>NC_044502.1:34622521-34985021 GCF_902362185.1 Chanos chanos
ATCATAAGTGCTTCAGCATGAAACCCTGAAATACTACAGTGGAGCAAAATACTATCACTCGTTGAAAAGATGCCAATAATTCTTGGTTGTTGAGGGAGCTATAGAAGGTGTAGTGTGCATAGAATCATGAAATCATTAGGGTAATTCAGACTAACTGCAGAGTAAAAGACCAGTGAGTTACAATATACAATATAAACATCATCACCTCTCTGTTAACCCAGCAAATGGGTCATAGCCATACAAAAATATGTATTGTGTGTGTGCATGCGTGCGTGCGTGTGTCTATGTCTGTATGGTTGTGTGAAGAGACTGGTTGCAGTTGGATTTATTTCAGTTATTTAAGGGAGAAACTAATTTATTTGATTTATTTGAGTTATTTTGGGATGCACTGGTATTAGAGATTGTCTAAGAGCTGGGTTGCCTTGTGCTGTCCAAATCTCTGTCCATTGACAGCCTGAATAAGCCAGTGCTCTCTTAAAGTCATGACAGCTCTTGGTCCCACTCTAAATATGGATATACTGTGAAAACATGTCTTAAACATGCTATACACAAATGTCCTTCAGGTTCATGTATTCTAGGTGTGAGCCTCATGTTAATATAATCAGTAATAGCAGCAACATTTTACCATTTTGACAAGGACATACTCTTGTAGCTGTTTTTAAACTGTATAACATTTCAGCTACAAAATGAAGTGACTTACAAAATGAAGTCCGACACTGACTTCTAACTGTGGATCATATTGCATGCTGAACCAATTATAGTTTTTAAGCAAGTCATGTTACATTTCATTTTAAAAACAGGATCACAGGCACACAAAACATGACTACATTTTACATAAACTACCAGCTACTGAAATTATTTCTGTATGAATTATTCCTTTTTAATGAGAGAATATATTAGCATTATTTTATTAGCTATGAGTGTCACAGCTGAAACTGGATATACAATTCAAATGAATGAGAAGTAAACACAGCAATGCACACGCACGCACACACGCACGCATGCACGCACGCACGCACGTAAACAAAGTCCTTAAGTTATTTTGTCCTGTGTTATTATGCTGAAAGTGTTCGTGAGCTTTGCTGAATGGTAACTGAGAATGTAAGGGAAATATTTCAATATGTGCAAGGGCTTACAACAGGAGAGCGCTCAAAATAGCTACTGCAAGCATAAATGGCCAGCCTCAATATAATCTTTTTAGAAATGCTCTATCAGCAGTGCACAATTTGACTTGATTTACAGTATTTCAGTATTATTTTCATATCCTGTTCTCAAAACAAAATTTAAGAACACTTTTTGAGAAGTGCATTGTTAGAAGCATCATGAAATGAGCAATGACCCCCTGTTGACAAGTCAGAAATTTGTTTGTCCTAAGCTCAATCATTCATTCATTTTCTAAGCTGCTTATCCTAATTAGGGTTGCAAGGGAAACTGCCTATTCACAGGGCTACAACAGTCCATTGCACACACACACATTCACGCACACGAGCAATTTAGCATCTTCAATTCACCTGACTTACATGTCTTTGGACTGTTGGAGGAAATTAGAACTCCCAGAGGAAGCACAGGGAGAAAGGATCCTGGCCACCTGGTTGGGATTCAAACCCAGGACCGTCTTGCTGTGAGGCGAAAGCGCTACCCACTGCACCACCATGCTGCCATGGGCTACCATGCAAGTAATGCCGTGCCCCTTGTCATTGATGAGTCAATGATATTTTTAAGAGCATAAATTCAAAAAAGTTTTACTAAGTGAGATCCAAATGATCCATCTGGTCATGAATGTGGCCATGCCCAAAACCTTTTCTGATGTAACATATGAAAGAATTGTACTGGAGTTTAATTTGTTGTTGATGTTATTGTTGTTGACGATATCCAGACATTACTCGTTATATTAGCACTTTACACTGACCTGACCAATTCCACACTTGCGGCAATACACAATAGTTGTCACCCATTAAAATCAACATTTTAACTGCAATTCACTTTGTATTTACATGGACCACAGAGAAATGCAGAAGTGGCTTGATGGAGGTAAACAATAGATAAAATGAAGAGTGTAAGGCATGTACGCAAGTTCATAATGTATTTGATAAATGCATTAAGTGTCATTCGATTTGATCAATCAGTTACCTTTGATTTTGTAAAAAAAAAAAAAACAAACAAACCAAAAAGGCCGAATGAAAGACAGAAACTACACATCGAAAAAGGCAAATGAAAGACAGAAAGCACGTGTGAAAAAGGCAAAATGAAAGACAGACACTATACATAACCTTTTAGATGAGGCTCATCGATGTTCAGGCATGTGTGGAGTAGCTTAAATGCAGGGCAGGTGTACGCTGTTTTGCAGTAGAAGACTCAGCAAATCAACAATCACAAGTAATTTCACAAGAAAAAATCATCTTAATCAAGAGCTGCATTTTTTATTATGCATTTTATTATCAGTATGCCAGTGTTGTTCACATCCGTTGCCATTCTTGCCTATTGACTGTTAAGATGCTTTTGCATTTATCTAAAATGTTTTTAGCTAAAATGACTTCCTTATTTCAGTGCTACTGATTTCTTAAATATTGTTAATTAGAAAATCTCAAGTCTGTATCCTGACACTACCTCTAAATCTTTATTTCTTTGCATGTAGGGTCAGGTGACAAAGTGACGTCATGAATTAAAAAAAACAAAAAAAACATCAACAACCAATGTGCAATGGACTGATAACACTACATCATGATCCTGTTTGTAATGGAGAATTTCTGTAGTGTCTCATTCTTAACAGTGAAGGAAAGATATGCCTAGCAATTATTTTCCCTTCCATGCAAAATGACTATTTGTGATGTAAATAGCTGTTTAAGTTACGCAAAGAACATTCCATGCTTAGTCCATGAAATATATTGTACATTCATGAGAGGAACAAAATGATCTCTTCCGCTGATCAACAATGACTTGATCTGTGATTACAAATGCATCAAAGAGTGACAAACTAATGTCATTCACCGGTCTTATGATATCTGTGGTCTTGTCATTGGTGAAACCTTAAACCTAGGCAATAATACAGTTCTCCTGCACAAGCAAACCTAAAATTGTTTCAGTCATCTATTGTCATCTATTGAGTTTTGGTAGAACTTAAAGTAATTCTTTAAAAGCTCAGTCAGAACCTGCCATGAGAGATAGATAAGTTGAGAGAAGTGATGAAGTGGAGATGGAATGGGTGGCAGCTAGATACCAGACAGAGTACAGTTTGAGTCATTTATTAAATGTACAATTATCAAATACTCAAACTCATTCATCCAATACAGGAATTTAGAGAACAGTCCAGGTATGTGTGCATCCAGAGCATCCTCAGGGGAATGAGCTAAAGAAATGTATCATGGTCCCATTGAAACAGAGACTCACTTTCAAGATACCTGTATGAAATATTAACTTCTCTCTCTCTCTCTCTCTTTCTCTCTCTCATATATTTAAGAGTACATACTACACATGCTCTTTCTGATATGTCTGTATGCAGCATTTTTTGAAGGATACACTTGCATTAAACATGGCTGACCTTAATAATGAATAAAGCCAGTCACAATTTTAGCCCCTGATGAATAAATGGCATATTTTTTTCTTGAATGACAGAGTGAGAGTCCATAAGCTATGCTGCTTATCAGCAATGTCTCTAATGTTTTGCATCAGTGCTTACATCAGCTCTCAAAGAACCTCTCAAATATTAATACAAGAGGAGCCTCAGTGAACTGAATATACAGTGGTCCCTTTTTACAGTCCAAATGAATGGTAGTAGGCTATGGAAAGAAATTAATATATTATGTCGCTGAAATTATGACTGAAATGTAAGATTTTCAACCATAAATGGTTAGTCAGTGTTTCATTTGAATGTTCCAGTGCGTTCAGACAAAATGGATGAAATGATGTAGAAACAAACATTCAGCTGAGAGTGTCGTTATTGTCCTCTTCAACAAAGCTGTGTGGAGACGATCGACTGGGGCTTGACCTTGTTTTAAAATTAATGGAGCCATAAAGTTTTGCCGAGTGCTTGGAATACGCGAAGGCTTTTCTCCTGTACATTTCCCCCTTCCACATGGATATCATCAATAATGTAGACAGCACTACTCCACCCAGCGTAAGAAGGCATAGCCCAGCAATCACACACCTGTCCAGGTGAGCACCTATTCTTGCGCTCTCGTTCTCAAGCCTTTCCATCTCCCTAGCGGAGACGCTGTCTGGATTCACTGTAACTTCACGAGGCACTGCGTAGGATATGATAACTAGCGAGATGCCGGTGACGAGGAACGTTACCGCACTGATAAATCCGTAATCCACGGATTTTCCAGAACTCTCCGAGGCGAGATCAGTGTCAGACATTAACGAAAGCTCCTGAAATCCCTCCGGACGAATTTCGTTTGAGGAGCTGTGGCAAGATGTCCCGCGGATGGAGGTTTTCCCATTAGTGTCCGGGCTTGCCAATCGTAGATTGACATTTTCATCGACGTAAGTAAAAGAAGTCTCTAATTCCTCGTCGCAGCACACTTTGACCTTCTCCGCTGTTTGATGGTACTGTCTGCCAGGCAGCCCTTTGTGTGGAGCCGTCCGTGGTGCTGAATTACATTGTCCTTCGCTGACAGTCGCATTCTGAGCGTGAGTGTAGTCATGCACTCTTGAGATTGCTTCTCCGGCTGGACTACTTGACCTATGAACATGATGCGGATTTGATGCCCAATCAAGGACATCATTTGTTCTTCCTCTATTGTCTATGTAAAGGAGCTCCAGAGAGGCCATCAGGTTCTCCCAGGTTTTTTTCACTCTACTTATTTTCCTCGGTGTCAGAATGGCCACAGCATCCCTATCAACACATTAATCACAGTTTAGCCGTCGAGTTTTCAAGTTCAAAACTTGCAATAGCACATCATCTGCACAATACAAACATCCTTGTAATTCAAAAGCTCAACCAACAAACTCTCTTCCACACTCTTCATTCAGTTTGCATCAAAACGACGAGGAGTATTCTTATCTGTGCTACTTAGCCCATGAATTACAATGCTTTGGGAAAAGTTAATTATTGTGTTTGAAAGAAATCCTTTGCCCCTGTATAAAAGGCGATTAAAGTGACTGATCAGCCTCCTGCAGTAGTATCCAATTAGGAAAGCAATCCACATAAACCCAGATAATCTTTAAGTCTTTTAAAACGCATGTTTAAATCGCAGTCAGGCAAAACTAGGCTACACTCCTCAAGTATAATGTAAGGATTAGGAGTGGACAATGAAGTATGGTGTGGACTATGGGCTACTCATCAACAGCTTAAAATGACTAGATAAAAGATAGCGTGTAACGATCGGTGCACAAAGTCTCGGCTAGAACAAATCTGGGAGAAATTTACGTTCAGAAATGACACAGTTGTCCCAAAACTAAGTCCTAAACTGTTCCGCCGGCTAAGCGTTTCGCTAACAAAATTTTGGCATGTATCCGTTCCATGAGATGTAGGCTACTGTAAGCTACTTGTAAAACATATTGCAAATACAGAGGGGCACCTATAACAATACATTCCTTGGTAGACTATCTGAGTAGTATTGTAAAATCAAACTCTGAATAACAGCACCTGGCTTAATCATACTTGCTCGATAAAGAGTCTCTTCGTGGACATCCGTGTTAGCATTCCGGTTGCGCTGTGTCGCGTAAATGAGAAGAGAGCTTTCCGCTGTGGTCCCTCCCACGCATGGCTTAGGCTGCCTCGCTGTGGTGCTGAAATGGGATCCCGATTCTCTTGAGCAGATTTAGAGCACTCCAGCGCTTAGTCAAGTAAGTGTACAGGGACTTCAAAGTAAAATGGAAGTATGGGAAATGCAGTTCACGAGAATTAACACGATAAAGGGCTGTTATGTCTATAAACAAATGACACTTTAAATGAGAAATAACGGAATCACATCATAGCGCAGCAGTTATGTATACAGTAATGGCCAGGGGATTCTCAACAGGGCAAACCACACCCATTGCACACCATCTGTTCTCTGCTTCTCCTGAAAGATTACAGGCCAGTTTGTCAAAGGCCCACATAATCCACCCCACTGTCCATCTGAATCCATATTAGTTCTTTTTCTCATAGTCTCTTTTGCGTGAATACAATTTTTCATCCATGATATTTTTTCATGTTTCAGTCAAGCTGCGATTATTATACTTAGGAACAACAACTGAAAACAGAGAGAAAATTTTTTCACTTGCTCTGGATTATCACATGAGTTACTGAGAATGACCTCCTGAGAAAAGATTCATGAGTTACACAATGTATTTATGACCCCTCAGCCTTGAAAAGCAACTTGGATGAAACATGCATGTTGTGTGTGTACACGTGTGTGTGTGTGTACAGAGTTCAACTCCTAGCCGAGTACAAACATACATGAATATGGAGATAAGGGGTGGTATTGAACTCATAGCACTGAGGAGGACATTGGCTGAAGTCCAAGTAGACTTCCTTTAAAGAGATGAGGTAGGAGAAGGGTGGGTCAAAATCAGACAGAGATTAATGCCATAGCTTGGTTCAGCACAGCCTTCAGAAAGAATGCCCAGTCACGAATCCACATATCTCACAGCAGGCATTATAAGGTAAGAATAACTGTTGAAATCTGGACTAGCAAAATGGATATATATGTGTCTGATATATTGCAGTGCACTTGTCAAGGATATCAATCCTGATTTCTACTTGGTAGAGCAATTTTACACTCCTTGCAAAGACAAACCCCTGCAAACAGAACAAAAGCAGTATATCATAATATTATCCCTTCCAGCATTTTCATATCTACAGAAACAACGATCTGTCATTTTCATTTTCTAATATGAATATAAAATATGTCTATACCTCTCAGAAGTGTGACACTGATTCAAGAATGGGACAACTTTAACTCCTACAATTCTTCATATAATAGTGTTGGCAAATAAGCTAATTATAAATGAACTGCACAAGTAAAATCTATGTCTCACATACTGTCAGGCCCTATGATTTGTAACAGTTCTTCTTTCTTTCTTTCTTTCTTTCTTTCTTTCTTTCTTTCTTTCTTTCTTTCTTTCTTTCTTTCTTTCTTTCTTTCTTTTTAACTAAAGCTTTATGTTAGATATGCATCTGTGCAGGTCTAAGGTTAGGGTTAGCGTCTGGTTCTTATTGTTTACTTTTGCTATAATGGAAGTTTGTGGAAGGTCCTCAGAGTGCACAGGGTGTGTGTGTGTGTGTGTGTGTATGTGTGTGTGCGTGTGCGCGCATGCATGTACACTTGTGAGTATGTTTATGTATGTGCCACATGAGCTTGACTAAATTCATGAGAAAGTATGAAGAAGTGATTTCAGAGCTAACAACAACATTAAATATTCAGTACTTAGTCCTCATGGAAATTCATTAAAAGCACCACTATGTTTTTGTATCAGAACATAAAAATCTAAAGTTGAAACCATGTATTGAGTTCTTGTTCCTTTTGATGAAAGATTCAGTTCTGAATACATGTGTACACAGATGTAATGCAAGCATCGCTGAAATCAAAGACCCATAGCTTTAAAAGCACTCCCCTATTATCACGCTATGAAAAATGATGTTATCATAGGGTATAGGAATCTGTATGTGGGTGAGTCTTAACCATGTGTTGCTATCAAGCAAGCAGCAGTGCCATCCTCAGTACAAAAACCAAGATTCTAAATCAGATTTTATCCCTTTGCTTCAGTTATTGGAATAAGAAGACATATTTTATGGGGTAAACAAACATGATAACCTCTGACACACACCGCATACTAATGAATGACTCAGTAACCATGAATAAATTGCCCGCGTTGTATTATCACATTGGTGTTTGTAGAGCAACATTTACAAATCAATGGGTGCGTTGCAGTGGCACATTCTCCTTCATCAAATTATTCATGTTGTTATCTTAATTAAATTTCATGTTGTGAATAATTAATTACACTGTTTCTTCTTATGTGAGTGCTTTATGCATTCACTAAGTACAAAATTGGTCATCAAGAGGACTCTATCAATCTAGCTTAGTCTAAATGCTGATGTATTTAATAACCCTTGTCTAATTCATTGCCCACCAGGACCAGTCAAACACAGAAATGAAAGGAACTGGCCTGCTCTCAACAATTTGCACACCTGCTATAAAGTCCTGCTTTTATGAACAGTGCCGCTATAGACCCACTCACAGCTTGGTTATCTGTGTGTGTGTGTGTGTGTGTGTGTGTGTGTGCGTGCGTGTGTGTGTGCGTGTGTGTTTTGCTTGGTCATTTTGCTTACACCAGTGCAAAGGAGTCCCTTTGAATGAAAGACAGATAAGGTCAGATGAAGGAAAATGCTTTAGCCCTAGGGAAAATAAAATAGAATAGCCTTGAGTCCACGCCAAACATTTTTATTTATTCTTCTGAAATACAGCCTGCCAGCCCTTGAGTAGTCTGCTGGCACTGTAATGAATGACTAGTACAAAAAAGAATTTGTATTTTCATTTCTGACATGCACCTCAATTAGAGAATGAATGATTCATACAATGCAGCTCGTAATGAATCATTCATGAATCTGTCATATCAAACAATGAAATTGTTGGCACACTTCTATGAATTCTTATCATGTTCACATACTCATAAACTCACAATTCTATAGTCTAGCGATCACTGAGAGCCAAAGTAAGATATGAACTTGCTTTTCAGGGAAAGTTGGATGTCGATCCATCAAAAGTAGTGAGCTGTGAGCCCTACATTGGAATTCATCCTGAGTCAGCTCATTCAGCTAAATACAAGGCAATGACTGATGAGTGTACACTTGCCATAGGAGCACGGAGGACAGCATTAACATCTGAATTCAGTCACTGCTGAGAAAATGCGTTTTCCTTTTAATCTTCATTTTTTAATTTCCATCACAACAAAGAGGGAGTGAATAGCACAGTCTTCCCTCAATCTATGAGCTCATCCAATTTTGTAAAATTTGTTGGCCAAATGCCATGGAAAAAAGCCCTGGTCCTTTTCTGAGAATGTAAAAAAAAAACCCCAACAAATTAGACTTACACACAGCCAAATCAGGAATGTAAAGTGTTCTGAAAGCAGATAGGTTGAAAGAATAAGTGATGTAATCCTATCTTTATCCTGTTCCTTCTCTCCATAAGAACTGCATAGTAAGCGAATACAAAAATGTTGCTTGTTAAACTCAGGGAAGATTTTAGGTCCCCCTGAGCGATGGACACTAGCTTGTTTGTAACTTAATTAGCCAAAGTTATTACGTACTTGCACAATGAAACTCTTCCCTGTTGGAGAAAAAGGTGGAGGTGTTGGTAAAGGCTTGGCTAACGTCCTGAGCAATGGCCTCATCGTTTCTACACTGTCACTTCTCCTCTGTGATCTTGTGCACGGAGTTATCGAGACTCAAAATTGTCTCTCTTGGTTTTGACACCAGATTTTGGCTTCAACCCTCTGAGATCTCATCAGTATTGTGTGATGTTTTCCTGCCATCTGATGTTCGTGATGGAATTCAGGCTTGTGAAGGTGCTCTGATATTCCAGGATGGTTCTCCTGCAGGACCCATGATTCCGAGCCATTCAAAAGAATGACTGTGATTGTTCAGTGCACCTGAACTTTTGTGGTCAAAAGCAATAAGTAATTTTGACAAATTCA
Organism: Chanos chanos; assembly: GCF_902362185.1. NCBI lineage: Eukaryota > Metazoa > Chordata > Actinopteri > Gonorynchiformes > Chanidae > Chanos > Chanos chanos. The sequence continues at coordinate 34,632,143 of NC_044502.1, forward strand.
CTGGAAAAGTCATCTCTGTTCAAATGTCAAGCCTCTGCTACCCATGTGTTACAGGCTATATTATTTTTGCTCAGTGATCATTAATGATTTTTTTTTTTACAATGAATAGTGTACTTTTTGAATTTCAAAAAAAGCTTCATCCAGTCCTGAGAAATCATTTTTTGATGATACCCATCTGTTACCAAAGAGGGAAATCCTCTCCACCAGAGGTGCTACAATGGAATCAGGAAAAGAAGCCAAACATAAAGTCAAGCATCTTATCTAATTATTTTTTAAATATTTTTTGTTAAATATTTGTCTGTTCATATTTTTGTACTGCCCTTTATTTTTTGTGAAATAAAACTGAGTTTCCTATCAGTTCTTCTGTGGCTACCTAAGGGAAAAAAGACAAGCTCTGAAAATCATCTTGGATTAGCATTTGAGATGTTATTTACAAAAATATTTGAAGTATTGAAAATAAGAGAACATGAGAGAAATAAGATCTATGACATATACACCATTACAATAGATCAAATTTTACTCTTCAAACCAGCATTCAGGCTGATTTAAGACACTAAAATATTGAAATGACATTTTCTTGCATTCAAACCAAGAATGCCCAACGAGTAAATATCAGAGGTTTGTCCACAAGGTGGCAGTAATGAACTATTTTTCTCTCAAACACACACATGCATAATAACTCGTGTTTGTGAGATTACAGTGATAACATTTAACCATTTGTTCAAAAAGGGTTTTTGTGTGTGTGTGTGTGTGTGTGTGTGTGTGTGTGTGTGTGTGTGTGTGTATGTAACAAAGAGTTACCACATACTACAGGTGTTGCAGAGCATTTTAATTAAGAATTACACATAGCAACGTTTAGCAAGTGGTAAATGAATTACAGCAGTAGAGCAGTAATGAGAGCATAGACTCACTTGGATAAGTAATGGAAGTTTTCTGACATTCATTTCATCATCAAGCGTAAGAGAGCATTTGCTTAATTGAATTAGCGGTGTGATTTAAAAGCTGCTGAAAAGAACATTTCTATTTAACTGTTGGAGCCAGAAGTCTTCCATTCAATGCAATCAAAAATTTTGTCAAGGTAGCTCACGGGCAAGTCAAGGGCATAAGGGCAAGTGAATTTCACATTCTGGAACATGTGTATGTAAAGCCTGCCACTATATTCGCTTAACAGTAAGCAAAGAGGAACAAAGATATCCCCTTGTAAATGCGGTTATGGCGTGACAAGCTCATGTAGAATAGAGACGACAAACGGAAGCAACACTTGATCAAACAAGATAAAGCTGTTAATTAATTGGCCAGCTGCAAGAAAACTTTAAATGTCATGTCAGTGTTGCTCCTGAGCGCTGCCCTGCATGTTTTCAAATGATGATGTGAACATCAATGATCATCTGTGGTACAAATACATTTCTTTTTGTCCAGTTGAAAAAAAAAAAGTTAAAATCACTGCATAATTTAGTTAAACTAAATAATGTTCTCTGTCCCAATTAAAATATTAGATCCTATATTATCAGCACTACATATCCTTGTCACTCCTTCTGAGAGAGCTGTAGAGTACAACAGCTAGATAGAATCACTCATTTAAAGGAAAAGCAGCCTACAACACACATCTCTTTGAATTGGCTTGTGTGAATCTTTACTTTTCAGTAAATGTACTAAATGTGAAATCATTGCTGCAGACTGGCGCTATACTGACAAACACTGGAGTGTGAACTCAGCTGACCAAATCGAAAGATGAAAGTCTTCTGCAGGCCTTGTTCCCTCTTGTGTCCTTCACTCTTCACTCTAATCTGTTCGAACTGTATGGTCTTTCTCTACTCAGGGCCTCTGGAAAATAACAGTGTTATCTTTTAGCATGTGGGTCTCTTGCCTCAAGGCACTGACTGGATCTCACTGAATATTTGGGTCTGTCCAAGAGAGTCAGTAGTTTTCACCCTTAAATCAAACTATATTTCTGCCATCACAACATTATATAGAGCAGAGAGCAAAAGACTTAAATAATGATACCCACACTGAAATTATATCTTGAAAATTATAATTAGGTTTTAATGCTGCATTACAAACATTTAAAATTTACTTATCATGGTAGAACATGACAAAATGTACATATATATGTATATATCTGAAGTGCAGTCAACCACCGATTGCAGCCGTGTATCCAGAAAAAAAACTAGACAAGTTTATAATGCATAATCACTTTGGAATATAAAACGTGTATTTATTGCTGCCATACAGATCCTCAAACTGCACAAATAAATTTTACCAGTTCGTAGCGAAAGCACTTGGATATCACCCATATCACATACATACCCACTATATGCAATATAGGCGGGCTACTAGTGCTTTCGTGGCAACCACGGTAACCTCGCTCTGCCACTGACGCTCTCCTCCACACTAACTGATTTGGGTGCTCAGTATGACCACATCAGCCCTAGGCGGTGACACACTTCAGTTGGCGTTCCGTACCTAGGTGCGCACGAAGTCTTCATTCATCATCAGAAGTCTAATGAACTTATGTTTTTTTTTATATAATATTATTTTACGTTGCTTTTTTGTTCCAAAGGATCATTGATTACATTGGATTCATGTGAATATTTTTCCAACATCAGACACACAACGGCTGAAACTTATTAAACTCCACGTCTGGCCATGTTTCGAATATTTTTCTTAACGCTCGATCCTCACAAAGACTGTTCATTTAGGATTTTTTCATATGTTTTTACAATGTGAGAGAGTGAAAAGTCATTACCTGACAAAGCAAGGCGAAGTCTGAAGTATGGAGAATACTACTTTATCTCAAGACAATCGGACACTCGGACCATGGACCGATTACAGCACTGAATACAAAGCGGCGAGCATAATATTAGTGACCCTGATCTGCGGCATAGGAATAGTGGGAAACGTTATGGTGATCCTTGTGGTACTTACGACCAAACATATGCGGACTCCTACAAATTGCTACCTGGTCAGCTTGGCTGTGGCCGATCTAATGGTTCTGACGGCAGCTGGACTTCCAAACATTACCGATAGTCTGTTCGGAGAGTGGGTGTATGGATATGCGGGGTGCCTCTGTATTACATATCTCCAGTACTTGGGCATTAATGCGTCCTCGTGCTCCATCACCGCGTTCACGATTGAGCGGTACATCGCCATTTGTCACCCGATTAAAGCACAATTTATGTGCACTCTCTCCAGAGCGAAAAAGATCACAGTGGTTGTTTGGACATTGACGTCCCTCTACTGCGTTATGTGGTTTTACCTGTCTGATACGCAAGAGTTGGTTTATGATAACATTACTCTTATCACCTGCGCCTACAAAGTATCAAGGAACCTTTACTTGCCGATATACTTTACAGATTTCGCCGTGTTTTATGTAGTGCCCCTCATGTTGGCCACTGTCCTTTATGGACTGATCGCAAGAATTCTATTCCTCAACCCTCTACCTTCAGATCCCAAGGAAAATACAAAAAAGTGGAAGAGGGATTCGTCACTGAGATCCAACATGACAAACTCCAAATCCTCCGCCTGCAGCAGTACTACAGCGACCTCACGCAGACAGGTAAACGTCGCTGTCTTTTTTTTTTAGTCATACATACTAAAGCAAATACTGTACCGTATTTTTCAACACGCGTGTTTTAAGCGCGCGCGCGCGCACACACACGCACACACCACACACACACACACACACACACGCACTCACGCACAGATAGACAGACAGACACACACACACACACACACACAAACTCGCCCTTTGAGTTTAAGATTCATTGCTTATTCATGCGTTAGTGAGTGCTTTGTTTTATGAAGCCCCAATTTTGTGTTTTAAATGCACCATGAGCATTTCAGATGTAACACTTTCCAATCCCTTGTGCTTTTCTTTGCAATGCAATGATGTTCTCTTGCTTTGGGAGTTAATTAATGCAAGAATTTGCATTTGAGCGCAAGTGCAATCCTGAAGCCTCCAGGCTGTTTATTGTCTTGCTCTAACAAGATGCTTACTATTCTGACTGTTTATTCTTATCAGAACATGATGTAGATTAACTGTCAGACACTACTCACTTTCTCAGTCCTGTTTAACCATACAATCCAACATATATCTCAGTTGTACATAACCATAAACAGATTATTTATTTATTGGTACAAACTAGTGCAGTATGAAACCTTGGGGCACGTATATTTTCAGTTAACTAAGGGGTCATTTATGATTTAATAATGTACTACTCTGAACTCTTGAAACACAAACACACATGAATACATTAAAATGTTACTTTACATCACTTGTTTACCATTCTCATCATAAAGGTGACTAAAATGTTGGCGGTGGTGGTCATCCTCTTTGCTCTCTTGTGGATGCCCTACCGTACTCTTGTGGTGGTCAACTCCTTCCTAGAAGAAGCTTACTTGGATACCTGGTTTCTGCTCTTCTGTCGCCTCTGCATTTACCTGAACAGCGCCATCAATCCAATCATCTACAATGTCATGTCCCAGAAATTTCGCGCTGCCTTCCGCAAGCTGTGTCACTGCGGACCCCAGCGATCTGAAAAGCCTCCCAGTTACAGCCTGGCACTCACATATAGTGTCATCAAAGAGACCTCCAATGGAGAGAGTCCTGACCATTTCACTACAGAACTGGATGAGTTGGCTTCGCCTAATGTGGAGTTCCTGTCTGGCAAAAAGAGACCATCGTTCAAGAGCCCCACAATGCCTGACAAGGCTGTACTCAACAGTGCTTAACTCAAAATGTAAAACTGAGGATACAAAGGATGTGATGTCACTGTCATTTCAAAACAATGCTGTGGTGACTCTTTAATGGACCGACAGTGAGAATTTGCAGCTGTGTCTCTGAAACCATTGATTATCTGGCTGTGATGTTGTAGCTGCTGACAAACGAGTGCATTCTTTTACATTCTAGTTTTGAAAAGAAGCAGGGCTCAGCACTGAGTTTCAATACTGCCAATAGAAGTAGGAATGCCGTCCGTTTGTTTCAAACAGAAAGATAAATGAAGGCCCACATCCACTGGGAATGGCTGGGATCCAAAGCTAGAAGGTTATGGTGGAATCCACACTGACCTCTAAATGAATGTAGCATGGTGATTTCAGGCACCTGGTAAACGCCAACATTCTCTAATGGTTCTGTCTGGAAGATTGCTTTCCCAGTGCTTAAAGGGTTACTTACTGGGCAAATGCATTAACAGTTGGTACATTACAATACAAGAATAGTATTAGAGACTTGTTAGGGTGATGTATTTTACCACCAAGACTGGGATGGTCTAAAAGGCTATTGAGGCTCATGTGGTTATTTGTGCCCTCTGCAGATGAGGGCAGATAAGCAACAGTGAAATTAAATCTCAAAGAATGATTTGACTTGATTTTACTGTATTATTTTCTCTATATATTATCATATATTGTCTTGTCAGTTCTGCTTACACCAAGACTTAATAGATCAGATTGGATGATATTAGCCGTGAGTATTTAAATAAAATATGTGGTTTATGTACTTGCAATTAATGCACCATTGATTTTCTAAGAAGGCTTTAAATTGACAAGTTTATTTGTGTTACTTAGCCATGTCAGTACATGCAAACATAACCAGTTAATTTGTATCTATATTGCAGTAGACTTTTCTAAAGATTTATTCATGAAGAAATAATTTAGGACCTAATGAATATTATATTGTGGATTTTTTTCTGTAATGTTATCTAATTGTTCTTCAGAATAGAATGCCTACAAGAATCAGCATTCCTAAATACAAATGTCACATACTGTACATATGTCTGAAATACTGATATTATAAATTAACCGTGTGAGGTTTCAGACCTCTCCTGAAAGTGGTAAATCAGCTGGTGTTTTAAAATGGTGTGTGTGTGTGTATGTGTGTGAGGAGAGAGAGAGAGAGAGAGAGAGAGAGAGAGAGAGAAGGCCAGTCAGTGGCTTTTGATGTAGCATTCCTAACGTGATATGATCTGGAACTTTTCCAAGCCTGTGTTGGGAAAAGCGTTTACTAATCATGCACTTTTCATTGTATATTTGTGCTCATACTGCTTATAGTGGACACAATGTAAAATGTGGTGTGCATCTGTTTCGCATTACAGCATGGGCACATTGAAAGACATTAAGAGGATTTGATGTGAATAAAGATTAATATAATTTAAAACATACTTTTCTGTATCTTCTTGAGGAAAATGCTTTGTGGTCCCTCCTGATATTTTAGATATCTGTTTTTGTATTGTAGTTTGTAGTGTGTTTTTGTATTATTGTAATGTATAGTATAGTGTATAGTGTGTTTAGTAGTCTCTCTTAAATAAATGAATGGTTGATGTGCTTGACTTTGCTTTACCTGACCACACCTTCAAATTAACTAATTAATTGTCATAATTATTTTGTTTCTTAATTTAATTCACAATATTATATATGGGAGGGGGGCTCTTCCTTCATCAGTAAAAGTGTAGAATGCTACCACTGAATTTGAATAACAGCTGTCGTTGTGCTGGTACTTCCAATGTGTCACATCTATTCTCTGTATTAAGTATTCACACATTAATACTGATAGTAAGAAATGTTTAAAAGAGATTTAGAAAATGTAGCTCAGAGGGCCTGTAAGACTATTGTCAGGATTCAGTCTGACAAGCCTATCAGTCAGCTTAACTTCTGAGTGTTGCTTGTTTGATTATGTTATGTCTTCACAACTGGACAGTGATCTCAAAGGACTCCGATTCAGCTCTTGGTGTAATTGTCAGGCCATCAGCACATGTTATAATATCTGACATTATCTTGATAATGATAATATCTTTCACTCCAGATAGTCAGCTTCAATTACAAAAATCATCAGTCATGCTGTTACCAGGGGCTGTATGATTGGACACAGCACAATGGTTAATATTTTGAAGTAATTAAAAAGAATAAGTGGTTATTGTTTTGAACCCACTGAACATTGCAAATAGAAGCACAATTTAAATCAGTGTTTGTTGTGTCTATGTGCCCTTGATTCTACATTGCAAATATCTATTGATTCTGCAAAATCAAACAAAGACTTGTTTGAGAAGCATATGGAAAGTACAAGAGATTGATTCAGTACCAAGGAAATGCATGTTTGTGATGCATCATGAAACCAAACCCAGATTTGTGAATATCATTAACTACAGAAATTATTGTTATAATTGTTTTATGAATGATTAATGGCAGATGATTGAAAAGTGAACAAATAGCAGGTCCACTGAATGTGTTTCCAGTAAATGAAGCAGGTCTATGAATGAACCTTATCTAAGCAAACTCTTTCAGCACAATTTATATAGCAACAACTTATTAATTCAGCTCGTTTAATTATGAATTATTAGGAAAGCACAGCTGTTGCTAATATGTAACATTTCTGGGAACATATTAGATATAACTCATTTAAAGTATTTAAAATGGTTTCATGCAAAGACTGATTCTGATTGACTGTAATTAAATTCGGATCAGTCATTTCAGTGTTAGATCAGCCATATTCTGGGAGGGTTAAGCAGACAGGTTACACTCCTTGTCATCACACTTCAGTCATACTCCATACTGGTGGGGCACCTGGCAGAGTTGCAGGCAAGTATAGGGAAATAGTAGGATCCTCTACACTAGTTACATTCCCATGTAAATGCTTGTAAATTAATGAGTGAAAAGAAACAGTGATTGAATTGGTGGTATAAGAACTTTAGGAGGATCCTCCTGGATTAATGTTGGTGTTGTGTCATGCTGAGGACTTATCATAATACAGGGGTCTGGCCATTCCAAAATCAAGGTGAAAGTGGATCAATATATAATATTGATTAACAATTTCTTGTCTGCTATTATCTGGACTGTCAATTCAGATGGAAAGCAATATTCTGTACATGATCTGAACTGTAATTTTGATATTTTGTAGACTGATTTTGTCAGCACACCTGTGTATTAATGTGCATTGGAACATATGAAATCAGTTTGCAATACAGTTTAAACCTTTTACCCCTTTTACATCTTTCTGCATTAGTTCTTGAGAACTAAACAGCAAGTACTATGACAGTTTATTTTTATCTGGGCTTTTGTATTATTTTTCTTTTTCTTTTTTTTTAAACACAAAACATAGCCTATGTCTAAACTTCAGTTTTCCTTCACTGTATGTACTCCGGCTAGCCCTGAGGGATGGGATCCATGTGGCTTCTGAATCTCTGGACCGGAATACATTGGCATTAATTTATGCATACAGTTCCTACATGCGCTGTAGGCCAGAGGGATTCTGTGATCCTAACACATATTCTGGACCCACAGGAATGAGGATGGGAAACTGAATCTGAACAGAGCACCCATGACAAAAAAGCAAGCACAGAGACCTGGGGCTCTGAACAGCATCCACTAATGTAAACTACCATGACCTATATTAGCCTCACTTATGCGTCTGACATTCGGAAGCTGAGGAAAATCAAATATTGTTGTGCTTTTAAGTTCATTTTAGGACACAGAGTCTGAACAAAGTGGCTCTTTAGCAAAACAAGTATTTCCAGAACAGGAATACAATTAAGAGTCAAAAGACATTATTCACTTCCTGTCATTCCTGTCAAATAAGACAAATAATGGGTACTTAAAAAGGTGATGTGAGCATCAGGCAAGTCTTTGAATAATTATGAAATCAGTCTTGCTTTCAAAAACACAGATTAAAAAAAAAGATTTTCTCAGTTTGTTTTGATTAACCATCAAAATGTATTTTACTTGAATAAAAAAGTAAAAAAAGAATAGCTCTCTCTCTCTCTCTGTTACGTCCCTGCGAGTTAGGTCTAGGGAATGTGGGAGGTAACAAAAAAAATAACCTAAAGCAAGGGGAAAACAGATAGATGGGAAACAGATATACGTGAGTGAGTCGTACATTTATTTATAAATCAAGAAAAGAGAAAATAAAGGGTTACAACAAAACCAAAAGTAATAACCAAAACTACTTTCTCCACGCTGCATACAGCGTAATCTCCATTATCAGAAGCTACAAATCAAACACACAGCATAACTGCTGCAATCAGACAGTAAAATACACACTATAGGTCTAACCAGCTGGTTCTGGCGAACAATTAAGTGCTGGCGCCGTTGACCACTCATGGCAACGATGAGCACAGGAGTGGGTGGTACCTGGAGAGAGACGTAAAAAGAACACACCCCAACACCACAGCCATAAAACTCTCTCCCATAAGAGCGAGCAGGTAGTTCACTATAAATATACAAATGGCATTACATAAGCACAATGTGTACAGCATTTCATTTTTTTTTTTTTTTAAATGGACGCTCTCACCCACGGGACAGTGTGTCAGCCACAACATTGTCTGTCCCTTTTTTATGTCTGATCTCAATGTTGCAGCCTTGCACCAGTAGAGCCCAACGCATCAACTGCTGGTTATGGTTGTACATCTGGGCTAAGAAAACAAGAGGATTATGATCAGTGTACACAATCACAGGAGATGAACTAGAGCCAACATGCACTTCGAAGTGTTGAAGAGCAAGTAACATGACTAAGGTTTCCTTTTCAACAGAGTAGTTCAGCTGATGACGTTTGAATTTGACCGAGAAATAGCATAAAGGATGGCTTACATGTCTAGCAGTAATACAGCACCGGCTCCAGAGGCACTAGCATCAACTTCTAGTTTGAAAGGAAGAGAGAAGTTAGGTGCAGCCAGGCCCGGAGCACTACAGAGCAGAGACTTAGCAGCATCAAAGGCATGTTGACATTCATTAATCCACTCAAAAGGAACAGCAGGACTACACAATTTGGTGAGGGGAGCAACCACCACAGAGAAATTTTTACAGAAACATCTGTAATAACCAGTCATGCCCAGAAAACAATGGAGTTCATGTCTGGTATTGGGAACTGGGTATGTCAGCATCGCCTCACCAACCTGTTTCCCCAGGTAAGTGACCGTGGCCTTACCGAACTCACACATGGCAAGATTAAGCCTTAGTAAGTCGCTGGAACACCAAAGTTAGACTGGCAATATGGTCTGCCCAGTTATTCGAGTACACTACTACATCATCAAGGGAAACATTACAATGGGGAATACCCCCCAACACCAGGTGCATCAAGCGCTGAAATGTGGCAGGTGCATTCCTCATGCCAAATGCTATAACCGTGTACTGTAGGAAGTGGTCAAGGGTCACGAATGCAGAAATGTCAGATGCTCTGGGTGTTAAAGGAACCTGCCAGTACCCTTTTAAGAGACCAAGCTTAGTGATAAACACCGCTGGGCCAATGCTGTCAATGCAGCCCTCCATGCGAGGCAATGGGAATGAATCAGTAACTGCATTAACCTTACAGAAATCTGTACAGAAATGATGGGTGCCATCAGACTTAGGAACTAGCAAACATGGGGAACTCCATGGACTGCAACTGGTTTTGGCTAAACCATTTTCCAACAAGTACTTAAGCTCTTTCTTCATTATCTCCCTCTTTTCTATAGGACAGCGGTAAGCATGTTGTTTAATGGGAGCAGCAGTACCAGCATCAATGTCATGGCTTAATACATTTGTGCGTGATGGTACATCATTAAACAAAGTGGGGAAGGAGTGAAGTAAAGTGACTACATCATCCCTCTGACATTTAGGACGACAGGGCAAGTGGGTTTCTATTTTAGACAGAAACTCAGAATTCGAAAACCTACCACACTGCTAACCATCAGTTGGCCCTCTCAAACCATGTTTTTTTTTCCTTCATTCAGGGTTGTAGATGACATAATCACACAACCTGTGTCAGACACTTTACTTTTCACCACATACAGGCCTGAGACACGGGCGGTAAGAGCAGAATCAGGCATTGGCAATAGGTCCAAAACTTGATCACCGGGCTGAAACTGTGACTCAACTGCTTTCCTGTCAAAGCGCTTCTTTATACGTTGCTGCGAGAAGGAGAGGGCTTCTTTTGCTAGGAAAAATGCATGATGCAGACGTTCCTTACACTGTGAAACAAAATCTCGCACACCACATTTTGGAGAAGCACTAGACATAAACTGCTCTTTTAATACCTTGAGTGGGCCACGAACATTGTGACTGAATACAAGTTCAGCTGGGTTAAAGCCAAGGTACTCCTGTTTTGCATCCCGTATAGCAAAAAGAACAAAAGGGACCCCCTCATTCCAGTTTTTCCCTGTATCAAGACAGTACTTCCGTAGCATCGACTTCAGCATTTGATGCCAACATTGAAGTACACCCTGTGACTCTTGGTGATATGCACTAGATACTGAGTGAGAAAACACCCTAAGAAGTCTGCAAAGTCTGCTTAAAAGTCTTGGAGAGGAAATTAGTCCCTTGGTCTGTCTGCACTTTCTTCAGTGAACCAAAGGTGGTAAAAAACTTGGTCGAAGCGTTTGTGACAGCTGATGCCATGATTTTCTGCAAGTGAACTGCCTCTGGTAAACGAGTGGAAACACACTACAGATAATAAAACTGGTTTCCAGACTTTGTTCTGGGCAATGGGCCAACACAATTGACAATAACATGCTCAAAGGGTTCACCAACAGCAGGAATGGGGCGCAGAGGGGCCCGAGACACCACCTGACTAGGTTTTCCCACAATTTGGCAGGTACGGCAAGTCTTACAGAAGCGTACAGCATCAGCTTTCATTTCAAGAAATCTCTCAGGACTCGATCATATGTTTTACTGACACCTAGATGACCAGACCACCAATGCTCATGTGCTAGTTCAAGTACATGCTGCCGATAACCAACAGGAATGACTATCTGATACACTGTGCCCCAGTCCCCACCAAAATCATCTGCTGCTTCACCTGGTCGTAAAACCCACTTGCGTATCAACATACCGTTATCCACAAAAAATGACTGCTTTTCCCTGCACTCGCTAGTGTCTGTAACAACTTCTGTGAAACATTTGGCTAAGGATGGATCATCTCTCTGGGCCTCAATGAGTGTCTCACAGGTCAGTGGCAGTGACACTCCAGGAGCAGAAGTAGGTTCAGTCAAACCTCTAGGCTTTCTTCCAGTGGGGTTCAACTGGTAGCAGCCTTTCCTCTGACAAGACAGAACCAAACAGGGAATCAGACAAATCAACATCTGGGGCCTGCTTACTGACTTGAGCTCTGGTCAGCACACTGACTGTGAAAACATGTGGATGATGTAGAGCCAGGTCATCATGTTCACCCACAGAAATGGGAGCATCAACAACCAGAGGAGCAGGAAAGACTTTACCCCCAGCTATGTCATTTCCCGTATTAAAATAAATGCCGTCAATAGGAAAACAAGTGAGGACCCCTACTGGGAAGAGGCCAGTGATCAAATTAGATTTCTCACGAATATGGTAGAGGGATGCAGGCACGAAATCCATCCCAATACCTCTCACTATTGTACTCATGCCACAGGCAGATATAGCACTCAAAGGTAGAACATTGGAGAGGATGAAAGACTGTGAGCCACCGGTGTCTCGCAACACAGTGACTGGACGCAGGTTCTCAGACCTTCCTGTGAGAGACACAAATCCAGCGAATGTGAAAGGCTTAAAACATTCATCAGGCACTTTTTGAGTGGTGGACTGATCACTAGGAGACAGTGTTTTAATTAGCCCCACACCCTTTGGCTGCCCTGACGCCTGCTGTTTTCGTTTTAATGCCATGAAGTCAGTGACTACATGACCAGGCTTGTGACAGAAAAAACACTGTTTCTCAGCCTAAGCACCTGATGAAGATGCATGGGCCTGTGTGTCACCAGATTTATGGGTAGAACCACGGTGGGAAGAGGAATTGGGTTTATTAAAAACATTTTTGTGCGTGAGAGCAAACTCATCTGCCAGAGTGGCAGCCTGCTGCAGTGTAGTTACTTTCTGTTCCACAGTATGCTCAGGCACACAGTTTTTAAACAGTTTTTAAACAAGATCAGCTCATGCACTGAAGCCAGTTCTTCAGACTTACATGCTGCACACCACCTGTCGAAGAGGATCCCTTTCGCTCTGGCAAAGTCAACATAAGTCTGGCTTGAACATTTCCTAAGACCTTGGAAACGTTGTCTATATGCCTCTGGCACCAGCCCATACACTCGCAAAATAACACTTTTTACTCTCTCATAGACAAGACTGTCTTCAATAGAGAGAGAAGAACAAGCCTCCTGAGCCTTACCAACCAGCTTACATTCCAAAAGTATTGCCCAAACATCTTTAGGCCAATGCAGAGCACCAGCAATGCACTCAAATGCGCAAAATAGGACTCAGACTCTCCACAAACCAGGACCAAAGAAATATTTTCACTTACGTCAAATGTAACAGCAGGATCTGATGACAACCACGTTAGAAATCATCGCTGAGGTAAGCCTAAAGTCTGTTTCACCCCTCTGCAACTCTAACTGACGCATTCTAATAGCTGAGTCTGTCTCCAGTTTCTTTATCTCTAACTCCCTCCAGAGTTGAAATTCTCGCTCTTCTCTATGAGCCAGCAACTTTTCCTGCGCCTCCAATTGAAGACAAGCTAGACACACTTTTAACCGGGCATCTAGCCTAGAGTCAGAAGATGAGCCCACAGAGAGAGGATCAAACCGCGGCAAGGTGAACAGCTTTCCTTCCACCTCACTCTTCTCTGAACTGGGAGTAAGAGTAACCGGCTGCGACTCTGTCGTTTGTCCTCCCTGAAATTCAAAGGAGGTTTCACCCAAGGGCTCCACCATACTTATGCGGCCCTCACCTGTGGACACTGCTGCCATAGCCCCAGCCACCGAACCGTCCTGTGAAGTGATGATACCTTTTCCCTTCGACCCATTTAACACAACAGCTTTCAATTCCTTTTTAATAAGGGAAGTCGACAAAGGAATACCACAGTGCTTGGCGATTATACATAAGTCAATTTTCCGACAATCATCAAGCTGACTCAAAGTGGGATTAAGCACAAACTCTTCCAAATTAAATGCTGCCATACTCACCAAGAAACAAATATATTTACTGGATATGTAGACCAAAGTTAACAAACTAATGCCAAGCTAAGCTAAAAACAAGTAGCCTAGCTAGAACACCTCACTGACATGGAGACTTTAAATCACTTCCACCTGTGGTGCACGCAATAAAATTGATGTCAGATGCCACACACATACCAGACAAATACCAAGCCTCGCCTTAACAAAACAAACTGCCCCCCAGATCCTGCCTAACCCAAACTATACCTACCTATCTTCTGGAGCATGTCAGCCGGGCTCGAGGCAACTTGAAAGGATTAACATCAGCTGCTGAAGCCCTTACGTCCCTGCGAGTTAGGTCTAAGGAATGTGGGAGGTAACAAAAAAAAGAACCTAAAGTGAGGGGAAAACAGATAGATGGGAAACAGATATACGTGAGTGAGTCGTACATTTATTTATAAATCAAGAAAAGAGAAAATAAAGGGTTACAACAAAACCAAAAGTAATAACCAAAACTACTTCCTCCATGCTGCACACAGTGTAATTGCTGTTATCAGAAGCTACAACTCAAACACACAGCATAACTGCTGTAATCAGACAGTAAAATTCACACACAGAGAGATAACAGAAAGTTACAATGTGCGCGTGTGCACACACACAACATTCACACTGCCGTCTGGCCCACTGTCCCTGTCTATAGGTCTGCCTGGGTCTTTTAAAACAGCTGGTTCTGGCGAACAATTAAGCACGGGCACCGTTAACCACTCATGGCAACGATGAGCACAGGGGAGGGCGGTACCTGGAGAGAGACGTAAAAAGAACACACCCCAACACCCCAGCTGTAACACTCTCTCTCTCTCTCTCTCTCTCTCTCTCTCTCTCTCTCTCTTTCTCTTTTTAAACCTCCTATAGGCTGAAATTGGTGCAGGGCTGAATGAAAAGTGAGAACCATTTTGCATGTACTCTACTCTCCTCACAATCCATCAAGTATAATGCATTTGCACTGCAGAGAGGGTTAGCATCACTGAATTCCCAATAAGGGAAAGTGAGATGGACAATTTTTCAGACTTTTCTAATAAAAAAATTGTAAAACTCAAATTGTGTCATATTAAGCCATTTCTGTAGCCCATGGTGGATTTGAAATTAAGAATGCGAACGGGCAAACTTTATAGTACTGGCACAATACACACTAATGTAATGTGAGTTATGGAGGGTTAAGATTATGCAGTGTTCAGATTTAGATTGGTCCACTGGTGTCGCCCACTAGATAAGCCCAAACATCCAAGAGCAGCAATACTTTGAGACCATTTTCACAACACATCAACACATGTGAGTTACTGCAGTCCTTCTTCACTGATCTTGATTTGAAATCTCCCTTAATTCCTCTCCTCAGATTTTTTTAAGAGTTCTGTTCAGTGACAGCCTTTTCTCACCTGTTTAAATGCAGAGAGGGGCACAGCCAGGAAAAAACATGGATAGACTGAAATACTGAAACACCTCTGTCAGATATGACAGATACATGTAGTTCATGGTGCAGGAAAAACAAAGCATGTTGAGCTGTGAGACCAGCTCCACTGGCTGATATCATATTTTGTTTGGAATCAGCTGGTATCTTGGCAGGCGAATAGACTTACTCTCACACTCTCTCTCTCTCTCTCTCTCTCTCTCTCTCTCTTCTACACACACACACACACACACACACTGTATTTGTGCTGAACCCTTTCAGAGTGAATGTTAATGGCAACAAAATGGAAGAAGGAAAGGAAACTGAATGTAAAAAGAACCCAACTTCACATTCTTATATTTCAGGTAACTTCCATCCATATAAACTGTCTCCATCCTTTGCAATTACTATATGTGAATAAATCAAAACACCATGAATTTGAATGGCAGCAAATTTCAGAATGACTATTTCTAGTAATTACTACTTCTAGTAAACTGTCAATAAGTCAAGTGCCATTGCTGGACGGTTTGCAAGAACGTAAAGGGACTAAGATATATCAGTCAAGGATGAAACGTGGTAGAGGAGAGAAACAGATGCAATGCAGAGTGGAGACACTTACTAAGACAGGAAGCACCCCACAGCACAGGAGACCCCTTAGCAGCCGTTCCACCCCAAAACCACAGGAGGGACTCTCCTAATGCCACCCCAGGCACCCAACCAGTGAGAGAGATGGCCCCTAGCGAATGACAACACAGGATGGAGACAACTAGACAAGGACCTTGACAAAGCTCTAGAGGTCACATTAGCAGGAACAACCTAGAGGAAAATTGACAGCATGACAGCAATCGCCTTCAATATGTGGCCAGAGAACGCTTTGGCAGAGAGGAGAGGAAGGGCACAAGCAGAACACCTGGAAAACGGCCCAACAGGAGGGAGAGAGAGATTTTGCATCTGCGAAGGGAAATCAAAACTCTTAATAAGCAGTTCAAAACAGCAAGTGAGGAAGAAAAGGAGAGCATTAAAAATCTGACCAGTGGACTTTGAGTGCTGAGGAAGGAGAAGGAGGCCATAAAGGACCCATGCAGGTTCACCAAAATCTGTTGGGCGAAGCATGATCCGGGAGACTGATCAGGCTTAAGGAAGTTGTAGAGGAGTTCCTCAAAGAGAGCCATGGTGACACTCTTAGGGGCCAGGCTTTAAGTGCACACCCAAAGATTGGCAGAGCTGAACCTCCTGAGGAAGAGACACCAGTGAACCAAGATGGAGAGGATTCCAAGACATTGTACAGAAAGCCTGATCAGTATCTGCCCCAGGACTTAGTGGTATACCTTATAAAGTATACAAGAGATGCCCGATGCTACTCTGCAGGCAATGGAAACTTTTGCAGAAGGTATGGACAAAAGGCATCATCCCATAGTCCTGGAAAAGAGCAGAGCTGCTTTGTCCTGAAGGAAATGGATTCCTCTGAGATTAGCCAGTTTCAAACCATTTCTCTCCTGACGTTGAAGGCAAGATCTTCTTCTCTATCCTGGCCAAAAGGATGACTACCTACATGGTGAAGAACAAGTACGTTGATACATCCAGAAAGGTGGCATCCCAGACTTCTCTGGGCGTTTGGAACACATGAGTGTCCTCAACCAGCTGATCTGGGAGGCCAAGGACAGCAAAGGCAATCTAACTAATCTAACAGCAATCTAACTAATCTGGCTCGACGTGGCCGACGTGTATGCTGCAATCCCTCGTGACCTCATCAACACAGCTATGGAACACTACAATATCCCCCAACACATCAGGGGAATGGTCACCAGCTACTTTGGAGGATTCAAGTTACAGTTCAAGACTGCCCATTTCACAACCCAGCGGCAGGACCTGGAAAAGGGAATCATGACGGGCTGCACTATCTCACACATCTTGTTTATCATGGGAATGAATCTGCTCATAACAGTGGCAGGGAAGGAATCAAGAGGGCTGATAATGGAATCCGCCACCAACCAAACTCCAGTGAGAGGCTTTATGGATGACCTAACTTCATCCCATGAGCAAGGAATGTGGATCCTGAAGACACTTGATGTCTTGGTAACATGGGCGAGAATGAAGTTCAAACCAAGGAAGTCAAGAAGCATGGTGATCAGAAATGGGAAAGTGACCAGCAACTTCCAGCTCCAAGTCCAGGGGGAGGTTACACCATCAATTGAGGAATACCCAATAAAATTTCTAAGGAAATGGTATGATGCCTCACTCACTGACAGAAGCAACTTATTCAGGACAGAGAAACAGCCAAATGAATGGCTGAGAAAGGTAGAGGGATCAGGGTTACGAGGAAAACTCAAGGCATGGCTTTTCCAGCATGGTCTGCTACCAAGACTCATGTGGCTATTGGCAATTTATGAAGTGCCTATGATATCAGTGGAAGGAGTCAAGAGGCAAGTGAACTTCTGCAGGTGGCTCGGAATTCCACCAAGCTTCACATCAGTAGGGCTATACATCAGATCTGGATGGTTACAGCTACCCCTATCATCAGTGGTTGAAGAGTTCAAGGTGGCAAAGTGCGGGGCTCAAATGATGTA
Source organism: Chanos chanos (assembly GCF_902362185.1). Lineage (NCBI taxonomy): Eukaryota > Metazoa > Chordata > Actinopteri > Gonorynchiformes > Chanidae > Chanos > Chanos chanos. The sequence goes on from NC_044502.1 coordinate 34,650,013, forward strand.
CAGAGACTTCAGTGAATAAAAGGCCAGATGTGCAGGTGTCACCACAGGTGCAGATGTGCAGGTGCACAAAGCATGCTGAAGTTGAAGGATATCATCTGGAACCCGTGTGCAAGGAGACAAGGACTCCCACTTACCACTTCCAGCAATCGGGGAAAGCAGACCCAAGGCAGAGGAGAGACATTATCCACACTTTTTTTAGGAAGGGTGAAGGTCAAGGGCAGTGGGGCTTGGATCACAAGGAGCCTCAATAAAGTGGGGCCTGCCAAAGTGAAAGATCACGTGGCCTGAATTTTGGAGACTGGAGCCCTTTTACATCTCTTTCCTGCTCCGGACAATGTCCGACACTCTTCCAACACCAACAAACCTGCACAGGTGGGTATGAGGGAGTAGCCACTGTGCAAATTATGTGGAGAGAGAGGCACGTTGGTGCACATACTGGCGGGGTGCAAGACTAATCTCAGCCAGGAGAGATATAAATGGCGTTGGGACAAGGTTCTCAGAGCAGTGACTGACATCTTGGAGCAAGGGAAACAGAAAGACCCATGTAAGACCAGCCCCCATCCATCCAGTTCATCAGGGAGGGGGAGAAGCCACCCTCCTCCAAGAAGACCAAGAAGAGCCTCCTCCAGCTGGCACAATTGTGGGAGATGAGGGTGGACTTGGGAAGAAAACTACACTTTCCCCAGGTCGTTCAACATCCCTGAGGCCTGACATAGTCATATGGTCTGAGGAGACGAAGAGTGTCATCCTGATTGAACTGACTGTCCTGTGGGAAGACGGATGCAAAGAGGCCTCGGAGAGGAAAGCCACCAAGTACCAGGACCTGGTCCAACAATGCAGGGAGAAAGGGTGGCAGGCCTGGCTATTTCCAGTTGAGTTTGGCTACAGGGGTTTCTCGGTGCAATCTGTGTATAAGATGCTCACAGCTCTGGGAATAGAAGGAAGGGAGAGGAAGGCAGCTGCTTGCAGGCTGGGGGAGGCAGCGGAGAGAGCCTCTTGTTAGCTCTGGAATAGGTGGGAGGAGTTGAGCTGGAAGCCAGGAGAAGATGAGCAGTGACTGGCCATCACTGCAGACCCGCCAGCTGGACGATGTTGTGGTTCAGGGTCGAAATGTCCGAGGAAAGTTGGACGCAACCTGATGACATGTTCTCCTGGCCGAGAGCTTCAGTCATAAGAAAGTGACTGAAGGTGTTAGCATCTAGATGTATCTAATAGTAATGTTTTGCAGAATCTCTCAATTAGATGAGTCATAGCACCTGCCTTGCATGGTTTCTTCTAAAAAGAGAAAGCAACTATTAGAGCACAGTTCGATAAGTCCAGAACACTGAAGTACTAAAACAACAGTTAAGTTGTTTATTGCAGTACTTACTATATACATGCTTTGCGTTGTATGGCAATGGCAGTGTTTCCTCATGAAGCTAAAAGTCCTGCTTGCACAGGCCCTGACAATTCTTCCACTTCATTTTTATGATTTTTTGTGACATAAACCGTCACATCTTCTCTCAGTCTTTTTTTTTAAATGCATTCTCTCTCAGTTTTCTTTGGGTCCCTAGGGACTAAGACCTGCAAAGCACTGCTGAATTCCATTTCTGTAGTTTAATCTTAAATGCTCAAGACAAAGCCTTCCATCTCTGTGTTGAGAAGTAAGACCAAAAAATGCAAAAAAAAAAATCTTACAGATGCACCCTCTCTAACAGTGCCAAGCTTAACTGAATATGCATCCAAGCAAAGGTTTATATAACTATATTCAGGCACATGAAATTTGAAGATGTTTTTAGGCATTCATTATTAACCGAATCCTCACTTTTGTCAGAGTGGTAAATAAAACAAATATCCATTTTAAGTGTGAGCTTAAGATAGCATTGTGTTCTCCAAGACTGGCTTGATCAGTGATTGGGAGAAGCTTGTTCTAAAAATTAGTATATACACATATAGAGCCTTTTAATTTTCCTGAATGTGCTCATCAACAAAAAGGGCCAGAATTACTTACACATTTGCTAATGTTTGCCAATATTCACAATGCCAACAAGTAAACAAGATAATTAGCAGAAACAAACAAAACCAGGATCTCTAAGCCTCACACACTTCAATCTTTAGCAAATTAAGACTAAAGTTGTAATGCTGTTCATTTTAAGTTCTTTTGGTGATCTATGCTTTACTAGAAAGAGAAATGTGAACATGTCCAAAGAGGGTACCTCACCACCCTGATATCTGACCAGGGTGGCTCTTTCCAGCTGTTATTTAAAGGTAAGGTAAGTCTAAGTGTTTAGTGTTTGAACTGTGTTCAACTGACCAGTAAATGACTTTTAAATGTTTTAATGTCTGCGCAAATGCTCATTCCTAGGAACAGTATTAAATGTTGGTTAGCTATGAGGATTATTGCTCATTCTCATCTCAGAGCTTGAGAGCACCAAGCTATCAAGTCTACTGTAAAAACACAAAAACGAATAACCCAAAGTTAATGATAGGGCGTTTACAAACTCAGTTTAGGCTCTGGTCACGGTTTCTTATCATACTGAACAAAGAATTACTGTGGATCATGAAAAAATTGTATAAGAGCAAATTTGGAAATTACGATCTCATATAAATAAAATTGATTAGTGAATCTCTAGATCAACAAGCTTACGAACTTTGCTACTGTAATTACTCTAAAAAAGCTAACACAGCACTGTAACCTCCTTTAAATGTCTTCCATTTCACAAGTGTTTGACCTTTTGAACTTAGAGGAATGAACTGTATAGACACTCTAAAAAGTTACTTCAGTCAAAAATTGTCTTGACAAATCACACATTCAAATAAGAGTGGATTTAGAATTCATACAAAATAATAATAATAATGATAAAAAAAAATAATAACAATAATAATAATAATAATAATAGTAATAGTAATAAAAACAACAACAACAAACAAAAGTCCAGATCATGTGATTACAAATATCCCAGATCACCCTGACTGAGCTTTTGTAACACTACACACACTCAAGATTAAAAAATGGACATAGTTTTCTGCTTTTTCCACCTGCTCAGGGCTTTTCTATGACAAGTAAAAGTGCCTGGGATTCTGTCTGTCTAATGTGAAAAGTGCCATATGGATGTGTGACGACCTTTAAGGTCATTTTAGCCCTGACCTCTTAGGTAACATGCTCCAGGCAATGGCACTGAGACAAATTCAGGTAACACTAGCACTCTTAACGAATCAGTAAACTCTCTGATGTGAATGTGTCAGTATAATGTTGAGTGGATGAATGAAATAAGTCCAACATTTATTCTGATAAACATAAAAGCAAAAACACTTTTAAATGATTCATTTTATCCAATTTTCCTCCCCAGTTCTCGACAATTTCTGTTCCCTGTTGCTTCGCAAATCCAACCCTGGCTGGAGTAAGCACAGACTGCCACATACTGCCTCTGCGAGACATGGAGCTACTGACCACTTCTTTTCACCAGACCACAGAGGGCTTTTCAGGGAAGCTCTAACCTGCACTGAGGCTCAGGTTCTAATCCCCAGATCTATCCATCACTAAGCTGGAGCCTTGACCAATCAGTGGGAATAGTTATTGCAGCGACAGACAGACTATCCCCTGCCAGCTTTCCACTCGTGAACATTGCCAATTGTGTTGGTGTGGATGCCTGGCCAATTTGGAAGCACCACTACCTGGATACAAAGAAAGGTCACCAAGGTAGCAGCCATCTTTTCTGCAGTGCCACCCAAGCGCCCATGCAAAATCTACATTTCACAAAAAAATCTGTTCTGTCCAATATCCTGGTAAAGGATGGACCAAGAGAGGGGCACAGAGACAGAAGCAGCAGTGCAGAATTTAAGTGTTCATTGAAGAAAGTACAAGTTAATTGAAAAAATTCCAATAAACCAAGGGAAAACAAAAGTAAAGGAAAACAAAAGAAAACAAAATAATTCTGAAAGGTTCAAGTGAAGATAATCTGTGCTTGCCTCTTTCAGTATGGAGGCCTCAAAACTCAAGAGAGTTTACTTCTCAATTTTACTTCTCAAGACAAAGTAAACATACCAGTGCTCTGATACACTGGCACATGGGCATTTAACAGAGACACAGAGACACGGCAACAAACACAGAGAGCTCCCACACACATACTAATAATTTGGTGGACAGCACCAAAAAATAGACAAAGGGGGTGACAAACAATAGAATGTAACTAATACATAAATATGTGGGGGCATAGTAAGATAAATATAAAAACTGAAATTCGTAACTTTTTATTCAACAATTAGTCTTATCAAAAAAATAAAACAAAACACATTTAAAGAAAAATTAGAAACAAAGAGTTAAAGTTCAGTCCCCTTAGGCAATTAGGAACGGTGATGTCTTCCATCTTCCCCTAGGAACCCTTTAAATAGTTTGTTTCCACCCATATCCCTTTTCCCAGCAGACCAATCTGGAAAGATGACTCAGGAAAGTAACGTAAGAAAGTAATGAAAAATAAATTACAGTAAAATGTCATAAACTAAGTTCATGTACAAAACTTAGCAAATGACAGTAAATAAACAGTTGTGATAAGCAAATGGTGGACTGACTTATTTTAAATTGTATGTGGATATATAATGTGATAAGTGGGGTGAAACCAGACTGGTGTAGTGGCCTATGTGTGTGTCCGTCACACACAGCCATCACAATCCCACTGAAATGGCAAATGGCAAAAAGGTGATCTAAACAATGGAGAAAGACATACCTGTCCCCATGTTCGAACGGAGTCAAGATCCATATTTAGTAAGGCATTTAGATATAAATAGATGCATCTAACATATTTAAACCCCATCTGAGTAATTGTAATGAGTGTACGGCCATTTCACTTTATGGCAGAGAATGGGAAAGCCCAGATGGGTTTTCTCATGTAAATGAATGAAGAACATCCCAGAGGCAAATAACATTATGGAGAGATCATCTTCAGTTTGCGTCAGAGCCTCACATCACATTAATTAGTATCAAGCTTTTTTTTTAATGGGGCTATAAATATTATGGTGACTGTGGAAAATGACCCGATGACTGATAAGGACTCTTTAGAAGGCATTCTGCATGCGTTATCTTGATAGTTGACACAGGGCGTGTCATATGACTCAAATGCAAAAACCCTTACTGTACAGCAGGATGGGAAATCCAGCAGGTGTGTCGTACTCCAAACGGACTGAACGGGGTTAGAGTTTAATGGTTAACCTGCTTCATTCCCTAAGTTCCGCTAGTGCAAGCACGGGAGCCTTGTTGATAACTCGAAAGACAGCAAGCTGTGTTGCTAAGCAACTGCTCCTCTCTGTCCATCAAGTTTCCTGTTGATGGATTCTTTGGAGACAGCTGCAGATCCATGCAGGAGAATCCTCTGGGGCAGAAAGATGATAAGTTAGAAGAGACCTTGTCAGTGATGTCAAGTGAATGTACTTGCAGAAAAAAACTTTTGACACTGAATAGTAAGCCATTTAAACCAAAGCTCCTTGACTCTAGTCCTGGAGAATCTTTCAGTTTTTTTGTTTGTTTGTTTGTTTGTTTGCTTGTTTTTTTTCACTCTAGCTCACCATTAACACAAATTATTCACACAATGTTTACATTCAAAATCTTGTCGATCTCTTTCACGGATCCATTGCTGAGTTTTTTCTTCTTCTTTTTAATCTTGCTTTGCAATGTTGATCAAGTAATTTGATGTAAATGACATGTTGTTCAGTAGTTTCCATCTCTATGTGTGTCAAATTTAAACATAGCATTCAGATGGAGTACATAAAATTACAATACTGTGATGATTAGTCTTTTGAATTTTGAATCTGAATTGTTCCGTGTGTGAAACCAATCAATACAGAGAACATAGCTATGCGAAATGTGAAAACAAAGCATATTTATAATGTTCAAATTCCCAGTCTTAATTTCCAGCAGTGACTCCAGGACTCCACAACCAATCGATCTGAGTCAGGCATAATTTACTATTCGAGTTTGTTAAGGGAATGATCGATTGCCCAAATACCCAGATGATACAAACACCCACTATCATCAAATTAGTGATTGCAAAGGGTCTTTGTGTTCAGTCCTGATTATGCTGATCTAGATATCCAGACTGCACGGCGGGAAGGCTGCGTGTTGCAAGAGAAAGAAAGAAAAGGGAAACATTGAGGACAGTGGGAGAAAAGGAATAAATGCAAGAAGAACACCCTGAGGGTCTGGGCTCAGGTGAGACAAACCTGGGAAGGTAGAGACAACCAAACCTTTTTTTCCCCCTTTCTCTCTGTCTATCACTCAGGTGGAAGCGAACCACCTGAGCTATACATATTTATTTATTTATTTATTTATTTATTTATTTATTCATAGAGATTTGACCTTTTCTGTATTAATTAAGCATCTTTACTGACTCTTCCTCTCAATTTCTCTGGAAATGAAACCTAGACGTATGTAACTCAGTTATCGTAGTCAGTTTGCTTTGTTATTGAAAGAAGTATTTCACCGCACAAACTAAACTGAAAATTAATTTCTTCAGCATGTTCTATTCCTCAAAATGCCACCGATATCTATATTACAACTATCTATACTCTGTGGAGTTAATTGTTTATCATATAAACACCTGTTAGCTTTATCTGAACAATGGCCAGAAAGTGGTCTCCTGCTCCAGCATGGCCTTACCTCACACTGTTCCACATAATTCTTTATCAGTTTATGATCTGTGACCAAGTCTTGCAAGGACTAGCCATTTTCTGCACTCTAAGCTTAGAGAAAGTAATCTATGCATCACGGTCTGAAATGAGTGAGTTGGTAAGAAAAGGATGAAAGCAACAGGACGAACATGTTTTTCATGATTGATTATGAAGATGACTGAGAACTGAGAAGCATGTCTGAAAAATAAGCAGCCTTAAGGCATTTGTTGTCTGCTTGATGAGTAGACAGCAGAGAAGGTGACAGCAGATGAATCTGTTCCGCTTGAAAATTTGAAGGCAGAAAGAAAAGGAGAGAAAAGGAAAAAAAAAAGATTACAACCTTGAAAGGAGCAGTTGTCAAGAAAAGAGTACAAGTTAGCTAGACTGTGCACAACAGCCTATGACCAGCCATGGTGAAAACAGCCCATTCATACAGTGCTGCTTATATTACCAAAATGAATGCTGAAACCTGTGAGTGATGAGAATGCAAATGTCCAGGGTGATGGTACTCTTATGTGTCAAATTACACCCCTTGTGTAGGGGTTTGTCTATAGTCGGGGTGCAAAGTCTCTGTTGTTGGGCTTATCACATCTTCCATGTGTCACTAAGATTTATTTAAGAGAGATTGTGGTTTATGAATAAAGATTCTGAATTTTGACAGGAATAAACAGTCAGTAACATCACAGACCTTTGTCCACTATCAGAATACAGATGCCTTTAAGGCAACTATGTTTAACCTTAAAAGAATATCAGCTGTTAGGAATGCATCAAATGCACTAATACAAAGAAAGAACGCTTGTTTCTCAAGTGGTACTACATAAATGAATAGGTACTCCAACAATACCACAAGTGTGTCATCATGAAGGCTGTAAAGTATTAGATGACACCTCCTGGTGAATTGCAAAGGATTTGAAATGGAATTATGTTGATTGTATAACACTTTAAAACCTGATTTTGCCAGATGTTCTGACTTCTTATGCCTTTAGGTACTTTAGGAGCCTATTTTTCTAAACAAATTCAAATTTTGGCTTGTTAAAAACAACAACAACAACAACAACAACAACAACAAAATAAGACATGTCTTTTCAAGACTCAAAGCTAACATAAAAACCAGTAAAAAAAAAAAACTGACAGTGTAAACTGGAACAGCTCTCTCTCCTTTCTCCTTCAGTGACAACACAGCACATCAACTGAAACTGTCAGCAATGAATGTACCTCCTGTGCAACGTTTACATAGCTTCGTATCGACCCCCAGGTTCCCCCGTACTGACTATGAGGGCCACGTACAGAGTGTGGTTGTCTTCTACATTCCTAGTGTCGAGAGTCTGGTTGTCTTCCACAAGACATGACTGGTTTGGGGATGAGAGGATGACCAGCGACCATGAGGCTCATCAGTGATTCCACACTCCAGGTCTGGTCTAACCTTTGTGACTGTTTAGTCTGTGGGGAATGTAACGAAGCACTATCATTTAAAAAAAAAAAAAGAAAAAAATCTGTAGATTATTTTCAGCATCCTATCTGTAGAAATTGCATATTTCTTGATATATTCAATAATCAGGTCTCTTCACCTTTGACAAAATAGCATTATCTGTTTATGAAAACAGGTATAATCACCAGACAACCCTAAGTGGTTGATGAATAAAGACATATTTGTTCTACAGCAAAAAAATGATGTGTAACTGTGGGACTCTGACAGAAGAGACTGCGCTTTTGCCGTGTAACTATTAGCATATCTGCCAAGTCCCTTCACTATACTGCTATTCAAATGATCTGTGATATGGGGAAGTCAGACCTGTTGAGAGGAAATATAAATCTGTTGAATGAAAGCATTGTTCGCAATTTACCAACTTTTGGTATACTTTTCATATCCATGCAGTCTCCTCTGAGTTTTACCTCTCTGATCCCTTCAGAATACAAGAATACTCTCTCACAACTCAGCAGAGCAACCCATTAGAAATTTAATGTTCCACATTATAATTGCTCATAACTGCATCTCCTGTGGATCCAGCTTTGTGTTAACGCCATGCATTTGGCTAATTAAATTTGAAATCACTCTCTCCCTCTCTATTTTTCTATGATCTCTGGTGTATCATGCATTGATTGATTATTTTGTCACTGTTCTTTGTTTGCACTGGGTTGCCTGAAAAGGTTGGAGAATGTCAGTAATCCCAAAGAAATCACTTCTCCACGTGGAGTGGAGTGGAAGAGAGGTGTGTCCTTTCTGCGACCCTACCCTCTCCTGCCCCAGGCATGGTTCGACAGGAGGTCAGTCACTTACACACTTATCTAGTGACCAATCCAAAGGTCAGAGAGAAGACCCATGTCAAGTCACGCCCATCTGTTAAACACATTCCTCCCACTGGTCTTAGAGAGAGAGAGAGAGGGAGAGAGAGAGAGAGAGGAGAAAGAGAGAGAGAAAGAACAGCATTGAGAACACAAAAAGAAGTATTCATAGGAGCGCCCAGGGAACCTAGTTTGTATGGGTTGTTTCATGCCTTGAGACTATAAGAGGTCAATTCTGTATTCCATTTCAGGTGACCTGAAACTACTCATGACAAGGAGATGATTACACACAACAATAGTTAAGAGGTTTGACAGTTTCACAGACTGAGTTGAGACTTACAACGACAGCACCAATTAATGTCATGCAAACTCAATTTCTTTTCATCATCTACCAAATTGTGAAATATCTTGTGCCTACTATTCTACTGGATAACAGTTAGTGCATCTCATATAGAGTTAGAACAATTGTAATTACCATTTTGAATGTCACCGTGGAGCAATATTTGGAGCATAATTCCCCAGAATGGCAAAAAGCAAAATAAGACATCTAGGACACAGATTACAATACATGCAGTGAGCACAAACCTGAAAAGAGTGTTCAGTTTATAATGAAATTCTGATCTGAGATTTACTGTTGGGTGGTGCACTGAGGGAAGCCAGACTCTGAAATTACCCCCTCTCACCTTAGCAGCAACCCATCAAAATCCCACGTCGAGAATCAAAATGTCACAGAGGGGAAGCATTGACTGCCACTGAAAAGGTTTTAATGATTTTAAGAAGACCACTGACAGCACCCTTTACAAGGCACTGAACCGTACGGCAAGTCGGAGCAGGCCTAATACTCTGATACGAGGTCTTGCCTGCAGGATAAGTCCCTTGGTTTCACATTTTTGGACATAAGACAGACAGGGCTGCTTTCCCTCAGGGCTGACTGAGTCCTGCTTTAACAGTAGTCTCTGATTGCCTCAGCATGGGCCATTCTCTTCACTTTGCTCTACCGAGCAGATCTGTGTCTCCAAGCACCTTATCAACAACCAGCATGTCCAAGGACCCAACAACATCCTTCTCCTGCCCCCAGAGCACTGCCAGAGTGTGAATTCTCTGGCTTCAAAGCACCTCATTTCACTTCACGAAGCACGCAAGCATCATGCCTTAAAAGGACCACACATAAACTCCAGCAGTCTGTGAAGGACACTGTTTCCAGTAGTATTTTACACTTATTTACCCTCGTCTGCTTAACTTAAAAGTCCTCTTGGATTTTTCCAGTGCACTACCTTAGGAGATTTATCAGCAAGTAATTATCCAACTCATGTCAAAATATTTCTACATGTATAATTCACTCCCATTTAAAACTGGACTACACTGCAGTAAATTGAACAGGGGCTTTAAATCACACTCAGGAAGTAACGGATATAATGGGATATGATAAATTTTCAATGTGATAATCATTGTAGCGGACTGATTCATAGTTTCTGCACTTAACAAAATGTTTATATCAAAGTCTCTGTTCTGTCAATATGTGCAGTTCTAGCAGTTCTCTATCCTTAAATTAAATTGTGAGATTTCATCTTATGCTCAGTTTGTAGTCACCCGGACACTCTCCTATATCCCACTGAAACAAGGCATGAAAAACTCAGTAGATATGTTTCTAGGCACATTATGTATTCTTTCATCTCTTTTCTGGACTGCAGTGAAATCTATGACAATCTGTACATTAGCTCAATGCACACATATCCTATTAGACCTTGGAGTTGTTCTAGCTGCCTGCTTTGAAGTAGATGGATAAAGAAGGCCTTCATATATGTTTCCATCTGAGCATCAAATGTTAGCATCAACAACTGCTTCATATCATTGTAATTGCAAATAACTATTGTTATTGTTACTGGTTTCATGAAAGGTCATCAGGAGATGTATGAAGATTATGTTCAGACCTGTCCTTTTCTTTGCCTCTTTGGTTAAATTCTAAAAAAAAAAATATTTAAATGAAGATGTAATTAAGTCATTATATTAATATTAAAATGTTCATTTCCAGTATATTCACTGTTCCATCTCTATTCAGTAAAGGACATAGTTTTTATGCACAAGGTCACTTTTTACTTTTACTTGTGCTGAATGCTTAAATGATGCAGCAGCTAAAGTCCCCCTGAGCTGTGGTGCACTATCCTAAATCCAGGAGACAAAGATTAAGAGACAGGTCTCCAATGTAGGAGGATGTGGGGACCACACTTTGTTAATTAGGAACATTTTGGCCAACATCCCATCTCTTTAAGCTGCTCATTTGTTAATGGAAATTGCCTTGACTGCGTAACAGACATAAAAGTGTGAATAAATAATATGATGATTATATCCACATGGATCACAGCACCTTTTACTCGCAATATACAGTGATCTCATTAACCTGTGGTGATGATGCACCTGCTATGCCTGTGCTTTTCAAACTCCTTTGACACACATTTAATTACACCCGGATAACAGTCTGGCTCAACGGAGCAGGTATATGAGGTTTGGTTTGGTTTGGATTATTGAGTTGTTGACCATCGGGTCATGTCTTCGGGTTTTTTTTTTCCACTGTGTCACACAGTCTGAACCACTATAGATCAAGACTGTGAATCCCTGCAGTCTATGGGTATCTGAAAAGCTCAGCTTTTGGTAAAACTGTTTCTTTCTCAAAAACGTGTCTCTTATTGCTTACCAATACATCACTTTAGAAAAGCTGAAGACAGGAGACAGAAGAACAATTGTTCTGTTTAGCAATTCAGCCCATGCCACGGCCCCTCCATTCCTTCCTACAAACACATCCATTTCCATGGACTCAGTCATCTGTGATCATTGTTCCATTCCATCCTGATGAGTGCCAGATTTATAAGATACAGGATGGACAGTCTACAGCCAGACAGTACTAAGGCATAAAGCAGACACCATAATTTAGACAGGTTCTTCACCAGGAGAATGCGCAGACAGACAAAAAACACGCTCACAGAATATGAAAGATATTGAGTAAAAGAGCCTATCACAGGAGTGAGAACATAAAACCTGAAATTTCCAATGTGTGGCGTCAAGGGGCGGACATGAAATCTAATTTATTGAAGAACGATATTGATTCTAGTATCACATGCTATTAACCCTTTGCATGGATCATCCAGCTATTGGCTTGCTATGTTGATAGCCTTATAATAATGTAGTTAGCTTTCCTACTGACCAGTTCGACGAAAAAACAGGAGCACTGTATGCGGCTGGCATAAGTATTCACATGATTAATGGGTATTTCATCCTTTGTAACAGACATTTAGTAGTTATTTTTCCAAAATGAATAAGTAAGGTAGAAGGCACAAACATATTTCAAACCAGACTGTTCCTGTAGAATGGCTGGGATTTGTCAGATTACTGTTCTATTATTCTCAGCATATTCTTGTTACAGAACACAACTACGACACCTTATTGTGTGCGTGTGTGTGTGTGCGTGCATGTATGTGTGTATGTGTGTGTTTGTGTGTGTGTGTGAAGGGCTATGAGATACTAATAGTCTCTGTCAGAAGCCCATGGCCATGCTGCCTGACTGCTCTGTGCACAGTAACAAAATTCACTTGACCTTAAAGGACAGAATAATGAGACAGGGAATAGAATAGCTCTCTCTCTGAAACCCTTATTGTAGCAAAACATTGCTTAGGTATTCAATTTACAGCAACACATGCATGTATGTATGTGTGCGAAGATTATCATATTTTGAATTGATACATATTTCTGTAATGTATCATTTGTATAAAGTATCTGTATGAACACACAGAAGACACACAAGACATAAACAAGGAGGTACACCCACGCACACAAGCACAACCACCCACCCACCCACCCACACACACACACACACACACACACACACACACACACACACAGACGAAGCCATTCATTTATTTCTCAAAGGACACTTCAAAACACCAAAAGAACATTCCACTGACAGCTGAGGTGACAGTGGGTGGACACTTTTGTGTTCCCTGTGGACAGTGAAAAGGTATATGGAGATGCTCCAGACAAAGTCTTTCTGTCCCCTTAGAGGACTGAGGACACTACTACCTTGGAGTTGGTCTATAAACAGAGTCCAAGTCAATGTACTGGCCTTTGGTCCAACTTCAATGAGTGTGCAAGGAGAGTCCCACGCTCAAAAGAATCATAGTTAAAGGGTTCATTGAACGTCTGCTATCTAGATTTTCAATGTGGATATAACACTTATTCAAAACATTTTGGTCATGTTTGTCTCTAAAAGTAAATATGGGGATAATCAAGACAATAAGCAGAGAACCTCTTTACTGACAATGACACTCACCATAACACCCTGCTAAACAATATTCATTTTAGTACATGAGTGACTCTACCTGCTGCATATCACCCAATCACAGTTGTGGCTGTGACAGCTTAGTCAAGTCATATGTACTGATTACTTAATACACAATGCCGACAGTAATTAATATCCATTGACTAAGTATTTAGGTATTACCTGTTACAGTAAGCTATTAACATGTTTTAATCTGATTTTGTATCAGTTATCAATTAAAACTTGCACTGTCTGGATCATGTAGCACTGATGAAGACATGGTCACAGTTAGCACAATGTGCTTATTTATGTCTGTTTTTTGGGGCAGTGTTTAGACACTATGTTAGACTGTGTTCATCTGAAAAGCAATTCCCTCCAGATAGACTGCATTAATGCTGTCACCTGCTCTTCCTTCTCACGGGGGAATCAGGTAGAGCTCTCAGAACTGAGTTAGTTAACCACATAAGTTCAGTCTTACACTGCATTTTAGTAAAGGAAGCAACTTTAGACCGTGTCTTTTTGTAACGGACCAGCGAAATGTTTAATTACAAACACAACACATACCCAAGAGCACAGAGAGCAACACATTCTGCAGAAATGTATTATTAAAAAAGGATGAATAAGCACACACCAGTAAGCACAGTGCAATCTGTAGCTAGACCAAAACTTACTTGGAATTGCTAATGCTTGCTTGAGAATAGCAATGAAGTTTTTAGGCTTGCACCTAAAAAGATCTTCAGTAGTCAGGCAGTGGTGCCATGAGTCATGCTAAATATATAAAGATGTAGGAAATAGCATCCACTAAGCAAAAAACAATTCTTCAGGGGTTTGGGAACTGGCATTGTGCCTTGAGCAGGCTCCATCTGTAAAGTGGTGAGTTAACACAAATCTATTTTTTCACTGTCAACCAATCAATGACATGTTTGAACAAATCATCAGATATTTGGACTGTGTGCCAACAAGCACAAAAGCTATAACTGATTGTACTATAGTAATGTCATCTATCCAAAAAAGAGTGAGTATTTGTCCCCCAGTTACACCATCCATACTGTCTAGACTGTCTTTCTTTTACTTTAATGAGAAATCACTGACAATGTGGAGGAACAGAGGATAGAAAGTCCAAATCCTGAAAAGTCACTTTACCCAGGAAACGTTAATGAGATATCATGTATGAAGGGAACCATTTCTAGTGAATTACATCTCTTCCTAAATTAAGAGATTTGGAACGTTTCAGTTTATTTCTAGTTTTTCATGGAAGTTCAGATCACTTGGATTGACTTGGATTTGAATAAAAACAGAATATAAAGCCTTGAATACAGCAATAGCTGCGTGCAGAAACAAACAAACAAAAAAACAAACAAAAACTGCTCAAGTATGAGGAAGCCAAAGAACCTCAGATGGGGCTAGGACACAAAGGAGAAACACCTTTTTTTGTGGTATGTCACACAAATGATATGGATACATTAATATAGGTTGGAGTCAAATGATTTAATGCATTGACAAAATATAAATATGGTCCTTTTTGCCTTCTATCACACAGGGTGTAAAAATGACTAAAGCTTCTCTGCTACATATTCTTCAAGGAAAGTTCACGTAATCTATAAATTGTTGTCCAGCTAATTAGCTAGTTGGTATTTTCTGGTCTTTTCACCATATGTGATAAATGAACCTTATTTTGCATTACTTCAGTAATAAAAGGAATAAAAAGACTTTTCCCATTTATCAGCACTTGAAACAGTGTTCTCTCAGGTCATTTTTACAAAGCCCAATGATGTGTTTAGAGAAAAAATATATGATTGTAAGCCAACAGTATATGTGCACTACGAGTGGTAATATGAAAAATCGCTAATCACATGCGAACAAGATGAGTCATAATCCACTGGACACCTGTTCAGCATAATTTTCACTTGATTCAGTGATCACAGGGCTCAACCCAACTCCTTCCAACCCAGAGAAATCCCTGTAAATAACATAAAACATGCATTGCCACTGGGTGCAATTTTTTGCAATGTATTTTCTTTTCACTGCCAAATATCTATCAAAGACTAAAAAGTAGTCATGGCTCTGAAAATGCAGTTTTGCACAATGACTCAGAGAATGAGATCCCTCTATATAATCCATCCAGCATATGAAAATAGTTTATTTTAAAGGGGAATTCAAACTGCTACTGCATGCATGCGTATTTGGGTGTGCGTGGGTGTGTGTGTGTGTATGCGAGCGTGCACGCACATGTGTAAGCAGGCGGGTGTGAATGTGTACATGCATGTCTGTGTTCAGACAGAGAGGCAGAGAGATAGATAGATAGATAGATATTTAGATAGATAGATAGATTCTAAATTTTGTTTTACTCCCTCTTACACATTTTGCTGTTTATTACATTGCTATTTTTTTTTTTGTCTATGTATCTGACACTAATTCAATTGCTTCACTTAAAGCAACTCAATTGCTTCACTGAAAAGCATTGTAATAATAGATTACAATAACATATATATTAAAAAAACAAAAGTACTGACATGGTAAACAAAAGTGTCTGTGGTTTACTTAAAAAGGATTCTAAAATGGACTCTGGATTCTTTAATGAATCTATATATACTTTGGTGCAAACTTTGGGATTCCTGGAGGTTTATTTTTGTGTTATTCTTGTCTGTCATAGGACATACTAGGAGTGCAGGCACCTTTAAAGAGTGTAAACATAAACGGTGTGCCATAGCCCTTTCATCTTGCCCCTAATGCTCTCCATATTTGGAAATTCCACATTGTGTTTATGAATGGTTAATGGATGCTCAAGTATTCTGATGAGACTAGTGCACTCATGGTCTTTAAACAGCCTCTCTAACATACCGTGTGGTACCAAAGTCTCATCAGTCCTCATTGATAAAATGACAAAAGCACAATGCCAACTCATTTTTTCCTCCTCCCACATGTCTGAGGTCCCTGGTGAGAGAGGGATGTTCATGCAGTGTACATGTAAAACATTAAAGGCAAACTGTATCTTTACAAAAAAAGAAAGAGAAGTAAAACCAAAATGTTAAAATAGGCCTCCACTCACAAAATGCAGATGACACGGCCATTTAGAAATGGACACAAAGGAGAAAAATGATTGCATCGATAATTTTCTTTTTGCTCTTAATCATGCTTTCATGTCTTTACAAAATACAAGTTTTGTAACTTAAACTTGTATAAGTTAAGATCCAGACATATACAATAAACTCCAACTCTCCATTGCAGAAGCAGCGTCAAATTTACCAGAGACATGCATAGACAAACACATATATAATCACTCTGTGTTACACACACTGTTGTGTGTGAAAGAAGGAGGAGGAAGTATCAAAATGACAAATTGCAAAGCCTGAGGCTAAACCCAATGCACGCTCAGAGTCGTGCGTGGCAAGTAATGCACCCACAGTCAATTGGAGGATACAGCCTTTGTCCACTCTCCTGTAAAGACATACAGAGACACAAAGGCAGGTTGGTCCATAATGCTGTCCAGTAGGGAGGATGGTGGGCGTTAAGGTTGAAGAGGTGAGCCGGCTGGAAGTTCAGCCACTCTGCCGCTGTGCAAACCTAAATGTCAGGCCAATATGAACCTCTGTCAGTTTACTGCGTTTCCTCCCTGGGTGCTACAGGGGCAACATAATATGATGTACAAAGCTTTCATATAAAAAGCAGTCTCTCCAAAATGAAATCTGAAAGCCTTCCATTAGAAAGCATATCGTGTGAGGGTACCAATTTTTCTCACCATTTTCTTTTTTTCTTTCTGCATGCAAAGCCAAGATAAGAATTTCTCCTCCCCGTAACGCTTAAAACAAAGCATAATGACAACATCCTCAGTTAATATTTGCATTTTGCATATTGTATCGTGACAAAGATGCCACCCAGGAAAAACTCATTTGCTCATTTAATACACCTCTGATCCATCTTAATTCAAATTCATTTGAATAATTCATTCATATCACAGGGGGTCAGAGTATTCCTCGAAGGAGTTTGTGGCCTCTTTCACCTCTGTGTGGGGAGGCTGTATGCTTATCAGAGGAGGTGTGGGTGTCAACTTTAAATGTTAATGGACTGAAGAGCAGGCGGGGGCTGGAAACCAACGTCATAAACAGCCTCTCAATGAACTGCCATCAAGCATGTGTTACGCAGAGAGCGGCATTCTATTGAAAGAAATAACATGGCTCTAAAAATAACTATTAATATAAAACTTTGATAATAACATACATCTGAGGAAAAAAAACAAACACTTTTTTGTTTTGATTTGTTTTACAGTATATAGCAGGAATATTTTGCTAGCTTAATGCGCTCAGATAAAGTGCTTTGTGCTTTTATCTAGCCACTTACACACAGTTTTTTTTATTTTTTTATTTGCCCTACACATATTCATTTCAGCTCACTCGGCATGAACTCCCAACGTACTTTGTACTTCACACATTTTTCCAGGAGCACTACACCAAGAGAACCAAGGTACAAGAAGATCAATTTGACAAATGCGAGATTGATGAGAACAAATTGATCCAGGCAATTTGAGGATCCCAGATGGTTGAGGCAAGCAACTAGGACACAAGAGACAATTAGCAAACAGGCTCTCTGAAACACATGGTGCAGTCCAGTTTTTCCTTCTTCATATTTCAAAAATACAGTGTGGTTTTATAACAATTGTGTCTTAGTTCATTTACAGCTACAGGCCTCCAAAATACACTCTAAAATTATACAGACTCACTCAAAGCCTTTTCCTTTTTGGTATTCAGCACATTTTCATGTGTTGTTTTTAAATGATATTCCCAGAATTTACACCGTTTTAAAATGAAAAAATCCAGGTGGTGTGGAGGTTAACATGACATGGGGAGACAGTTCATCAGCATGACCACTGTGTATTCTAAGGGGTGAAATGTGTCCAATGGAACACTGTTCATTAAGTTGCCGGGGCAAAACAAAACTGTATCCGATCACACCAGCTGTAAAATTTGAGGACGTGTTATGTGACGTCAGTTGTTCCATCATGTGGAAATTTAAATCAGTAGGTGATAGTGTGGTAAACAAGTGCAAGAAAATCTCTAACCATTAGGTCTTCTCACCAAAGGAATAGTACTAACTCTGCACTAACACTGTGTGTGTGTGTGTGTATGCATGGTTTCATATATGCTTCTATGCCAATGCCAATAACAGATGTCCTCTAAAGCAGCAGCAGATAAAGTCTATTTTCTGGAAACTGTGGTTGACATGAAAAGAACATTGACCTGACAGAAGAACACAACAAATACAACGGACTCTCAGAGACACGTCTGACATGCGGTTATTGCTCCTTATTCCCCAGACTCTTGTGAGCCTTACCATTCTAAACCACATTTGAACAAGTAGAACTGCTGTTATTCAAAACATTTAAGCAAATATGTTTGCCATGTTTTAAATGAAAGCGCCTTTGTGATATTTCAATTTTTAATCGATGCCAAAGTTTAAACTAAACTGTGATGTTATCCATTTACTTTGACACTTCGAATTATGCACTGGCAGGTTTCAAAGTGTACTAGCCCTAACGGTCTTGTCCAGTCTGAATGCCTTATCAGCTTTCTGATAAACTGTGATTTGTCCTTGGCAAATGCTGAGAAGGTTATCATTTAATACTTCATATCATTTCCGTAATGTAATGTATGGTCATGATCAGATGTTAATCTGTTACAAAGACCACACTCGAACTTTAGAGAACACATAAGATGTTATACATTCAAGATCACTTTGAAAAGCCATGAGGCAAGATTGGTACATTAAACACAGAGGACTGACATGCACTGACTGTTGACAACAAGCCAACAAAGCACTGCCTGCTGAAGTCACTGCGAAGAACCTTGAAAACTTGCAGCATGCGCAATACATGTAAACATGACCAGTATGAAGATAAATAAGGCAGAAACATGACACTGCTAGTGACCCTGAGGTGGTGGAAACTGCATTCAGCAAGGCAATTCGTGTGGAGAACTGATTAGCACCTCTAAGCCCCAGAGATAATTCTATTACGTCTAATGCCGGTGGCACTATATCTTCAACTCCACACACTGCTGTTCACCATAAAATGCAGGCTGACATTTGGATTATCTAACATTAAGCCAGCACACTTTATTTCAATCTCAAAGCAGAGCTACCTGACCGGCTATGTGCTTCTTTCTTTTTGCTTTCATCCCATTCCTTAGCAGATAGCTACAGCTTCACACTGAAGCTAGGAACAGAAAAAAAAAATAATTACAGATGGAGTGAGAGTGTTGGTGTGGGTGAGGGAGAAGTAAAGGTCAGAGAAAATGAAACAGTAAAATGTGAAGGGTGCGCATGGAATGTCACACAAAGAACACGAGGTATATGTTACACTCTGATCCCTCAAAGAATCTCAGAACTCTGTCCATGAAAGCAGCGAAAAGGAGTGCCACCTTTTCCACAAAAAGCTCGTAGTATTGTATGCTGTTCACAAGAGCATATATGAAGTTTTTAACGCAGCTTTGTGAAATACTCTTGTTCAGATTCCAAATTCTGGGCAGCTCAGTTTCAAGGCAGTTCATGTTTTCTGCAGAAATACACAGGCAAACATTATGATGCATACTTTCTTAAAAAGTTCCACTTTTAATCGCAGTTGCAGTTTCTTAATGAGGTACATATACCCCCATGTTGCCAAGAAATATGGAAGTTCTTATGGGTGACTGACAAATCTCCAAGTCTGATTTTACAAAGTAAATTATTGCTAGAGTTCACAAATTGAATAACAATGTCAGAGTGAAGTACATTTGCATTAGTTTATTGCTTTCTTTTATTTAAGGTACACTTGGGATTCAGTCCATCACTAGTGACATGATATTTAACTTCTCCAGCATTCTTTTCATTGCACAACACTAATTCCTGATATTAGCAGTGAGGGGCAAGGTGAGAGAAGGCTTCCTCCCAAGGTTGGTTTTGGGATTTCCTCAGTCATTTTTGAGGAACCTGAAAAGCCCAACTTATTTCTGCTTTCTTATATATCCTGTTTTACAAGAATTAAAATCCGTTTACACTTACCCCACTGCCAGAACCTTTAACAAAATTTTGGGATGAATGGCACCTGGTGATCGGAAGTTGTCAGTCCAGTGATCCTACGATCCGTGTTCCACTGTAATGCCAGAATTAGGGACTGCAAGAGAATAGAGCAAATGAAGACTGTTAATCATGTTGGACAGTGAGAGAAAGGGGCTGGTTTCAGCTGCTTCTCTCTTCAGCTGATGAATCCCTGCATTTGCCACAAATATTGTAATTGCTACTGACACCTGACCAAGATCCAGCTAAGCTGAACGAGCATGATGATGGTTACTATGAATATTTCTGCTCTTACATGAGTTGTAAAACCTTTTTGGAGGTAAGATTATCAAATTGATTCCAATTACATGGTGAACGGATAGGATGGTACATGCTGCAACAGTTACAATTATATGCAAACACAAATCAATGAAGGGCTGCAAGAGAAGGATTCTTATCGTGATACCATGATAGGGGTCTATTCCATAATCAGTGAACTTTAAAGATATGTTAATCAGTAAAGACAAAATGACAGTGGCTGTCTCACCTCTGCGAAAAGAGCAGTGCAGAGAACTGTTGTGCGTGAAGCAACTTGAATGTGAAACCCCTCAGCAGTTCTTGTACGGAATGATTAGCCTCAAACCAAAGGTGATATTCACATCTAGACAGGTGAACTTAGACATTAAGTGTGACTCGCACACTGCACAAAATGACTAACTATACACAAAGACAATGTATTGTGGCATGGGCGAGATACAGGATAGCATAAGAAGAGAGCTAAAGTCTCAGTTCTTTCCACGCACCCCTGTGTGACTGATGATGCACTGTTGAGGTGAGTAATTAAACAAATTAATGAAGAGTGAGAGAAAGTATTATGTGGGGGTCAAAGTGACACAGTGGAACCTGAGTCGGGGGAATGGTGAGAGCAAATTCAGGGATGAGAGAATACAACAACTGAGTATAAATGTTGATATACTCATTCACATCATGGGCTTACTGACGCAGCCTATCAAAGCCCATGGCACTACTTGTGACACACAGAAAAAAGCATAGATTCACACACACTAATATATGCTCCATACAACTTAAGTATACTGAACAAAATAGATGTGGGGACACATGCAACTAATGACAAGATTGAGAGCACACTAGATTCTCCTATCTTACCATTTGAGAGAGGAAACAATAAAACTGGAGGTTTTCACCCCCACCTTTCCTACAGCCAACAAGTCAATGCCTCAGCTGCTGCCTGCATCAAAAATGATGACATCTGATCATTCATGTGAACATACAAGTCAATGTCTCCTATCAGTCAAAACCACAAAGAAGAGGGAGGCCATATGGCTGTCTCAGACATGCACTGCAGAACCTAACCAACTGCAATCATTGTTTCACTTGTGGAGCAGAGGGATACCATACTCACTTGGGTAATGTAAACAAAGTCCAATCAGTGAACCGCAGCTCTATTGTTTTTCCCCACCTTCTGGGAAGAGACAATCTGCTTGAAAATCTGTATCTGCTGTCCAGCCAGGTGGAAAAGAATGGCTGAGCAGATGCTACATGTTTCTCCATGCAGTAGGTGTTGTCCTAGACACGTGAGCCCATGCGGGAAGTGCTTGGAAAAAGAAGTACTTTCCTCACAAACAGGTACATCCTCTCAGGCAGCTCATGCGCAATCAAGATCTCAAGGTCTCTGTAGTTACTGGAGATACAGTATCCTTCAGTGGATTGGCTGTGCTATATGAATGTCAAAATGGACAACAAAGCAGTCATGTACAGCTCAAGAGCTCTGTCTCCTGCTGAGAAAAATTGCAACCAGCATTCACCTCATCATTTACACAGTCAACAACTCACTGGCATATGAATAGTGCTCAACTGATTGCTGTGAGCAACAGAAATGTTAATGAACTCGCTGACTTCCAATTTTACATCCAACATAGATCCAAAGCAATCAGCAGAGATACAGGTATCTTTTTCGTCTGCCACAACAAATATGTCACTAAATGTGCTGAGAAACAGCCCAAAGAAACTGTTGTCTGCTGCAATGTGGAAATGCAGTCACACCACAAAGAGATGGGACACTGTCTATGTAGTGGTTTTAAATTGTCACCAGAAGGATCAGAGGTGTTATCTACACTAATCAGATGTAGTGAGCTGGTGTAAAATGGAAGTAAAATCGTACAGAGGTCTCACTATTTGGAACCAGCTATTCTGTTTGGCTACCTATCAGGGTAACCAAATCCAAGGCTTCAGATCAGAAAATGAGCTGTCTTGGCTCAAAACCACACAGGGATACCTCTGGGGCAATCCAGCAGAGGGGTTCAATCACACTGTCAGGTCTCTGTCACTACCTCCCTGTCTCCTGGCCATTCAGAGCCAAGTTGGATCTGATTGTCTAACCACCTTGTTCCCCAATTATTGTGTGCAACTGTCCTCAGTTTGTTCCCTCATTGTGTCTGTGTACATACACCAGTGTGTTTTCCTGTGTGCCTTTGTGAAGTCTCACACTTGTCAGAACAATTTACAATTTACAATTTGGTATTTGGCTGACGCTTTTAGCCAAAGCGACTTACAATAAGTGCATCAGTCAGATTCCTAATACCTCATAAGCACAGATCACAATAAGACTGAGCGTTAATTTCCCCCTTCGTATTGCGCCCCTGGAATACTTTGACAAACATAGATACAAGACGAGGTTTTTTTTTTTTTTTTCTTTTTTTTTTAATGTAAGGAAAGGGAGATTAGGCAGTGGGGGACAGGTGGGTTCTGAAGAGGTGGGTTTTCAGTTTCCTGCGAAAGATGGTAAGAGATTCCGCAGTCCTAACTGCATGAGGGAGGTCGTTCCACCACCACGGGGCAATGACGGAGAAGAGGCGTGGTCGGGAGGAGCGGCTGTCGGGTTCCCGAAGAGAGGGGACCGTCAGTTGACTAGAGGTCGTAGAGCGGAGGGTTCTAGTAGGGGTATACGGAGTTATTCGAGACTGAAAGTATGATGGGGCAGAGCCTCTTGTGGCCTGGTAGTGTCTTGAACTGGATGTGGGCAGCTACCGGAAGCCAGCGGAGCGCAGTAAGCAGTGGAGTGACATGAGAGTGCTTAGGGACGTTGAATACCAGGCATGCAGCGGCGTTCTGCATGCGCTGGAGCGGCCTGAGGGCGCAGGTCGGCAAACCAGCCCTTAGAACGTTGCAGTAGTCCAGGCGGGAGATGACAAGCGCTTGGACCAGGAGCTGGGTCGCCTGTTGTGTGAGGAAGGGGCGGATTCTCCTGATGTTGTATAGGGAGAATCTGCAGGATCGAGTGACTGCCGTGATGTGATCGGAGTAGGTCAGCTGGTTGTCAAGGGTCACGCCAAAGTTTTTGGCTGCTATGGTGGGGAACACCACAGATCCCTTGATGGTGATTGCAGTGTCGATCGTTTGGGGAGTTCTTAGCAGGAAAAAACAGAAGCTCTGTTTTCTCCAGGTTGAGTTTGAGGTAGTTAGCAGACATCCAGGAGGCAATGTCAGCTAAGCAGGCTGCGATACGAGGCTGAACCTGAGAGTCAGAGGGGGGGAAGGAGAAGAACAGCTGTGTGTCATCAGTGTAGCAGTGGTAAGAAAGACCATGGGCAGAAATATGTTGACCAAGTGATCTGGTGTAGAGAGAGAAGAGGAGTGGACCAAGTACAGAACCTCGTGGGACTCCAGTGTGTAAAGGGCGGGGGGAGGAGACCGATTCCCTCCAAGAGACCTGGGAGGAACGGTCAGACAGATAGGACTTGAACCATGCAAGTGCAGATCCCGCGAAGCCCAGCCCAGCAAGGGATGAGAGGAGAATCTGGTGGTTGACTGTGTCAAATGCTGTGGAGAAGTCTAGGAGTGTGAGGACAGAGCTGAGAGACTTCGCTCTGGCCAAGTGGAGCTCCTCCGAGACAGCAAAGAGGGCCGTCTCGGTGGACTGGCCGGCTTTGAATCCAGATTGATTCTGATCCAGGACATTGTTCTGGAGAAGATATGGAGAGAAATGGTTATATACTGCACATTCCAGGGTTTTGGAGAGAAACGGTAGGAGAGAGACTGGATGGTAGCTACTGACATCAGCAGGGTCTAGAGTGGGCTTCTTAAGCAGTGGCTTGAACTGTGCCAGTAGACAGTGAGCTGTTGATCAAGGACGAGATGAAGGGCAGAATGTCGTCTGAGATGGCCTGAAAGAGAGGGGAGGGGGTGGGATCTAGAGGACAGGTAGTAGGACAGTGGGATTTTATAAGTAGGAGAGCTTCAGAGTCAGATAGAGGGGAGAAGGAGGAAAAGATAGTGGGGAGGGTGGAGGGTGCAGGATCTGAGGTGGGAGGGGATGGGGGGAAGTGGGTCGCAAATGTCTTTGATATTCTTCTCGAAGAAGGAGACAAAGTCATCAGCAGATAAGGATGAGGGAGGAGGAGGAGGAGGAGGAGAGAGGAGGGAGGAGAAGGTGGAGAGGAGTTTGTGGGTGTTAGAAGAGGCAGAGTTGATCCTGAAGTGGAAGAAGGCAGATTTGGCAGAGGACAGGGTAGAAGAGAAAGAAGAAAGAAAAGAGTGGTAGTGGGATAGGTTGTTGGGGGATCTCGATTTCCACCATCTCTGTTCAGCCGTGCGAAGTTTGGCTCTGTCAGCACGAATACTATCAGTCAGCCAGGGACTGGGAGTGGAGAGGCAAGCCGGTTTGGTGATGGGGGGGCAGAGGGTGTCCAGGGAGGAGGTCAGTGCAGAGAGGACTGTAGAGGATTTCTCCTCCACAGGAAGAAGTGAGAAGGCTTCCGCAGATGGGAGAGAGGAGGAGACCATAGAAGAGAAGGCACTAGAGGAGAGGGTGAGAAGGTTACGCCTAGCTGAGACTGGCAGCATGGGAGCAGAGGATTTCAGGGAGGGTGAGATCGAGAGAGAGAACGAGAAAGACATGAAGAAGTGATCTGAGGCATGGAGCGGTGTGACCATGAGATCAGGAAAATGGCAGCCTCTTGTGAAGACAAGGTCCAGCTGATTGCCACCCTTGTGTGTTGCAGGGGACTCCGCGAGGGTGAAGTCAAAGCACTGAAGGAGGGAGAGTAGGCCATCAGACTGAGTAGAATTCAGCGGAAGGTTGAAGTCTCCTAGCAGCAAGATGGGAGTGCCGTCCTCAGGGAAGGAGCTGAGGACGGTGTCCAGTTCGTCCAGGAATGACTGCAGAGGGCCTGGAGGGTGGTAGAGAACAGTCATGTGTAGTTTATAAGGGGAAGAAACAGAAACAGCGTGAAATTCAAAAGATGTGGGGGAGATAGAAGGGAGAGAGGTTGCTCAGAAGCTCCATGAGGGGGAGATCAGGAGTGCAGTTCCCCCGCCCCTCCCCGAGGATCTGGGTGTGTGAGAGAAGGAAAAAGCAGTGGAGAGGGCACGGGAATGGCCGTGTTCTCTGGCATGATCCACGTCTCAGTGAGGGCCAGGAAGTGCAGGGACAGCATGGAGGCTTGAGCAGAGATGAAGTCAGCTTTCTGTACTGCCGATTGGCAGTTCCAGAGGCCACCTGAAATGACAACAGTAGTGTCGGCAGAGCGCAGTGGATGCATGAAGTTAGACAGGTTGCGTCCACGAGGATGCAGCGGCCAGCACCTGCAAAGATTGCAAGAGGAAACTCAAACAGGAATAGGGAGATGACACATGATTAGTGTGAGTGTGAGAGGGACAAAGATAATTGGGAAAGTGTGGCAGTATAAGGACAAGGAATCTGCAGTAATAAGTGTAGTTGCCCAATTACATAGATAAACAGAAGGAGGGGGACAAAGGTATTTAGAGAAGTAGGGTAGAAGCACAATTACACAGATAAGCAAATGGAAAATAAATCACTGAGGGTACGCCAGACAGGTAGTAGTTGTCTCGGCTTCCTCGTTGTCCTTCCTCGGTGGACTCTCACAGGTAGACTCCCTTGTCTTAGTCCGACCGAGTCTTCGTCCGACGAGACAAGAGAGACGAGACTGCTACATCTGCCGCTTGGCGGAAGCACTGTTACTAATGAGTCTTGTGACTACAGCATTCGTGGCTTAAGGGCTGGCTACAGCCCCGCCCCCTCAGGAACCAGAACAAGCCGGAAATCGGCTGTGGCCGAGAGTAACAAACAAACGCAAATCAGCAACTAAACAGCTGATGTGAAAGGAATTCAATACAAACTCCCTAGTAAAATAAGCTAGCGACGCTACCAGACAGAGCACACAGTTATAAATTGACAAAGAACCTAAGTTAAAGCAAACCCTGAAAGAATCTAGCACGAAGTAAGTCATATACGGTGAACGACAACAGAGTAAACAGAGCAAACAGAAATCATGGCTACTCAGGCAAATAACAAGCAACAGAGACAAGAGAGAAACCAGAAATCGCGGCTACTGAAGCAATTTAAAGCAAAGCTTACTTGGATCCTGCTCTGAAGGAGAAGCAATCTGATTGAAAAACAATGCACACACAAGGTTTTCCTAGTTTTCCTGTTCCTCTGTTTAGTCTTGTTAGCTCTGTTTCTTTTGTTAGCCCTAATCTCAGTGTTAGCCTTCCTGTGTATTGACTTTATTGACCTTGTTCTTGACCTCAGATCTACCTATCCTGCAGTAGCTAGTGTTTTGTGTACCACACCCTGCCTGTTTATTGACCACGATTTGGATTACGACCAAAGAGTGGATGCACCTACAATTGTATAAAGCATGAAACAGGAGTTTTGCTGCTTACTGTAGATATGTCTCTTTGACAAGAAAGAGACCACAGCCACAAGAAACACTGACAGTGAGAGTGAAGTAAGTAAACAACCCAGAGATAAGTCTTGCCCACCCAGAGGAATCATCTGCCCATCCATTGAAAACTCTGAAAAAAATACCATTATAGCTATATTTTGAGGGTTCATAGTCACTTAACGTCCACAATACCTTCTGTGAAGTAGGACCTTATGTGATTTGGCCATTGTGCGAACACCATATTGCAGTATATACTTAGCAAAATCGCAAGCAATAACATTCACTGATTTTCCACCTTTGTGTTGTTTAATAACCTTTCGTTTCACTTCCAAATTGATACTTCTCCTTTGCCTCTTTCTGCTGCTATCACTATGATGCACTTCACGGTAATATCGAAAGAAAATTAAACAGAGAGATAATGCTACAACATTCAAGAAATGCGCGATACATGAGATTGGATGCTGCTGCCTACGAGTTGAAGCATACACTGTTATACGGTAAACTTTTTGTTTTTTAAGTAGGGACAGTTAAACATTAAAATAATGATAGAATGTACAGTATAGTACATACATAAGCTGTAGTGTACCATTATATGCCTGGCAGCGCAATCGCTTTGTATACAAGAGACATGAGATACATGTGTTGTGTGCGGGAAGTTATTGAGTTCGCTGTGTCTGGTTACATCCGCTACATCCGTTCTCTGACCGGGATTTCTGAACTCTGTTATAACCTTATGGGACCACAGAAGTATATGCGGTCAAATGTTGCTCGAACAGACGTCATATGGTGCATGACTGTGTATAAAATGAAAAAAAAAAGTCACATTGCATATGCTAATCATACTGGGCCTAGACATCGTTCTATCCTAGGCAGAACCATCCAGCATACAGATGT
The DNA here is from genome assembly GCF_902362185.1 of Chanos chanos. NCBI lineage: Eukaryota > Metazoa > Chordata > Actinopteri > Gonorynchiformes > Chanidae > Chanos > Chanos chanos. Next base: position 34,677,871 of record NC_044502.1, read on the forward strand.
TCATCATACAGGCACTGCTGCCTGACCCTTTGCATTGTATTCTACCGTAGGCTACTGAAGATCAAAACCAAAATTTCCTCACAAGTTTTCCTCCTTAGTTCATCATACAGATTCTCGTCATAAAATCTAAATTTTACGCCGAGTTTATTTAATTATTTAATTTTTCTTTTTCAAGGGATCATGGTCCTGGACCCCCCCTACAGAAATTGAATGTTGTAATTATACCCCCCCCCCCCCAAACTACTCCCTTATTTACATACCCTATTTAGGAAAAGCAACATTTTTGTTGTTGGCCACCCAAATAATCCAAATGCCCACCAAAAGATGACATCCTAGTAACGCCTCAGTCGCATGCTCTCACACACCACTACTGGTACACTTGTTTATCCGAAAATTAGCTACACCACAGGTCAGCTCTACAGAAACACATGCTGATGGCGGGTGAGGGGGTGAGAGTGGCCCCTACCAAATCCCAAATTGGTCGATCCCAGCTCAGGAGATTACGATTGGTCACCTCATTGACATAATTACAGATCAGTAGAAGATTCGAGTAAGACAAAAAAGAAAATATAGAGAGTAGAAGGGGAAAAGGGGGAGCTGAAAAAGCCATAATAATAATAATAATAATAATAATAATAATAATAATAATGACACTTTAAAAGATGACCCAGCCAAATGTGCTAAACCCAGCAACTTGTTTATGATTAAAACAAGCTCACAGCTTGAGAGGGTATAAAACAAGCTCTAGACGTTGATGGTGACGATGAGAAAGGTATGCCAGCTTAGGCTACAGTGCCAAGATGTCAAGCATGCAAAACAAAACAGAACACTGCCTACAAACCACATTTCAAGTTTAGTTTTAAGGAACTGTTTGGTGTTATGGCATATGATGTATATGATACGAATAAGTGCTTTGTTAAATGCAAAATGGTATGTCGCGACACCACCTGAGTGTAAGACACTTTGTCGTCTATTGTAGTCTCTAAGTTGTGATGGTACACTTATTTGCACTGAATTGGAAATGATGACGTTCTAGAAAAATACACTGTGAATATCAAGGTTGTAGAGAAGAGTGCACTATAATGGACTTACACAGTAAAGCTATGATTATATATCTCCAGTATAATAGGTTGTGAACTGAAGTGGGCTGGTCTGAGGCATGGAACTCCCAGGCTGAAAATTAGACCCACTCCGGCCCTGACATCCAGAGGTTTGAGGATCTGCACCATATAGAAACCTTTACAAATATGTGCATATCAGTCAGTGGGCCAGCCCTCTTTGACTGACCATACAGCACAGTCAACACTTTAAGAACATATTAGGACAGTTTGGGGCAATGCAGGCAAATCACCTGATTGTCATTATCAGGGTTACCTCAGACCTAACATCACACTACATTTAAGCCTTACCCATTTCCCACCATACATTTACTGAAAGGAATCGAAACAGATCCCTTAGTGTGGGTCATGAAATGTAAATATGTTGCTAAATTTTAGAGTTGCTGTAAGGTCAGCTTTACGAAGGCTAATGCTATTAGTCAAAAATTCAGCTTGATCTAAGGGACAGGAGATATCACTTATCAAGTAAATTAGCAGAGCTACAATCCTCTGGGGAAAAAAAATCACAGTTGTAAGAGCATTCCATTATACTAGTTGGAATTCTCGATACCACTTTACAATAAAATGAGTAACTAATATTTGTAACTGGCAAAAGGGAGCCTTTCTGTAAAATGTAAAACACATGACCATTTATTAATGAGTTGATGGGTTTCCTCTAGAGTAATGACATTGCCTTTACCTTTGCTCTTTTGGCAACATGCCTTTTTTTGCAGCAGCAGTGCAAACCAGAAAGTAACACACTTAATTTGCTTACATGGTAGGAGGGAAGTACATCATTCATGTAGACGATTACATTTACTATACACAGATAACATTAAACTATCGCAAGAATTAACAACACAACACAAAGACTACATGATGAACAATACACATACATGTCTACTAGACAAAATGGGAAACATAAATTGAACAATAAAGAACTAGGGCTAAACCACAGTCCATCGCCCCAAGGCATCCTGGGAAGCTCCGCCCATCTACCCCCCCCCCCCCCAACACGCATCGCAATATACCACTTTAGTACCCAGTGTGAATAACAACCTCATAGCATGTCATATCAACACCTGTGATAATAATGAGGACGGCTGCTGATAGCATGCTGAAATTGTGAAGGTAGACAATATTGTCAAAGCCTTAGTGTATGAATCTGGTAATTTGATGTATTAATTTGATGTTTCATAATTTGATACGCCAAATGAAACTTTTTGACTATTAAGATATGCTTACAATGGTTAAATGCTAGTAACTTATTAACAAATATCTATTGAAGCTGACAGGTATAAATGCTGGCTGATGGAGAAGACAAAGTAAGCTAAGTAACCAATGAGATCTGAAACAGTACCGATAAATGTGGGCTGCTATTTGGCAAGCAGCAGTGTTACAGTGTTATTTAATGTGTATTTAATGTGTTATTTAATGTGTTACAGCCGTTTATTAATGATTTGTAAAGTACTCACTACCTAATTAATAAACTACTTATAAATCATTCATAAACCCTTTATAAGGGTGGTCTTATTGTAAAGTGGTTCCAAATTCTCATTGTTCAATCACTTTTAACCTATACGGTGAATTCTGTTTTCTCTTGAAAGGCATTGAACTCTTTGCTAGCTACCAAGGCCACAAAATAGATGAGGATGTTGCTATGATACAAAACATTTGATAATAGGCAAATGTTTTCTTAACATTGTCAGTGATTGAGTCATATGAATCTTTATTGACTTTCCTATTGTGCTGGCAAAAAAGAATTGCTATAAGAGCAATAATGTACTCTGCTTTCCATAGAGATTGTTACTAGCACACAAACAAAAGAAAAAGACAGAGTTGCCATAAACAACTCAATATTTGTTTATTTTCTAACAGCTCACAACCCTCTGTTTTGTTAGATAATTAGACTACAGATTTGTCAAATACTTCATTTTAATATCCATCCCTGTGTGGTATTTTTTTACTTCTCTCTTACAGGCTGAGTCAAAGCTAGAGGAACCAGATGTTAATATATGCAATATGTTATGTGTAATTCCCCAAGAACATTTCAGAATGTTACAGACAGCTAAAAAGGGCTAGTTTAAATCCTTCCATTCACTTATTTTATCTTTGGTCCTCTCCAGAGTTGATGTGTATCCAATTAGAACTATCAATTGGCAAAAGTCTAAATGTATTATCTGCAGTCACACTATGTGAATTCACTGAAAAGCTAATAATCCAGTTCTCCCTTTTCTTCTTGATAACGACCAGATATCTGGAAGAGATTGGACGGGGGATCTGGTTGACACAGAGTTGTGGTACATCCGTGAATAATTCAGCAATTTCAGTTTAAGTACATATCAGGAACTGAACTGGAATCCAGATTCAGTTTAGTCAATGAAAATGAAGGCTGTTGTCCTCTGTCAGTTTTCAAATGGTTGTATCTATACCAAGTTAACAGTACAGTGGAGTAGCATGTGCATACACTGTATAACAAATTGCACTACTATGGTGATATTACAATATGTACAATATTGTTACGCCCTAGGATGTATTTATTTATTTATTTATTTGGTGTTTGTTTTGTTTAGTTGCTCATGTTACACATTACATCTATGGATGTATTGTACATTTATTATTGTCTGGGAGTTGTATTTTTGTTGCTGTCTTTCTCTCTGTTTCTCTCTGCTACTTCCTCTTTCCTGTCAGCAGGTCATTAGGCTTCATGGAAACGGGGGAGGGCCTGTTTGTCAAACCTTGCTCCCATTGGCTGAGAGAAAATAGGGCCAGGGGATATAAGCCTGCATGTCCTCTTCACAGAGAGATTCCTCTCTCCTTCCTCAGACAGCTGCTGCTGTTCTTGTGATGGTTTCTAGTTTAGTGTTGCTATAAATAACCTGTTCATTCGCGTTTTGTGTGGTATGAGCCGTTTTTTTTTTTTTTTTCATTTCTTTTTTTCTCTTTTTTTTGTTTTTTTGTATTGTACATAGCCTTGTAAATAGCCTTGGAAGCTTTGTGGTGAGGTTGGGTGCCATTTTGTTAACTTTAAACAGTTTTCTCATGTTTTTGGTTAGTTAGGGAGTGAGGTTAGTTGCTGTTGATGATTTTGTCCTCTTTTTGCTTTCAGGGAGATCAGATTCCACTCATAACAGCCAGATTTGGTTTGTTTATTGTTTTGTTTTTCCCCCCTCCTGAAGTCTTTATGGTTTATGCCTCCTGTGTTTCACTTAATATGAATAAATAAATCCAATTGTTATTTTCAAAACTTACATTTGTCATATTGTGGAGTGCTGGGGACAGGAGAAGGGATTTTCCACAGCTTTCTCTTTTTTTTTTTACGTTCCCTTACCCCCTAGACAAAAAGGTGGACGTAGCAATATCAACTAGATATGATCCATTCATTGCCTGCAGTATTGTCCTGGACACAGCCCCCACTCACACACTAAGAATCTCCATGACCTACTCTGCAAAGAATCACAACAGAATAAAGCATTTAGATTAAAAGGCCAAAGTGTAGAGCAATGAATAATTTAACATGCTTTATCTCATAACTTAATTCATATTATCAAGATACAAATAATGATCAAAACCACAAACTGATTTAATCATGACCCAACCCAATAACAATTATTACAAAAAAAAAGGGGGGGGGGGTATGGAGTTAACAATGACAGTATTAATTCAGTGAAAGAACACTGTAAGTAATTTGGCTGCAGTTGACAAGTTGCTCATGATTTTCTGATTATTACTTTTTTTCCCCTAAGAGTGCATGCTAGTTAATGCTGAAATGATTTCTTTTGTGTACTCCCATATAGATCCAATTTCAGTCCTGTACCATGGTTCAGCAGTTGAGACTATTACCATGGGGATTGATAGATATTTCAGATATTGGATGCTTAATGTTTCAATTCTGGGAGATGTCAGCATAGTAAAAAAAAAAAAAAAAAAAAGCATATAACAAAACCTAAAAGAATATTCTGAGTGTGAGGAAAATCATCTACTTTAACACACAAGGAGCTACGGTAGGATTAAGAAGATACTTATACAGTTATGATTATTGCAATTATATGATTACATGACTTTATGATTATGATTATTTGAAATTAGTCATGTAATTGCTATATAAATGGAATACATTGCAAAACAAAGTGCGGTTTTGAGGGCTGCACTTTAAAAGAAAGTGTAAACACTATTGAGTTTGGAAACCAATTCGGTTCTCTAAATGAAAATATTGCAAGATGGGGAATAGAGATGGTTTTTAAATATTCTGTCCCACCCTGAAGATACATTAGAGGCATTTCCTGCTTTTTAAAAGGAGTTAGATCAGATCAAAAGATCGGCTTTTTGGTACCCCAAACTCGCACAATCTATTTAAAGAAGACACAGTAATAATCATCTCTGTGATTTCATTGCAGAAGAAATCATTTCTATTATACTCAAACAAGGGGAACGCTCAACTAAATGTAGATCATACTGGAAATCCTTTTGTGCACTGATGTTAAAATGCTTAAAACGGATATAGCAAAACAATGCCAGGACTATTGGGAAGTCAGTTAATTAAATCAGATTAGTTCGGATCCATAATAAGTACACAAGGAAACAACAGCATCAAATGAACCATGAATGCACTGCCAGTTGCTAAGGAGATAAAACCCTGGATCAAAGAGCTTTACATTCAGCCAAAGACTAGAGTGAAGGTGAGTGGACATACTCTAGAGTTCTTTTAATTGAGGAGAGGGATCAGACATGTGTGCTCCTATTCCTTTTACTGTTAGCAATTTGAGCAGATTTCTAGAATCCCAGAATTGCTAGAACACTGGACAATGGCAATCACTTAAGGTGAAGTTCACAATTGTTGAACTGATCTTATTTATTTATTTATTTGGGGGGTGGGGGGAGTGGGGGTGGTAACTCTGATTTATCTCTTTTTGGTATGCCCAGTTTTCCCACACTCTTGTAAATTCCCACTAAAATGTAAATGTAAATCTCTGTGATGGCACATACACACACTGTGAACAGTTAGCAGTGAATTTATCCTCTGCATTTAACTCATCCAACACACCAGTAGTGAACACACACCAGATGCAGGAGCAGTGGGCAGCATTCCTTTCACCCAGGGAGCATTGGGGTTAAGTGCCTTGGTTCTGGGAATCGAAACCAGAAACCCTCCGGTCACAAGCCTGGTTCTCTAACCTTTAGGCCACGGCTGCCCTGTGCATGAACACTGTACTAATTCAGGGGTTCGAGGACTTTCCATGTATGCAACATCAGATATTACTTTTTTGCCTTTTATCCACTTTTTTCCCCAGTTTAATGGTAGCCAGTGCCCTCATATTCCTATTCTTCATCACCAGACTGCAGACTTCAAACACTCATTATCAAGTATATGCAGTGGAGTCCTGGGCATTTCATCCGCTGGAAATGGGCCCTTGTGTTTCAGCACCTACTTCAGCACACAAGGGATCTTGATTCTAATCTTGACCCACCACCATCCAGCTCAAATAATGACTCCATAACTGTGGTACAGGACTTCCACATGACCCCTTAACTTCTGTAAGAATGATGTGATCCTTCTTTAAGAAGCCATCCGCCACATCCACAGTGATTATTCTTCAATTCCCTATTGGATCTGCCTTAATGTCTACTTCAGATGGGATGCACATACGCCACTGCCTGACAAATAAGAAATGACACAGGGAAAAGAATCCATGACAGCCAACCTCTACCACTATGACTGTTGTGTGGCACCCTCTGCTTTCACATGTCTGGCTCAAGCCACAACAGCTGACTCTAGACCAGTGTGAAGAAAAGGTCATAAATGTTTACTTAATGAATAAAATATCTGCCAGGTCACATCTGAAAACAAACTTCTCTCTCTGAAAATGGACTCCAGCCATATTCTTATTTTGGGTTTAACAACGTGATAATATCCCCATGGGTCCGAGACCACTTATGTGAAAGGATTAATTAAGCAACCCATCAAGTTTCCCCGTCTCACCTGTTTCACACGTCTATTGACTGTTACCATTTACCTGGTCCTTCATGGTTGAATGTAACAATGGAAACTGTGAATGAAATCTATCATATACATTTAGACAGGGATTTGTCTCATAGAGGTGAAAGAAAAATTAGTTGCAATATGATATTTAAAGATTTTAACAATCAGTGATGTATGCTCCAGTAAACGGAGAAAGACTCTAATGTCCATTTCTTTGTCACATGGGTCTCAGTATCTGGTTAAAAACAAACAAACAAACCCTGAGAAGCTTAAAAAAAAAAGAAAAGTCATATCGCCAGTGATAGAGTTACAGTTTTCATTTACGACTGCAGAGATTGTACTGAGTTATTAATGGCATGAGTGTGTTAGTCTGAAATTGTGTATTGACTGACCGTAACCTCTCACAGATAAACCTTTTGGGAATGAGGAGTGTGTGATCTGATTAAGGGGAGCAGGCTGTCATTCACTTCAGTAACTGTAGCCAAAAATTTAAACTGTGGAATTATGTCTTCAATCATACGCAGGTAACCAACCCTTCAAGTCAAATCTGCATAGTAAATGAGAGCGTAACAATTGGTTTGACACTCTTTTAATGAATGGACCAGAGATGGAGTCATGGGACTGAGATGAGGAGTGCAAAAGTGGTGTGTGTAAGGAAGCATGTTCTGTGTATTCCATGGTGGAGTGCACAGCATTAAGCAGTGGATGCATAATTTCTCATAAGGAAGGATACGCTTTAGCAATTTTTGAATCAAGCATGTCTGCTAATACACTCACACACACACACACACACACACACACACACATCTGGTGAAGTGTGTGTGGCCCATCAGGAAGCTGTAAGCCTTTCCTCTATCCGTCCAGCAACATCTCTTGGACTGCATTTGGAAAGCTGCTCCTCTCATCCATTACTGTGCTATGTTTGTGGAGATTCTTACTAATGGAAAATAGAGTGCCTTTCATCACCTAATGCTTCAGTATACATGGCTTCCTTTCAAACACATTGTCTGGCAGTTTTTTAGGTGTGTGTGTGTGTGCATGTGCGTGTGTGTGTGTGCGTGTGCGTGCGTGTGCGTGTGCGTGTGTGTGTGTGTGTGTGTGTGTGTGTGTGTGTGTGTGAGTCTGTGTGTGTGCGTGTGCATGTGTGTGTGTGTGTGTGTGTGCGTGTGAGTGTGAGTCTGTGTGTGCACGTGCTGCACCAGTGTAAGTGTGTAACACAAAAACCATTATAAAACAATATGACTGTGTACAAGTCCTCAATATGAATGTGTGTGTGTTTTTCCCCACTGTCTTTATTATGGAATAGGTAGCATAATTCAAGGTGCTGAATAATGGGTCCTGGCATGACCTGGCAGATGGTTTCTGTTTAACACTTCCACTGCAACTGACTTGTCAGCCATATCTCTGGAATGAAACACTCTCCCTGTAGGGTAGTTTTTGTTCAGCATGGCTGTGAGAGACAGATGGTATAACACATAGCATTTCCTGGATTTCCTGGAACCTAAACATTCACAGAGTAATGAGTTGCTCCAATATTCTACAAGACCTTAAAATGTAGGAAGAAACAAACATACACACACGTGCACAGGCACCTACACATGAATGTACGCACGCATGCACACACACACACCAAAGTTTCACAGTCTTCTAACTAGCTGTCTACCCAAAGATATACAAAATTTATCTGGGTTATCTCTGGAATCTTTAACTATTTTCACTTCTGATATACAACATTTTTATGATCACATTAGGCTAATGGTTCGCAGTCACGAACTGAGGAGAGAATACCAAACTCAGAAGGGTGGGCTATATGAAAAATGCGTCATGGGTGTCAGATAAACAATATATCAAAATAGAAAATGTTCACCTTTTAACACTAGTTGAATGAATTATTATATATCTTACGTACCTCACAGTCATTAGATAGCTAATATTGCTGTCAAACTGTATGAAAGATAGCTGTGGTACACCAGAGTCAAAATCAAACAATAATATCAGATTAAAAACAGACATTGACTGCTTGAAACAACACTTTGTAGCTACTTTGATGAATGGAATATGATCAAAGAATCAACAAGCATTACTTATTCTGTTCAGTTTATGCATCACATACTTTTTTTAATATTTTGTATTCTGTTAGTTGAAAGCCATGTGACATTTACCATAGCACCTTAGAGACGACTGGTAAAGACATGCAGTATTATGCTTGGTTTTCCACCTTAAAATGGCTGGAATTGTTTAGGCTTTTGGATGTTCCTTGAAACAGGATTTCTTAATTAACCAGATTATTTGTTAAATGTCAGAACAATCCAACAGAGGGACAGCAGAGAAACATTTCTGTTGGACAGTTTTGACTTTTGCAAAAAGTGGATCTCATTAACATTGTTCATTTATGTATGTATATATATGCGTGTGTGCGTGTGTGTGTGTGTGTGTGTGTGTGTGTGCATTTCTTTCTTTCTTTCTTTCTTTCTTTCTTTCTTTCTTTCTGTCCATTTATTTATTTATTTATGTACTATATTTGTACATATACAACCTGTTATGTAGTAGAGAAATTGACAGCATGCTCAGTTAGGGATCTGGAGATTGATGAGGTATGGGGAAGCACTTCATAAGCTAGAGGTTATCAGGCAACAAAACCTGAGCAAATGTTTGGTTACCTTCTAGTTGTTTGTGTCTTTAGACAGGCTTAATCAATCCTTCTTATGAGATCAGCTGTATTTTCATTTTTCATTCATTAATGACTCCTACTGCCAGGGACTGTGAAGTCAGCTAATTCTTTTCCTCAGAAGAACAACTTTTTTTCAGTGGCTATTTATTCATACTGCAGGTATACAGTGAACACAGAGGTCACGAGGAAAGAAGAGAGGTCATGTGAGGTGTTTTTAATCATAGAACAAAGCTTTTCTTTTAAGACAATTAAACTAAATGCACATAGTGTAATATAATATTATGATGGCTTGGGCATATGCAGGTTCCTGCTTGGTTTTTGTGAATAAAAGCCCTGAGATCACAATGCAGAGTAAGCTGGATTTTGGCAGTGTGAATCTGAGAGCAAGTAATAATGAAATTAAATTTGCAAATCCATTTTAATGAATGATCCATATCGTTCTAGTTTTTGTGCATTCAGCCTCTTTTTGCCTCGTGTCAGTTTGTAATAACAAACAGGAAGAAATGTAAGAAATGCATTTTATCTCTAGAATAGTTCTGCTTTTCATTGCTTTAACCTTGTAACTCAATGTGCACCCAGTTTGTCATGGCACTTCAAAAATATATGCAAATAAATAAACATATGCATACATACATACATACATACTTAAATGTACTTGAATTGGATTGGTTGTCTAGTGAAGCAGTGGTTTTTATGAAGAGTCAGTGTGTTAATCTCCCAAAGGTAACATGTCATTTTATTCATGTTTGGGTGATTTCACTGTGATGCACTCCCAAAACATGCCCTTTGTAAATGTCCCTGTTCTAATCAGGAAGCCCTTAGGATTCCCTGCACAGTGGGACTTTTGGTATAGGGTGGTGTTTGTTGTGCCTGGAGGTGGTTTCTGTGGTTTCTGTTAGAGTTGGTATACTCTGTTAATGTGTGCGGTCAAGGTTATGGTAACAATTATTTGTATTTTCTTTGTAGGGTTATCTCCCCTGCTGTATTGCCTCAGTTACATTTATGACTTATTTCTTTCAACTGCCATAGCAGGCAGATCAATTTGCTTGTTGTGTCATTACTAATTGTCTGGTTGTTGTATTGAGTTATTGCTACTCTAGCCCTTTGTGGCCTCCACTCTTTGGCAACCTGTTTATATCTTTATGGGTTTTAGTGTATTGTGTGTAATTCTTAATTTTTTTTGTTTTCTTTTATTTTAACAAACTGTTTGTGATGATTCATTTGGTGTCTTCCACTTATATTTTAGGTGGAGTCTGACTGTGCTGATGGAAGGGGGGATTGGCAGCATAGGGTGTGACCTTTCCCTACATCACTAGCATGCTGTATGGTTTAGTTTGCACAAATTTACCTCTTGTTCATTTTTTGCAAAGTGTGGAATTCAAGACACTAGCATGCATGCTGTGGTAAGTCATTTGGCTTCCTTCCCTTAGTAAGATTCTCTTCCTTCTGCAGTTGGTGTTCTCCCTCAATAATTTTTCTATATTTTTTGGGACGTGCGTATCTTTTGCTTCTGCTCTTCTAGTAATAACTTTCTATTTGAGTATTTGCTATTACACCTGCAATGCTAAATGGAGATTTAAAATCATTTATTTTTTATCACATGTACCCTCAATAAAAAAAAAATTGTTTACTCTGTTTCCTTCCACAGCAGCTTTCAGTTTCCTCTCTTATTTTCATCACAGAATCTAATAAAGAAATTTTCCATGCTTGAATTGACATCTTTGCTCTTTCCCTCAAACTTATGCCTAGGAAAGGCAAGCCGTGTTTCTGCATTGAGAATAATACCAAATCCTCACTTACTAACCAGACTGTAACATCAACATCATGGCTTTTCAATCAGCTTTCATAGGTGACACAAACAGTAACACACTGACAAAGCATGTTTAATGTGGGACAGGAGAGAAAACATTGATGTTCTTATCTCAGAACAATACAGAATATCTCATAATGAGACGAGATTGCAGTAAAATGGATAATTAAATTAGTTTTGTTATGTGCAATGTGAAATATCTCTAAATGAAACTGAAATGAAACACTTATCTACCTGGCTATCTAAATGGCCTGTAGTATTGCCTCTCCCTTCGCTTTCTGCTACTTGTCATAATTTCTACTACGGACCATAATTTAATAGCTGTAGCTGATGTGATTACTTATTTATATTTTATGTTTACATGGCCACAGCAGTTGAGCTAGTGTTAGCTATAAAATAGCAACGTTTATAAGCACAGATGCTTATAATATTTGTTTTATAAGTGTATGGTTTCTATGTTCAGCTATTCCAGTTTGCTGCTTGCAGCTCTGTGGTTTACAGTTCTTTTCTATGATGATTTATTCTCTATATTCCAGGGACTTATGGTTTCAGCTACCTGCTTAACTGCATAGCTTTATAGAGCTACAAAGCCCCATAAATCCATTGTTTGGTGAAACAGAGATGAGAGTTAATTTCATGAATTATGGATTGATGTAAATTTAAACTTTTTCATGTGTGTCTATTTATTGCAGTAAAGTTCTGTTTGTAACAGTGGTTAGACGCATCTATAAAGAAACATAAATGGGTGGAACAGGCATCCACATGACTACAGTAACAAAACACACCATGAGGTAAAATGAAGTGTTGGCCCCCTGAGCTGACAGAGTTTAACAGAAAGAACCATGATCTGTAATATGCATTTTGAAAATACAAAAATAGCTCATAATGACATAGATAGTTTAGGTATTATGTTGACATAAATATATACAAAAATAAAAATATTTTATTTTATGAAAAAAATTTTTTTTAAAAAATGTAAATATGTTTTTTCTATGGTTGTGGGTGACTGTAATGTTGCTTCTATTTTCGTTACGTACGGAGCAAGTAAGCTTACTGAAACACATTGATTTTAAGATGCTGCAGAAATAAACTGACAGATGAACCACAGAAAAGCAAATTTAGTACTAGGTCATAGCTAAGGTCTGGAGGGGGAAAAAAGGATGAAAGACTGTGACACATTCAGGCTGTAGATAAATATATATATATATATATATATATATATGTGTGTGTGTGTGTGTGTGTGTGTGTGTATATATATATATATATATATATATATATGTATATATATGTGTGTGTGTGTGTGTGTGTGTGTGTATATATATATTTCATGATATCAACTTTCTGGCTTTTTTATTTTTGTTTTTAAACATTGCTTCCATTGTCAATGCCTGGGTAGTCCACTGGTGTATCCTTGCTTCAAAGGCTGGTGAGAAACAGTTTTTGCTTCTGATCCCCATCATAATACACAATTGGACAGGTTTTGTGGTCTCTGTAAAAATAGCAGCTAAAGTAAATACAGCAGTGTTCAACACCATAAAGCATAGCTTAACCTCCATAACCTTCATATCTGCCCTGGAGTGCATGCTGAGCTCTAAATGTGGCTATTGAGAACGACTTTGGCTCTTAAGGCAATGGGAAAGGTATCCATCTATTGCTTCCAGCAGGTTGAATAAGCAGTGAAAGAAAAGGTGAGCTTCAGCGCTCTGAACCTCCTTCCCTTAGCCCTTATCTCCTTATTTCAGCTTGCTGTCCTTACTTCCAACCTACAGCAAACCTTACACATCATAGAAGGCTTTCAGTTAGTTTCCAGCAGCTAACTGCCTAGACACAAACTTTTCTTACCCCAATCTATCATATGAATGAGCATCAGCTCAGAGCTGTCATTGTATTCATACAGGTGTCAGCTGGGTTTCCAGACATACAAACGTGCTCTATAATTTTTCTGACTAAAACGACATTTCCAAAAATGGAGAGGAATGTGCAGTTGTGCACAGAGGACAGTTAGTGTATACAAACGTCTTTCTCTTACAATATAGTGATTCCTGAAATGTGAATATGACAATAAAATATGAAACTTCAGATTATTCACACTGAGCTTTTGGATGTAGAGCACAATCATTTTTCAAATAAAATTTGATATTACTGAAGAGGAAACCACTACACTGAAATGCATCTATACTCATGAATGATGGATAACGGTTTAAAAATCGTGATGGTATCAGAGGAATGAAATACAGGGCGGGGGATCAGTTTATCGTGTCATGAAAGATTTTTGCAATGCAAAATTTACAATCCCCTGGTCACTATAGCAACAGCAAAAGTTTCATAGTTCTGAACTACCAGTGCAAATGTTTGGAACGCCAAAAGAAAAAGAAAAGAAGACATTTTATCTGTAGTAAAACAGGAAGCCTAATTGTATTTGTTTGTGTGTGTGTGTGTGTGTGTGTGTGTGTGTGTGTGTGTGTGTGTGTGTGTGTGTTGAAGAGTGTGCATGTTTGTATGCATGTGTGTGTGTGTGTGTGTGTGTGTATGTATGTGTGTGAGGAGAAAGAGATAGAAAGGGAAAGGCAGGGAATAAATAGCTTCATCATGAAAAGGCACTGATGAGAGAGGATGCAAGAGGATATTAAACACAGGTTGCTTTGTACTCTTTCCAGCCCTTGCTTATTGTCTCTTGACGTCATATACATGGACTTGGATCACTGATGAAAAGACACGCTGTATGTTTCCCACTGGGGAGAGGACAACCATGAAAATAGTCCTAGGAGAAGCTGTTCATTTAATTACCTTTCCATAATGTGAATGGATATTACAAATATTAAAGCTATGTTTACATTTCAGTGCACAGAGTGCAAATGAAAGGTCTGTATTTTTTTTTTCTTTTTTTACCATTGACGTGACAGGTACAACCTTACATAGCACTTTTCAGCAATGGCAGTAGCCAGTAGCGATGTAATTAAATATTCTTTTGTACCTTAAACATCTCTTTATCGCAGCTTGCCTCACACCTAATATGAATTAAATGTTTACAGATCATAGGGTACCCATAAGTGTGTATTCTTTTTGTGTTTGTCTGTGTGTATGATGTCAGTTACAAGTCTTGTGAAAAATGATATGAGAAATATAACCCAAATGTACAAAACCTTAATATCCATAGACAGGTCACATGATGGTAAGCTATTTATTTTTATATATTTTCCCTCTAAACATCACAAGAACCTTGTAATGTTCATATAAGTTAAAAAAAAAAAATACTATTGAAGAGTAACTCTCATTAGAACCAATGTGATGTGAAATATAAAGCATTCAAACTTGTCAGTTTCTTCAACTTCAGCTAGTTGAATGGTTGAATGGTTATTAATCAATGTCTGAGTGCAGTGCGAGGAGTAGCTACATACTGAATTTCAATAGCATATCAGAGTCAGCTTCAAGGCAAAGACTGGCACTATCTCTCAACCCAATGAATTCCACTAGAAGGAGAAAAATGTGACTTGAGTTCAGTGCAGTTTGCTATTATAGATGTCTCACGGAAGCTAACCGCTCAGTGCAGAATTACTCCTCTTGAAATTGAATTGAATATGATGCAATTCTAAAAGATAAAATGTCAAAACAAAATCATTGATAAAATAACTATATGCTCAGAAAAGTCAGTTAGTGTTTAAATGTTGTTTATTATAAAATGAGTGGGTATACTCCATCTTGTTAGACAAATGGGAGGTGTTTTAGAGCCTTTGGAGAAGTGATTTATGGAAAGTCAAGATTCATCTTCAGTCTTATGGATGTCTTGTGCTGACAGCCCCTCCAGTGGGCAGCACAGGAGCCAGCTATGGATTTCCTCTCTGTAATCACCATCCACAAGTCTTCCCAAAGCAGACTGTGATGCACTTTCCTCTGTGTGTGTGTGAGTATGTGTGTGTGAGTATGTGTGTGGTGTGAAGAGCTGATATGAATAGCTAGAGAATGAGTATGTGCATGCGTGTGTGTGTGTGTGTGTGTGTGTGTGTGTGTGTGTGTGTGTGTGTGTGCATGTTTGTGCATGTGTGTGTGTGTGTGTGTGTGTGTGTGCGCACGCACATCTGCTGTGTTATGTTGTTTAGTATTGATGTGGCCAATACAAGGAGAAGAGTGATGAATGTGGCCTGCCACAAGTTTCATTTCTCTGTGGAAGCTCCACTGGAGCTAATGAATTCCTCTAGCAGCAGTGATCTGCAGCCCACCGTGAGTAAACAGCACGGCATGAGCAATTGCTCTCCTCTGTCTCTGTCTCTTCCTCCTGCCTGTCCCCAAAAAAACGTATGCCAGCAAAACACATGCCAGTCACAAAGCACCAGTCAAAAACTGAGAAGCACATTCAGAGGAGAGACTATGAACACTGCAGCCTGACAAAAAACTCAAGTGTGGAGTACAAGATATTCAGAAACAAGCAAAGCAGTATTCTACAACATTCTGGGAACTGACAACCTATTTTTATTTTGGTTTTCTGGTATTACTGCCACCTCCAGGTGTCGCTAACATTATAACTTTGCTTTTTTTTGATGAAGCCATCACACAACTGGACAGAATTCTTTGAAGGCACTGGTTGTGTGACTAATGTTGATGCTAGTGTAAATTCAGGATTACATGAATGTCCATTTTGGAAAGAGACTTAAGCAGAGATCGAGGGTGGTCCCCTGTCTAGGCTAATAATACAACCTTGAAAAGAAATTGTCCTTTTCTAATCATATCTTGAAAGTACACATTGTCAGTCACAATCAGAAGTTACAAACAACGTATTTAAAAAGAATTTAAATATTTATGCTATGTTGTACAGGTGATACAAGTGTGGCGTGCGCTTTCTTTTACCAAGATTATCATTAATCCCGCTACTTAACAGCAGTAGTCTAAACTGGGAAAAGGTCAGCCATAAAACAGTAACTAGCCACACTGTCCTTGCTGAATCTGGAGAACTCTGGAGAACAGACACCATTGCAAACGGGCTTTTAGTTTGATCAGTTACAGCTGATGACTCACAATTCCTTCAAGTGTAGTCCAGACATTTGCTGTCATTCAGTTGTTTCAAGTAGCTATTTTCTTTAAATAAAAAAGTAAATAAATGTATATATACAGTACACACACACACACACCCACATATATATGCCACGGGGTCTGGGGTCTCTGCCCGAACGAGCCACACGGGGTCACCCTCTCGTGGGCCCACCACCTGTGAGGGGAGAAGTATAGGTCGAGTGTGATGCCACACAGGTAGTGGGTTGGTGCAAGGCCCCAGCAGACTGGACCTACAATACAAAAACTGACTTTTGGTACATGGAATGTCACCTCTTTGGTGGGGAAGGAGTCGGAACTTGTGTGGGAGGTCGAGCAATACTGACTAGGCTTTCTTTTTTTTTTAATTGCCGTTTTTAAATGCTTATTTTCCCATTGAAAATGAATGGGGAAAGTTTTAGGTCTCTACGCCGAACAGCAGCTCAGAGTACCCAGCCTTCCTATAGGTACTCGAAAGTGTCCTAGTGAAGACACCATCAGGGGACTCTGTAGTTCTACTGGGAGACTTCGACGCTCACGTTGGCAATGATGGAGAAACTTGGAGGGGAATGATTGGGAGGAACATATAACCTGATCTGAACCCGAGTGATGCTTTGTTGTTGGACTTCTGTGAGAGTCATGGATTGTCCATAATGAACACCATGTTCGAGCATAAGGCACAAGTGTACCTGGTACCAGAACTCCTTGGGCCAACGGTCGATGAATGACTCTGTAGTCATCTCACCAGACCTGTGGCCGTATATTCTGGACACTCGGGTCAAGAGAGGAGCAGAGCTGTCAACTGATCACCACATGGTGGTGAGTTGGATCAGATGGCGGGGGAGGCTGCCGGACAGACCTGGTAAACCTAAGCAGGTAGTGAGAATGAACTGGGAACATCTGGCTGAGGACCCTGTCCAGGAGGTCTTCAACTCACAGCTCTGGAGGGGCTTCTCCCTGATCCCAAGGGAGGTTGGGGACAAGGAGTCTGAATGGACTTTGTTCAAAGCTTCGATTGTTGAAGCGGCGGCTTTGAGCACTGTGTGTGGGCATGTGTGTGTGTATGTGTGTGTATATATATAATACACACACACACACACACACACACACACACACACACATATATATATATATATATATATATATATATATATATATATATATATATATATATATATGCATATACAGAATGCATTTATATAATCTTACAACTCAGTTAAATCTGATAGACCAGACTATGATAGACCACCTCAATACAAAATCTGATAAACCAGTCTATATAATATATACTATTATAGGCATCTATAATAGAGTGTTACAGACCATAAAGAGTGTTTTCATCAGCATTTCCAACTGAGTGAATCTGTTACAATAATGTGGATATGCATGAAGGTTTGCATTGCCTCTCTGCCACAGATAATTTTTTAATACAGAACTCATTATACGCAGCTCAAGGGAAAAGCAGTTTCTATTAGAGGTGCCTCATCTGTGACTGATGTTTTCCAACTCTGACTAGATTCGGTCTCAGCCTCTCCTATCGACCATAACCCTTGATTCCTCATTCTGGATTCAGCAGCCAGCTCTCCTCATTAACCATTTCACATTATCCCTAGAACTCTTTGCCAGCAGGGGATTCAAAAGCCCATGGTTCAAACTCTGGCACCTGTTCTGTCAGAGGAGCTTACTTATCTTTGAGGGGCAAGGGATTCTTTGAGTTAAGCACTGCTGTGATTGGTGATTTGTCAGCCGTACTTCCTTTGGGTCAGTTATTACGGGAGAGATGTCAGTGGGCTAAGCAATCAACAAGACGGAAACTCAGAGTAGCAAAGAATGTAACCATGGTGTGTGTGTATGTGTGTGTGTGTGTGTCCTACTGCGGTGGATCTGGTGCTCACTTGTGTGCGTAACAACTCTCTTTTATTTGAGAGAACCATTGAACTTCTAGAACAGTTTATTGAAATGATGCAGAATAAGAACATTTTTCAGTTCTTTCTGACCTTTGCAACGATTATTGCACCACACTCTATAAATGCAAAAACAATGATAAACAGATTTCAGAATTATGAAATTAAGGCATGTTAAATCTTGATAGATGCTGGCCACATTCATGGAGACTTCTTTAAGAGTGCGGTCCACTGACAGGTAGCAGCTGAACAAAAGAAATTTAAAACTGACGCCATGAAAAATATTATTACAATCCAAAATTGCGTGTTGACAACGTTTTTCAACCAAAAAAGCAGATTATCTTGTTTATTTTAAGCACATATATGTCCTTGTGATAACTTGTTCACCTTCTAACACTCCCTTAATTGTTTTTATCTTTGTCTGCATAGCTGCAACTAACCATGAATTCAGGGACTCTTGTCAATAATAATAATAATAATAATAATAATAATAATAATAATAATAATAATGACAACTCTCTTATGGATGAAGAATGGTAAGTGGTAGTTTTGACCTAACCACTCTCTTAAAAACACTGCCATATTTTAGATTATGAAAGTGCACTTGTAAAAATGTCACTTGGGCCCTTGCTCTTTTCAAGATGGGATACTTTACCACATTGTTCATTCCTTGTATGTTGTATAACTTGTTGTTAAAAGATTTGGCAAACAAAGAGCAACACGATGGTTATGCATCCTTCAAGCAATGCTTAACAACTGCAGTTAATTAGAAACACGAAGCTTTAATTTGACACTCCAAAAATTCATTTGCAGGTGAAATAATCTGAAAATGAATCTTGATTGTCTTAGCCTCTATGTACTGTTGACAGAGTTGTAACCCAAAAGTTGTTGCACAATCCATAACTGCAGCAGAAAACCAGTGCGGTGTCTGAAAATAAAGGGACTTAAACTACATAACTTGCTTGGTATTCAAAGAAGCGGGATCGTTTGTCTTTTCAGCATGTATCTATAACAAGGTGTACTTGGCACTGTATTTCAAATGGTGCAGTCCAAACAGCCTTTCTACTCTCAATGCAGGACACATCAAAGTGAAAATACAGGTAGCTGCCATCTGTAGGGGTTTTCCCAAACAGAGGAAAACTTCAGCACAACTGCTACTGATGGATTCAGGTAAATAACACTTTTTAGGAAGTGATTTTAGAAACTGTCCCCTGACCATGAGTTTGAAAGAAATACTAGGGATTGAAATATTGACAAATAGTTGAACATCAATAAATTCATGAGGAGAGTTAACACATAACCCACTTCAAGAATTTTTTCCATGTAAACAGCAAGCTGACCTTCTTCTCCAAGGATTTATCAAAAATTACAGAAAAATACAGATTTCATTTTAAGCCAGACAACTCAAGAAAAGAAAACACACAAGACAGGTAACTGATATGTGCATAAGCTCTGGAAGCTTAATTCAATTTTTGATCTAACCACAGTAAAAATACAGGTAAATTCAATGTACAGAAAAACCCAAGGTCTTATATCTTTACATTTTTGACCAGAAAAGGAAATATAATGGCTGAATTTGTTTAAGATGTACTTGTGGAGTAGAATAATGTCAGTTTCATTCAACTAGCAAAGACCAGCTCTTCAGATCTGACTGGGAAAACCATATTGAGTTTGAGACTTTTCAGTATTCAATGGATCACGGGCACTCTGGTTGTTTTGGTGATGTGATGTGGATTTGTTTGAATTGAGTAATGAAATGTATTAATTAGCACAGCCAGACATTAGTCCACAAATAAAGAAGCAAGGCACACCTCGTCCAATGGCAAAGGACGCGCAGACGGAGGTGGTTATCGGCTCACCCTCTCTTTTGGCGTGCTCTAATGGAGTGCTTTGATTACAAAACAAATGCACATGGCCCCAGTTCAAGTTATTCTACATGACAGAGCTCCCATTAATGCATCAACAGCTGAAAGTGGCAGCTGGGCCATCAAGCTGTGTGGGAAAAGCAGATGACTTTCCACACTATCAACAGACTTCTGAGTATAACCTTCAGAGGAATAACTTTCAGAGCTTACGAAACATGAGGAGCCACCAAAGGCTTTTACACAAACTTGTCTGACCTCTAAAAAAAAAAAAAAAGCCATTTTTGAATATGTTACGTTTTAATGCACCTCTCTGTCCTCATTCCCATTAGGTAATGCGGTTTACACTGGCATCAAAATAGGGGTTGAAATGGTGTGAAGATAAAATCTTGCTATACATTTTTTTTATCTTGCTTGCCACGTTTTTAATGAGGTAATTATTATTACATAATTGTGGTGGTGAAGCGACCTGGGGGCTCCTGAGGTGGGGGTGGGTGGAGGTTCACTTCTGGAGTTTCCACTGGGTCCCCAGGGCAGAAACCCATGCCATTACAGCACAGGATAATGGGAGTAGGAGATAAAGTAGATAGTGGATGAGATAAGAACCCAGAGGAACAAGGAGTGAAAGGCTGCTGAAAGCTTACTGTTCATCTCCCTTTCGTAGCGCAAAGCTCCATGTTAAGACGAGGGTTTATTGACCATTGTGATTTCACAGTTTGATGCAGTATATCAATCGATGCTTTTCTTCTTCTTTGCTACTGCCGGTAACTTTTACCACTTATGTATACCTTGACCTCTCTTCTATTTTTCTTTCCATATTTAAATAAATGACAAATTCACTACTGACAGGATACACAATGCTTTCTTCCATTATGCTTGACACGAATGATAACTGGACACCTATCAAAATGTCATCTTTCAAGCAGATACCTTATTCCTCTACCAGATGGGTGCACAAGATCAGGTGCTCTACCTGCTGACTTTTTCAGAAAGTACAGGCTATGTGATCCATCAGTCATTCTATCACAGGGCCATGTCAGCATAATGTGTTCCCTCAAGCACTGTGTCCTCATTCCATTTGCTCTAACAGCACAAGTGCTAGGCAGACAAAGCTTAAAAATGACACTAGCTCAAACATTACTCCTTCTTTTCTTCTCGTTTATATAAGCTCTGGATACAAAATTGTTAGCACTGGAAACGTCCTCCTCATAGCTCAGAGATTCCCCAGAGATTTTTCTAACCTTATGGTTCCAGTCAAGACAGGGTGTTGATTATATCCTCTCTACTGGGCTTTGAATCCTCAAAAGTCGATAAAACTGAGGCAATTATGGTTCTACAGAGAGCCAGGAGCCCAGCAGACTGTTTAGATAAACTTTAGTACTTAAGCCCAAACACTGCCATGGGTTCCTGAGATCAGACCTAACAATGTCTTGCCTGTGTCCTACTCTGACACAGTAATTAATTTTCAGTTTATGCTGTGCTTTGTGATGTTATCCTTAAAGTCCACAGATTAATTATGTAGGTGGACAAAATAGTTAAACAAGTTTGCATATGTCGCAGTTTGAACGTTACAGAACGGAGATCTGTCCAGGCACTGTCCCTTGGGAAGTTTGGTGTTAAAAGCTCAGTTTCTGTAAAGACAGATTATTACAACTTATGTTAAGTACCTTAAACATATCAAGAAATGTCTGAGCATAATTATTTTGCATAGACTTTTTGTTATAATATTTGATTGGTAGGACATTATAATAATAGAAGGAAACAGTAATGATTGCAGAGGTTAAAAGTACTCTTGTCTGTGTGTACCTAAAGGTCATGTGGGCCCACAGAGAGGGTTTTTAAGTTAAAAAAAAAAATAGCCATTTATAAAGGATTAACCGCTACTTGTAACTCACAGTTTACTAAGCATTTTATGTGTAAAGTAACACTGCCATCTAGTGGTAAAATTTCTATGTGACAATATGAAGACCCCCGTGATGGACTGGTGACCTGTCCAAGGTGTTTCCCCCGCCTTTCGCCCAATGAATGCTGGGACCCTATTTAGGATAAGCAGCTTTGGAAATGAATGAATGAATAAATATGAGGACCCAGTCTTGAGATGCAGCTGACAATGGCACACCAGTATGAGGGGTGGAAGTAGAAAAACAAACCAAAAAAACAAAACACCAAACAAAGAAATAAACAAACAAACAAACAAAAAACGTAGTATGAAAAGTATGAAAGTAGTGTTGGTTTAAATACATGGGGATTAAAATGGAATGCATAAAAGTTTGCATGATAAGTAGTAACTTAGAAATGTGTAGACTCGACGAAATGTGAGCCACAGTGTATAAATCATCATCTTTTTCGATTATTCATCATTTATCATTCATACCGCAAACTACCGTTATCATTTAAGGTGGTCTTATGTAGGGGTGCAGGTAATAAATATTCTTTGATTAAAAGAAGAAGAAGAAGAAGAAGAAGAAGAAGAAGGAGGAGAAGGAGAAGATGGCGATCAGAATCTGTCATTTATCATTTACTACATTATTTTATCATTTAATGTAGTGATTTTTGTTACTTCTGCCTCATTTATCATTTGAAATCAGTAATTTGTGTTACTTCTGCGTCATTTTCTGTTTAACGCGAATCATTTTGTCACTTCTGCCTCTGAAGATGAAGTAACCTTCAAAAGGTTTCGCCTACTGACCAATGAATAGCTTATTCTCCGTGGCCACGAAAATGATGCGCGTTTGATGGTAAATGACGTAGAAGTAACAAAAATGACTAAAGTTAAACGATAAATGAGGCAGAAGTAACACAGATTACCACATTACATGATAAATTATCTTTATCAAATTCCATTTGAACAGATTGCATCACTTCAATTCGCATCAGAGTTTTCAATTCTTTTGCATTTTCACTGCCCTTTTTTTAATCCTTTAAAGGATACTTTTTTCTCCGGCCTTACGTGAGACTGCCTCAGTGATTACGGTAGATTTGTGATATGAATGAAAATGATGAATGACAGAAATTTCTCCACTTAAGTGGTGACGATTTATAAACTGAATGAAATGACAGTTAAACACACTTCTTTTATTTGTGTACATTTTATCAGCCCAATTTTTTAATGCACATGTATTTTCGCCAACTCCATTTTCATCTTGTTCATTCACTCATTCATTCATTCATTTGTTGCTACTTAGTTAGTTAGTTAGTTAGTTAGTTAGTTATAACGTTGTTAGTCCGTTGTACTTTAGCAATTTTTGAAGAGTTTGATTTGCCAGAGGTTTTTTTTTCATGCTTAGCAAGGAAGGTTGTTCCTTCCTGAGTAATGTGTTGCAAATAAGCAACCATATAAGTCATGGTACATAGATAAAAGTGCTGATTGTTATTTACGCTATTTAACGTCAGATTGCTGAACATGGTGTGTGTTGTGACCCACAGAAGTGAGGAGACAGCTTGAGACCTTTTTTGGTCGAGTGGTAAAAGCACCATGTACTACGGTGATTCCAGAATATGCTAGGAACCTTCTAGTGTCTGATGTTTCTTGGTGGGACAGTATACGAAGTAGGAACAGTGTAGCAGACGTAGTGCACAGCCGCTGATACTGGTAACAGGGTATATGAGAAATTTACCCGCATATATTGCGGGATCATTGTCTTCAAGTCATAAAATTATGCTCATTTATTCAACTGTTGTGGTGAGTGTAACAGTGTCTTAGGTGTATGCATGTGTGCATAAAGTAGCTAGCTGCTACACTGAAAATAATCCGATTTTACAATATCTAGCTAGTGGCTAGTTGGCTAACGTTAGTTTTATGCTCGGTCGTCGTCTTTTGCCAAGTTGCCAAGTATTTAGTAATTTAATAGTATACCAGAATATTTAGTAGTGTGCCACTTAACACAATGAGGGTAGCTAGCTCAGACGTGGTCGGAAAATGTCGCAGTAGAGTCGAAGGACTACAGCCAGCCAAGCTTTGTTTTGTTTGTTGGAGGAATGGTGCGAGCAGTCTAGCCAGTCTAGATGCATTTATCTTGTGTTGTATCTCTTTACCATCATTAACGTCTAGCTCCCTGACCAAAGATGTTTTCGTCTTACAGCTTAAGTAATATGAGTAAAGAGTCACAGATGAGGGCTGCAATTAACCAGAAACTAATTGAGATGGGGGAGAGAGAGCGGTAAGAAAACTAAGAACGTTATTTACACATTTACTTTGTTTTGTGAGTGAAAAGGCTGTATTGTCACCGTTATGAACATAAGAGTGAGATGTTTAGCCGTAAACAACTTTTTACATTTAAAAGGCTGAAGGAGTTGCTTCGGGCTAAACTAATTGAGTGTGGTTGGCGGGATCAGCTGAAAGCGCACTGTAAAGGTGAGAAAACTGGCTCTGTAATAAAACTTATTGAAACTATCAATGGGAATTCGTTCGGTGATACGAGTCATTAGTTTATTTGCTTGTAGACAACTTCTCTGATCTGTGGTTTTACAGATGTCATTCGTGAGAAGGGTATTGAGAATGTTACAGTGGAGGACCTGGTTGCAGGAATCACACCGAAAGGAAGAGGTAAGCCATTGCCCTCTGCCCTGTGCAGCACTACTGCATTGTATTTCTATTTCTAATTCCTGAAACATATTTGTATTGAAATGTACAGATACTGCATAGTTATTTTTATATACATATATATATACATATATATATATGTGTGTGTGTGTATACTGTATATAAATGTATGTGTGGTGCCCTTATGATAAAGTTGTTGTATTTTACAGCTCTTGTACCAGACAGTGTGAAAAAGGAACTCCTGCAAAGAATAAGGGCTTTCTTGGCCCAACATGCCACTTGATGCTGGATGCAGTCCATTATGTTTTTAGTCACTTGAAGACAATTACTCTTTTTCCTTTGCAACATTGCCAGCTATACATGATATAACATTCTGATACAATGAGATTTTTGTAATTTTTGATTGTGTACCATTATGCATAAGTGAGACAGTTGGATCTTTTGATATATTAAAAGGTATGGTTTTTGTTGCTGTTTTTTGTCAGTGAAAGAATAAAGATTGAGTCAGTTTGTACATAACATTTCTGTGTTGTATATTGCAAAGTTCACATGAGTTGGAATCAGTTGTCGCTTGGAACAATGGCCAAGGAACTTACTGACTTACCAAGTAGCTCCACATACTACACAATTCAACATGGATGATAATATACTTTGAATCAATAAACTTTCTCTACAACCCCAATCAGCCTTTTCTAGTGAAACACATATGAAAAGCGTTAATTTTGACTGGATTTAAAATATTCAGTTTGAGTGATCATGTATCCAGTATGTATATATAAAAGGGAGCTTAATGCTTACCAGTGATTTGTAGTTGACTATGCAAAATTAAATCCACCTTGACAGTTTGTTAACCTGTAGTATCATGGCAAGAACCAGAGTTAGGAAAAGTGAATCTCTGGTGAAAGGTTTGTCGAGAAAAAAAAAAAAAACCTTTATGGAGAAATGTCAGGGAAACTGAAGACTATATATGTGAAACTATATGGACAATTTACCTTGGTGACCCCTCTCATGCTGCAGTGTTCCTTAGAATGAGGTTGTCATTTCCATAAATAACACATCCCCTGTGTTACAATCCAAACACCACTGCTTCTTTAACGACAAGCCCACTGCTGCTTTTTACTTCCTAAAATAACAGCCTGCCTCCTGAAATGGAGCAGTGAAAGAGAAAGAGAGAGAGATTGAGAGGGGGAGATCAAGAAAAGATAAGTATGTGTGACCCTATGCTTTGGGGAAAGATATAACTCAGAATGCGTATTTCGAAGGGGGGAAAATCACATTCACAATAAGACTTCACAGATTGTTTGGAGGTCCTGCCAAGTGAGTTCAGTGAGTTGTGCTTAAGTTCAGATGGGATTTGATGCATTAACAAGCCCCTGTAAGTAAGCCACTTCTCAGCATGACAGTTTAAGGAGACTTGTATTAAGTGGAGCCATGGCCTTTACATATGATATCCACCTACTGACCAGATCTGCAAATCAGGGATGACATGGAGCCTCACTCATTGGAACCACTATGAAACCACAGTGAGTGACAGTGCAATATTTGGCACTATGTCATCACGCTACGAGTGGTGACAGCAGCACTCTACATCATACACTATAATCTGACAAAGAAATGGGCCAAAACCTAGTCGGGTTTGTTTCGGCTCAAGTTTTTGATTGCAGAGCAGATGCCAGAGCAAATATACATAATGGACAAACTAAGCGCCCATGGTTTTAAAAGTACAGCCTTCACTTATTGCATGTAGTGTAGTATGGCTTAAGGATGACTTTTGACAGATAAATATGTCAAACAATTCTTAAGTCTAACTGCAAATGTCCAAATAAAAACAAAAATCATTTTGAGGATTATGAACTCCTGTGTGAGTGGTGCATTACCTCAAAGTAAGCATGTGCTACATTCTCTTGTAGTCAGATATCATGTTTGCTTAGCTGATAGACCAGCAGTGATGTCAGACCAGGTGACAACATGCTGATATACAGCACTGGCAGGGTGGAGGGGGTGGGGGGGTTCCCCCCCAAAGACCAGGTCTCATTTGCCTTTTAATGGCTAACATCAATCCCCAAGTTATCCGCTTAACAATCTCTGTGGACTCCAGCACTCCGGACCTCTTTGCTGGATAGAATTACCAATGAAGCAATTTATTATTCCATGCATTTTTTTGTTTACATTCATATTATGCCCGCTGTTTTCTTTCAACACTTTGGCTCAGAGAAGGAGTCAGAAAAAGTGGAGGAACAGGTGAAGCTTTTTATTAGTGTTTATCCTATAATACCACAAAATCACCAAGTGATTCCACGCTGACAATAGCCAACATGATAAATTGTGTCTTGTCATCCAGGCAGTTTTTTTTCTTAGGGCACCGATACTTAATGTACTGTAAGGGGCTTTCAGTAAGAGGCCAAGAAAACACTGAATGAAAATAGAAAAATAAGTACAGAGAAGATAATTTATACCATGTCTCTGGAGTTGTGTTGATTTTATAAGTTATGGCAAAAAAACACAAGTGGCTTCCCTCTGTGTCCTGTGTTCTTATGTTACATACACTGTATGTGTGTTTCAGCATACAGCATATTCAGAAACTGAGTAAAAATATCACTTCAGCATAATAGCAGCTGCATCAATAGTTGAACGAGCCAAAGTGAATGAGCCTTATAGGGATGCAGGTTACTGCTGTCTGTCCTTTGGTCAGCTGCAGGGGAAGTGTAATTAACATGTCTCTTTAAAACGAAACTGAGAAGTCAAAACACTCTTCATACAGAGCAGAGATGAAAAATAACCTATTTTAAATTTTGATGAGTCAAACATGTGTGGGTTTCATCAGAGAGAGAGAGAGAGAGAGAGAGAGAGAGAGAGAGAGAGAGAGAAATGAGTGGATTACGAGCGGAGTTTTCCTGTGTAAAACAGACAAGAGCAGTGGAAACAGGTGGACGATTTCTGTAGTTGCCTCTAGTATGTTGGACAGTTAACTGAATGCATAGAGCATTATGAAAATAGGCAAAATATGTTACCCTACAGGTATAACCTTTTTTAATGGACATTGTGTCTGTGAAATGGAAAGAAAATGACAGTGAAAATGAAGTGAAAATGGGCAAGTTGCATTAATTTCTCTGAGTAGACCCAAACACAAAATTCATGAAATGCTATCACCAAAAGTATGTATACACCACAATATTTCTACCTGAGAAAGAGCCATTTCACACTCCTGAGAGTTAGCCAGTTACAAACCCCTAAGATCTGAAATATTATATGTTTTTTTTCTCACTTTTTCTTGTCTCCATCTGTATGCTATGCTTGATGAAATTCACTTTGAATTCCTGTGTTTAAATTTATGAGACATGCAAAATGGGGTTACAACTCTTTTGGAACCCACACTATTACTATGTGCCATCTCTCTCTCTCTCTCTCTCTCTCTCTCTCTCTCTCTCTCTCTCTCTGTCTCTCTTTCCTCTGCTAAGAGAGGAAAAGGGGATTTTTTTGGCATAGACCATGCCTTGCTCAGGTCTGAGATGTTTAAATGTATTTACACCCTGTTGTGCCTCTTGGGAACTTTTCTGCCCAGGCTAATGAGACTCTGGAGCAAGGTCCACTCTGTTATTCCTGGCATGCTCCCGCTGGTCACAGGCATGGCTCCCCGCACTTTTTCTTCCCTCTCAGTAGCCCAGTGCAAATAACGAAAATAAGAGGAAATACATCATCCCCTTTTCATTTGAGAGCCAAGACAAGGTCTGCCAAAGTTAACACAAAGCAATCTTAGGTAATGATCAGCAAATGTGTATTAAATTTCATTGAGCATGACTTCACATTCTTCTCGTTTAGCTCAAAATGGCTGCGCCTTAGCTCCGCTACAGCTATTGGAGGGTTATCTCTCTCTATCTTTTCCTCTCCCTTGAACACATACATATGGCCCTCACAAGTACAGTAAAACACACACTCTCACACATACACACACCACACTTAAATGTCTTGGAGATTGTTTTAAGTTGCAAGACAGAGTAATAATCTATTGTACTAATAAATGTGGTCATTAATTGTAACACCCTGAGATTTCCACAGCTTAAGGCGTGTGACTACCCTTGAGATCCATTCTGTCTCCTAATTAGAAAAAGCTTTCAGTTCTTTCACA
This sequence comes from Chanos chanos, assembly GCF_902362185.1. Lineage (NCBI taxonomy): Eukaryota > Metazoa > Chordata > Actinopteri > Gonorynchiformes > Chanidae > Chanos > Chanos chanos. The sequence goes on from NC_044502.1 coordinate 34,706,886, forward strand.
AAAGAAAGAGTCAAATTTTCCACTCTTTAACAAGGCTTCTGTGCTACTGCAACATGGGCGGCAAACAATTCTGTCACATCTCAATTGCTCCAATCATTTGCTCAATCTAAAACATTTCACTGAACAATTTTTAATACAATACCTACAACACAGCCAGCCAAGATAAGAACCTTTGTGCAGTACAACAGAATGAGGGAGAGAGAGAGAGAGAGAGAGAGAGAGAGAGAGAGAGGGAGAGAGAGAGAAACACAGGCCAGACTTTGTTTACACAGTTGCTGATGCAAGGCCACTTACTGTCTTGTTCCCTGCCTAAGCTTAATTTTCTGTTCTTTCCTTTGAAGTGTGCACTCATTTATATTTCCTGACTCAGACAGAGCTGAAGACTCTCTTTCTCTCGCTTTCTCTCTCTCTCTCTCTCTCTCTCTTTCTCTCTCTCTCTCTCTGTCTTACCCATTGACATTGCAATTGGATAGCACATGTTTCCATGTTCGGGGTTTTCAAGCCCTGCCCCAGTGATAGAAAACACAAGCGGAGAAGACTGCTGGCCGCCGGGATACGCGAGGCCCTGAGCAGGCCATGAGTAGGCCCGGCAACGCCGCGGGGGATTATGGCACACCCTGGCAGCCGAATGGTTTGAGTTAAGAATTTCAGTAATCACTTTTAGGAGTGTAATATATAGCTGACCTTTGGCAGCGACACACGACCCCCTACTCCCCCAGTGATGTGATCAAAGGCAACGGCGGTGACTGTGCAAACAGCGCTATCAGTGAACTCAAATGGATTTACTGCCTGCTTCTTTTCTCTTGTCTTAACCCAACCATCGTGTGTTGATACCCACAGAATGAAGGTCTCATCTTACACAGCCTCTCTCTCTCACTCTCCTCTTTTTCTCGCTTTTTTTTTCTCTCTCTCTCTCTCCATCCATGTTTATTTACTGCCTAGATCATGGCCTGTTTGGCCCATGCAGTCAACTCCTCGTCGGCAGAATAACCCCCCTGTGGCTCACTACCAGTCTTCTGGAACACAACTTGTGGTTCTAAATAGATTCACAAGCCACAGACAGAGTGCTGAGAAATCTCTACACAGTGGATGGGGGAGTTAGGAGCTTGATAAAGCAGTAAAGTGTAACTAAACTAAAGACATGTAATTCATCACGCCTAAAAGGCCACCAGCAGGACGGAGGGAGTACATGACCCCTGTATCATGGCAACCGGTTGGCATGGGACCAGGTGTTGTCCAAACCCTGTTCCAAACACCATAATAAATGGAAATACTAAACACTGGTTGATAAGATATGTCAGTTTTCAAAATGACATAGCTGAGGTGTCAAGAGTTCTCCATGCGTGGATCTTTTGTAAAGAATATGTGACAACAGCCCAGATGTTAAGACTTGACTTGAGGGACAGCATCTTTTAGACATGCATAGTATAACAGGAAACAGGCCATATTATGCAATTTAATTGTCAGTTACTGCTGCTCCCCAATCAGCAGTACATTCTCTTACCATGATTCTTTTATAGTTATTACATTTTCTCTCTCTCTCTCTCTCTCTCTCTCTCTCTCTATATATATATATATATATATATATTACCATGTCCACAAAAACTCATTAAAGCAAAACAGGATCAAATTAAAAGCACATGTTATAATCCTTGTTTGTGTCAGTTACATTGCTCATCATTTTTAAAGATTGCACAACACTTTATGGAACACTTTATTGTCCATACAACCATGAAACGAGCATGTTGTTCAAATCAATTATAAATGGACAATTAGACATTGCTCAATGGGAAACAGACAATATTTGCAATCCACTGCAAACAATCGTGACCTATTCTACCCTTGTGGGAATGACTGTTTTCGTTTTTGATATTTGTTTTTGTTTTGTTTTGTTTTGTTTTTTTGTTTTTTGTTCCTCAGTGTTGTGGCATTTTTCAAAATGTCATGGTGCAGTTTTGTTCTTTGCAAGCCACAGAAAATCATTTTAAAAAATGAAAATAACATTGGTAGGTCACAGTCACTTGAACGCAGCCATAACCAGGGTTAACCACCTGGTGGTGTGGCAACACCAAAATGACTTTTGTAACTCATGCTGTCTGATGAGTGAACACAGGAAGCCAAACTCCTCTGTCAACAGATTGACTACAAACACATTAGGGTCAATCTAGAGCAGATGTTACGGATGAGTGTTATATTAGTGATTACGAGAGGGTCTGCTGAGTCGGCCCTCACCCTAACTCAAGCAGTTATTTCTGCTGTTGCTTGGTAACCAAGGCATCAGTGCCTCACAGGTTCTATTACTCAGTTCAGTTAAAATGAAGCAAGTGATTAGAATGATCCTTTAAAAACACCCATACCCCAGGTCAAACCTGTTTACTGGATGGCATGACTAGGAGTGTTTATTTGATTCATTTGATTACAATGCACGCAGTGTCATTAAATGTCCACAGGATGTCCTGTGCTTTTATGAGCTTGCTTAGACATGCTTGTGGGGGAAAAAAAAGGGGAAAAAAAGGAGAAACGTTTCCTGATTCTACCACGAGAAAGTTAACCACCTCAAGTTATGACCTAGAAACAGCAGGAAAAAAGCAACACAAACAAAGGGCAAGGAAAACAGGACATTTCATGAAACTTACTCTTTTTCCCGCAAACACGTCAGCGTGATTTACGACTCTTCTAAAACAAGACAAAATTGCCATAATTTAATAGTAACAACCATTTTAACATCCTTATGGTCAAAGTATTGATTATATCGCTTTTATTACGCAGGCTTATTTGCATAACCAAATTCAAGGAATGACAGTAATCCAGGTGAGCTTTTGCCTTCTGTCTGATATCCCCTTGCACAAGTCAGCAGCTGATAAGATTGTAGTGTTTATAGAGTAGACTGGATTAAAGGTACCTGTCTTGGACGTTCAGGAAGGTGTGAGTGTTTTACAGCTGTTTGCTTGAAGTCATTACCTCAAAATGTGAGTGTGAGTAGCATTATTGCCGTAACATCGCTGGAATGTCAGCTTGTTACGTGTTGCGTTAGCGTACGGTAAGAATGACTAAGCTTGCTCTTCCGTGAACTCTGCAGACCTCATTAGTTCACTCTCATTTACAGCTGTGCAAGATCACAAACCTTTCCAAGGAAAACAATAAAGAAACAATGCTGATAATATATGGCTTGCCGTTATGGTCGAGGACTAAGTCCAAATCAAACAAATTCTGATGACAATTTTGCTTCAGCCTTCACATCAAATGTTGTAAAAGTAGCCTCTGGTTGCCATATTGTTCCAAAAGTAACATCACCACTCACGTATGAAAGTAATTGAAAAGAGAGGTTTTGGCTTTGTCTGCATCCTCTTTGGTGCTTATTGTATCTCCTCATCTCAGCCCAACAGGTAGTATCCAGGGTTATCCCAGTCCATTCCAGCAGACCCTCATTTTGGCTGACTGCCCCCCTGTGCGGAGGTACTTTTACAGGCTGCTTTTGAAGAATCAGCTGAGGCTCATGTGGCTGGCCTGGCCTTGCTCCCCACGACCTGGCCAGGGCTCAGCCACCCACCACCCAGCACACATTCCTGCCTTATTCCCAAGCCATACTCATCACCATACAGTCCAGGGCAATATGCCAAAATATAAGCCCAAGTCCTAACATTTCTCACACACCTGCATGCACAGACATTCACTCATTCACCACAGGCTCTTTACACAGTCACACATTTATGATAAAACACACACACACACACACACACTGAAAGAGAACCTCTGCAAGGATTTATGGTTGTGCATGTTCTGATATATGCTTTCCCTTTCCATAAACAATCTCATTAAATTCGTAGTCACACACAATACATGTAATGAAAACAAGGATGATTTTACAATCCAAATCCACTCACACAATTATGAGTAGGAATTACCATACGCATAGACATGCACTACAGGTGGAAAAAAGTACTCAGATTTTGTACTTGAGTTAAAGATACAACCATAAAAAGAATGGCTCTAATAAAAAAAAAAAAGTGCAGGTCACCTATTAAAAAAAGATCTTTATGTACTTAATGTACTCAAGTTTTCAGAAGTACCAGACAATAACAATAACAAAAAGCAAAAAAACAAAGGCCTACTGCAAGTATTAAAACACAATTATTTGCATGTTTGTACTCTACAACTTAACATTAAAGACTGAAACCAACCAGACTGCTGTTTATTTTGATATTTTAATGATGAGTGATGGCAAAATAAGAAGGATAAATGACTAATAATTGTACAGTGTTATAAAGGGAGATCAATATTTTCTTGTTATCTCAGTGTATGGCAGCCATACCTATGTTATCTCCACTCATAAAAATATTTTAGTGGACTGGCTTGCAGAGAGCTAACATTAGCTACACCCCTTTGACTTTGGCCGACCAATTTACTCACATTGCCAATGATGAATACCTGCTGGGACAGGCACTGCTTAGCTCAGCTGAACAAATGAATGTACACAATTTTGTACCTGTTTATTTACATCTGCAATTAGGTCTGCAGCAATGCTTAAAAAAAACTTGCAAGTAGTGGTATCCTCACTCTCAGTTGGTTGCCACATGCACTGTAAAAAAAGGATTTGGGGTTTTAGTCAGATGGACTAGTGCAATAATGCTGAGTGAACTCATTACACATTACAACAAAGTATGATGTGTTACAACAACTTCAATTTGAAAAAAGACTCAAAAACTCATAATGATCTGTTCAGTTAACTTCAGAACATAAATCAGCCTCGGCATTTTATGTCACAAGCAGTGTTGGACACTCTGAAATCCAGCAAAGACGTTGGCCGCCATCTTCCTCTAACTGTCGTTGTCAAGTAAGCAGGCTACATTTAAATTTAATCCAGCTGGTTCATCCATAGGCATTGCTAATTAATCATCTAGTCTCTGTCTCAGATGGCCTGTCACCACAACTTTTGAAGCATATTTCATGTTTAGTTTGTTTTGCTTGTTGGGAATACATTAGCATGTTAGCATGTTAGCAAGCTAGCTGGCCAGCTGTGGGTTGGAAATCCAACAAAGGAGTTGTCCACCACTGACATTCAGTGTGCTACTGTATGGTGACTTAACCAGTACTTCACGCTGAATTGAAAAAAAAAAAAAAAAAAAAATCTGTTAATTAAGCTGAATATCAGCACAGCTGTGATTCGGTCGCAAGTATCTTCGGCGCTCGGCCTGCGGCCTTGTACCTATGACCGTATCACAGCCGTGCTCATATTCAGTATAACACCATCCCCTCTCGTGTGATATTGCTTAATTAACAGATGTATTTTTATTCAGAGTGAAACACTGGTGAAGTCAACATACAAAGGGAAGCACAAGGGTGAGCAGAGTTTTCAGTCGAAAGAAAGACCAAAAAAAGAGTGCTAGAAACAACGAGATAGTGGCACACTGAAATTCAGTGGCGGCCAACTTCTTTGCTGGATTTCCAACCCACAGCTGGCTAGCTAGCTTGCTAACATGCTCAATAAGCATGTTCCCAATAAGCAAAATGAAGTTAACATGAAATATGCATCAAAAGTTGTGGTGATGGGCCGTCTGAGGCAGAGACCAGATGATTAATTCACATTGCCTATGACGGTTAGAACAGATGTCTGAATTTCAGTCAAATTCAGACGTATGCTCTGAAGTTAATTGAACCACTGACTTAAAGAAAAGCACTATGTTTCCCTCCAAGAACTGAAGAAGTGAAGCTATTTCGTGTTGAGCCAACTTGATTCACATTTGTTCAAACTCAATAAAATAAGCTCAGTCAACATCTTTTTCAGTTCTCTTAACTAATCTTTCCTAGTCCAAATTATTTGACACAGGAAGTTGAGTCAACAAACTGCAAGTTGTATCAATTAATTTATTTCAGTGTAGTAAACTTGTGACTATCTGCTAACATAGCTTAATTCAGGAAGTTGAGTCAACAAACTGCAAGTTGTATCAACTAATTTATTTCAGTGTAATAAACATGACACTACACGCTGACATAAGTTAACTCGGTCGAAGCGACGAGATGACTTGACTGTGTTGAGTCAGCAAATCCTTTTTAACAGTGTGATAAAACAAAAATAAATTGAAAAACAGTGACTTATGACAGCCAAATGAAACAAGTTACAATACCTGTCAACAGAGATGTAATGGGGTAAAAAATCTAAAATTTCTTTAGAGATGTAGTGAAAAAGAAGGTGAAATTTGTTAAATATTATTGTACAAATCCACCAATATTCTACTTAAGTACACTAACAAAGTACTTTTACTTTATTACTTACCACTCCAGCATACACTTGACACACATATTGACACGCACGCACACACACACACACACACACACACACACACACACACACACACACGTGTAAATGCTGTACACACCCTTTCCTCCAGACTGCTGTCAGAGTGATCCAAACACAGCTGTCAAAACTCTGGCACTTCCAATGTAGCCAAGGCGAGACAGGGAGGGATAATAGGGTGGGGGAGGTGTGAAGGGGATCAGCACTGTGTCATATAAGACATGTGAAAGGACACCCCAGGAGCCTCCCGTTTACCCTTAGACTCGTTTTACTGGGCCTCTCTCCCTACAGCCAGTCACGATCACCTGCATTCTCACATTAGGGTCTGCGCGGCTCCGGGGTGGGATCTCCTCCCTAACCTCCACATATGTGCTGGTCTGTGTCTGCAGCTCCATATGATCATGCATTGTTCCAAAAGCCAGTCAAGCTCACTGGCCTCGATAGAGAGACAGAATTTGTCTACTCTGGTGAGGCTAGAACGCCCAGCTGGCACAGACATGAGTATAAACCTGAACCAAATTTAAGACACACTTCATTTTGATGCATGGTTGTTGTTAATTCTGTACATTTTTTTTAACGATAGTTCTCAAGTTTTTATATCACGCTTTTACTGAGATCCCTCTTTTTTCTCTGAATGAAAAAAAAAAAAAAAACTGCAGAAAGTTATATATTAGATATCATGTTTTTCTTGAGTTCATAACAGCTTGGCTGTCTGTCATTGATTACCATTTTTTTTTTCTTTTGTTGAAATGCACTACATATGTCTGGAAACTGTGCAAACACTTGTAACTCCAACTGATCCAACAGTGTAATGTAAAGGAAAATCCACATGCACAGAGACCTCTTTAGAATTCTTTCTGGGTGTGAACAATAATAAGTTCTGGTAATAGTGGCCAAACATTAAGGTCAGTCAGCAGTCAGCGTTATTGTCATAATATACTATGTATCTGTTATTGTGGTTAAATAGGGACAATGCAGTGTTTTTCCAGGCCATTTTGGCACAGGGTTATGACATAAATATGATCATGATAACGCTTGGACCTTGCTACCACTTCCAGTCAATCAAAGGGATCTACAAAGGAAATTCCAAGAAGTGCACAAGAAACTGTGAAACATTGACATCATAGTATGCAGTATAATCTGGCCATAAATTACCAGAAGCCTCTTCATGGCCAGCTTCAAGGCTTCTTGAAGTTAGACGGCATAAAGCCTAATCCAGCCAAAGATTCTAGAAGTCACAGAGGAAGGTTATCAACAAGGAGTTTCAGAAACCTCTATGCAGAAATTAATTTTCTTTCTTTCTTTCTTTCTTGCCATGCAATAACACTGTCGTGTTCATTAATCTTGTTCTCTCTCATATTATTTTCAAACAAGGTAAAAGGAATTCGGTGGACTTTTGCTGTACTGTCAGTGAGAGTCACTGAGATGAGGATGAAGTCTTACACGTATAGTTTTAATTGGTACCACACGCTCCTAAATACAGGCTAACAGGCTTTGGTAACAGACTGGCATATTAACTTTACACTGCTGTGAACACTCATTGCTGAGCCCATTCACTGAACTGTGAATATCAGAAGACATATCAAAACTCTTCATGTCAAATTAATACACATTTATGGGTGTATTTCTGCATCATTCTGACTTTCACCATCATGAAGCTGACTCAAACTCTCAAAAGCCAAATAATTGCATAAAAACTATACGAGTCAGCTGTGATCTGTTGTGAAGTTGTCAAACTTGCACGATATTCTCCCTGCAACAGTACTGGATGGCAATTATTTGAAAGGAAATGTGATTTTCTCATGTTAGCTTTTGTGTAAGGAAATGGTGCGGTTTCACAGTTTTTGAGAATATTTTGGAAATCTTTTGGTACCCCCACCACATGAAGTGGCTCTGGTGCACTCACAAATCCACCGAGACCATAGAAATATACACAGTGGTTTAGTGTTGGGCACATGCCAAGAAAAATGCCTGCTTCAGGTGAAAACAAACCTTGGCCAGAGCCTCTCTCTCTCTCTCTCTCTCTCTCTCTCACTCTCTTTTCCATCAGAGAGTTTTTCCTTTTGGAGCAGCCTGGCTCCTCCACCCTGTAACACTCTTGGGGCTTGTGAATTCATCAAAATGAAGAATTAATGTTGAAATGCCACTCGGTGAACAGGGCCATTTCACAGGTGTTTCAGGATTTAAGGGGAACGACCTCTTCAAAGCCATTACAGCACGGCTCAGCTCTCTATTTGTGACATTAAGTTATGGAAACCCAGGGAAACTGACTGAGGATTTGTCAACCGTAAAGTACAGCTTAAGAGGAGGAAAAATACAGAGAATGAGAAATGGAAATTTCACACATCCTCCAACCAACCCTCACACTAACTCTGTCCCTCCTGGTGTTCATCTACAATTGACCAAAACTGGCGTAATACCATAATAAAAGTATTGGCTATACCCTAAGCTGCCATAAATCCTGAAGATGGAATTTTTACCTCTGCTATTTCACAGGGGTCATTTCCCCATGTGTAGTTTCATATTCAAATAATTAGGTTTATGAGTAGGCAATTGATGTTATGGCCCATTATTGTGACAACAGTGAGTAAAGATTCACTTCTTATATTATTTCTAAGTATCTTAAATAAGAAATGAAATGCACTGGTAAAAAGAGAAGAACACTAATGAATAGAGAAAGGGAGACAGAACTTGATCATAGCAAGGAGATAAATAACAATCCATCTTCATTACGTGGATTAGGAGATATGATAATGAAACGAAATGCAGTCATAAAGAATAATTTTGTGTCTGAATTCCGTCCAAAACATAATACATAATAAGATATATTTGGCGCATTAAACTAATGAGGAGAATTCCTTTTGTTGATATTCAGCTGTGGAATCAGAAATGTCAAGGTGGTGCAACTGTTTAAGCATACACTCATACAAGAAGCAACAAAAGCATCTTTCGAAGGCAGATTTTCTCAAAAAACACTCCAGATGGTTTATGTTCGATAATTTGATGTTCAAGTGTTAAAATAAAGATGAAGTGAGGCACTCACTATGCTAGTTTAGAAACGCTTGTTTGAGCCATAAAAATATATGAAATTAGAAATTGTAGAGAATCCTTCTGTACACATTCCCTCTGTTTCCTTGTTGTTTGGATGGGGGCTTTGTGGTATTTTTCCAGCATATCCATGATGCTATCTAACAGGTTTTCAATACATCTTAAGGTGATCACCTGCATCACACCTGTGTGTCTACATGTACTGTGGGTGAAAGGGGTTAAATGGCTTCAATTAAAAGAACAATTGGCTTAGTCACACAATTATGAGCTCAGGATCCCTGAATGCAAACAAAGTAAACCCTGAAGGACCATGGCTAAGGATCTCAGGCATTCAGTCATTCCAGCCCAACCACCCCACCCGCCCAGCCACCCACCAATTCCCATCCCTCCACCCACCGACAGACCCGCGGTCAGCCGCTCAGAGCAGTAGAGGCAGTGCTAACATCCCAAAAGAGCAACCGGCTGTTTGACTTGTCAGGGACGATTACAGCGAGAGGGACATATAGTGGATTCCGTTTTCTTTGGGAAAAAATTATTCAGTCATATCCTAACAAACTGAATCTTCTGCAGGGCAAGGTTTCGAAACACAAATCACTTATCGCGACTTTCGAAAGCTTAATTCAACCAAGAGGCACTGTGCAGACATTCCCTGGCTGTGGGTCTCAACAGAATTCTCTAAGGCACACCTTTCAGGAAACACTTACGAGACTTTGTTCATTTGAAACATATTAAACTACCTTTGTGTTCTTATTCAAATCCACCTTGGAGACAAAGCAGTCAAAAGTTTAAACAAGTTGGTCATGACACTTAGAAAAACAAAGCTATAAAGCTAATTGTTATTGGGCTCACATCAAAAGCTCTTGTTGAAAGGCATGTTAATCTTGCAAATAGTAGTGGTATGTTTACAGTTTGTGGCATGATTTTCTGGTGAATTGATCACTGGATCTGCTTATGTTGTGAAATCTTTGTCACATGACATGCCAAAGCCGCTAGCTTTAGGCCCACCCTCCAGACATTCCACAGAGTTAACCAGTGCACTAATGGCTAAATGCTATTGACGCAGGTGTACATGTTCTGTCATCTTCCAGTAGGACAGGCAACACAATAGATTTGTGTTTGCATGTAGATGCATCTGAAAGAGTGTCAAGTGAAATCTGTCGCGAGAGAGTGAGAGAGAGAGAGAGAGAGAGAGAGAGAGAGAGGGAGAAAGAGAGAGAGAATACAACTTTCATCACAATGAGAACTATACAGAAGTAAATATGCCCATTATGTGGCCAAGCTATAAAACCAAAAGGTGCCAAAAGTTCAGCAGGAGTACCGCCTTGCGGTGATGCTCAGATGAAGGCCATTTTATGTAGAAATACTTCAGCATTTTTTTGTGTGTGTGTAAATATGAAATCATTCTCTTTGTTTCAATGTAGCGGGGTTCAGTCACTGAACTTCAGAATATTGGATTATTTTTGATATCATGTACTATCTGTTGCAGCAGAGAGCCTAAAGAGAAGTCCAAGACTCATAAAATGCCACAAAAGAAGCACACCTGTCATTTGTAAAATGTGTCAAAATTATTTCAGAGAAAATGTAATCCAACAAAACAAGGGTTTTTGGACAATTACATGCAATCCTGCACATCTTTTCTAAAGCAGAGAGTGGTACACCATGGGGAATTATAAACGTTTAGTTAGTGCTTTTGTAACACTGCCTACTTTAGGTAAGGACTTAAACCTTTTAAAAAGCTTAACTTGAACACTCTTGGTACTTGTACTATTTTTTTGATAATATTATGTAGCTTGTTATTACATAAGGATGAGAGCAAAAGAATGGTGTTGCTGTGTGCTTTTTTTTTTGTTTGTTTGGGGGTTTTTTTGTCTTGCTTCTGGGTCAATCTATGTTTAAGTTTAAGAAGCATAGTAAAATTTCATAACCCATTTTACACTGTAACAGTCTGTACATCCTACTTGAGAAGGGACTGTGCCAATTTAAACTTAGACAACAATGTTACATGCCTGGCACCACTCTTATCTTGTTTTTAATATGAAGACCTCACGTTTTTCAGTCCATTTCGAGGTCTGTATCGACTACATTGTCAGTACACAATCAGGCTCATAGAAAATCACAAGCATCCAGAGGGAAATGCAATCTCAACTCTCATCAGACATGAGACGTCAATCAAAGAGGTTACACTTTTGCACCTGGTGACCAGGGTAGGGTGTGCTTCAAATGACCCGATTCTCAGCATTTTAAAGAGCGGCTAATTATTTCCAGTCCTGATTAAAATAACTGAGGACATTTTGCTTTACGTTTGAATCGGCCAACATCTCTCTCTCTCTCTCTCTCTCTCTCTCTCTCTCTCTCTCTCCCTCTTTCTCTCTGTTTTTCTGACGAACTTGTGTAAATAGCCTCCACCTGGCTGGAGGAGAGCCTTCAGGGGAGCTATCAAAGCATTCATAAAAAATCAGGAGGAGTGTGACACCAGTGCTGTTTCTCCTCGGCAAGCGGCCGGGCTCAGGACCCAGGCCAGGGTTGGGTTTCCTCTCACTGCCTGACTAGCCGCTGTTGCCTGATTGACTGTGATGGGTTTTTTTTTTTACGCGCCGTGCACATGTTGCTCCGATATTCTACTCGCCCACACCGTGTCGTCAGTCTTTTCAACACTTTGGCTTTTTTTTTTTTTTTTCTTTTTTTCCTCTTTGACCTTGTCTCTGACCTCCTTCTCCTCCAGGGTACATTAGACAATACAAATAAAAAATCTTGTAAAAATGGAAAAAAAAGAGAGAAGAGAAAAAGAATTCGGCGTCTTCTTTCAAGAGACCACACTGAACATTGTGTCACACAATACTGTTTTTCCTTTTTGACATTTCATGACTTGAATTAAGTTCAAGCAAGTAATTATGTGAGAATTGTGGGAAGGGACGGTGAGATGTTGTTTGTGAATGAAATTTGCTACTGTTACTGGGGCTGCTTCTTCATTTGTACACCAGATTTTTTTCTAAGAACACAGTTTGAGAATCATACATTTGTCAAATCCACAAATCCAAAGAGACCTTGTTAGTCTGGCAGATTGCATTGCACTGACTGGAAAGTCACAACTTTCCTTCAGTTAAAAATGCACTAAACCATAAGTCTTATGATTCATAATAGTATCACAATACACAAGTGTACCACGCTATTTTGCATCCTGGTTTCAGGTGACCACAGTAGTATTGTAGACAGTGCAGCTGCACACACAGTAGAAGGCAGTAGCGTTAGCCTCCCAAGAGCGCTGTAGCCCCCCCCCACCCCTCCGGCGAGCACTCACGGGCATGCAGCCCAGACTGGGTTTGCCTGGGGGCAGAAAGACACACAAGACTCCCCCAGGTCATCTCTAACATGGATTAACCTCAGAGAGCTGGCATGCGAGTGGCCGATCGAGTGAGGATCCCTCCAGCAGGCTGAGAAGAGTAGACAGCAGGCGCAGTGCAGTGTCTATAGGGGGCAGTGTTTGTTCTTTTCAGTCTGGGCGTGCAGGTGAGAGACAACAGTATTCCAGGCAGACCAGAGTGCTGACACTCCATCGAGTGCAAACGGCCACATACTTTCCACTCTTTAATGCAGCACTTCACTGACTTGTGCACAATTATCCTTACCCCTACATACCCCCCTCCCCCCTCCTCCTGTGAGAGGGCTCTAGTTATAGAAACTACATAGGAGGGCCGCAGAGTATTTGGTAAATGTTGAACTTGAACCAGGGCAAGAGACATTTGAAGGACACTAATGTAGGGGAGCTGCACCCTAATATAAACAACATTTATCACATGAAAGTTCAGACAGGGCCATTAAGCCAGCACGAAGAGAGGGCACTCCACAGACAGCTCCCTAATGGCCACACTTTATTTAGCCATTTCAGCCTTAGCTTTCTGCACTTCACATGCAACTAGCTTTCTAACAACCTAATTTGGACTTCTTAGACAGGTTATCACACAAATCTCCCTTCACATTTGCTAACAATACATGAAGTTTTGCCACAAAGAGTCATACTGGTTTATTTTGTGTCATATTTTACATAAATACTTACAACATTATCTGATAAATTGTTTCTAAAACCATTAAAATGGCATAGTGGTTTCAGTTAATAGGTAATCAGGTAAGACTGAACATCCTCTCAACTGTGAAATATTTTATCAATAGACACCAAAAAAAGTGCCCACTATTCAGAAAGGGAATGTGCAAATAGATAGATAGATAGATAGATAGATAGATAGATAGAGATACAGGAACATATATTTATAAGGGTTCCCACAAGGATTTTTTCTTGCCGGCTGAAAAGAATTTGTTTTACCAGACAAATCTGAAACTGTGTGTGTATAAAAGTATATTAATGTGTGTGTGTGTGTGTGTGTGTGTGTGTGTATATATATATATATATATATATATATACACAGATATATAACTGTGTGTGTGTGAAAGGAATTATTTGTTGTTCTAAAAGTATTCTTTTAGACTGCACACATGCCACCACATTTATTTATGTTATTATACCATATAACATATATATTATGTTATTGTATTACTAGGATACATGTGTATAACATTGTGTGTGCAGTCTTTGAGGCTGCTGAAAAAATACTTTGGGAACAACACAAACTCAAAGTGAAATTTGAAAAAAGTGAAACTCCTTTCCCCAGTTATTCCACATGTTATTAAGTTCTCCAAAATATGTAATTATATCTTATCATATCTTATCATAGTGTAACCATTCATATTTACAGTTGATTTGATTTTGTCTTATTTCATCATTTCATCTGACTATAATAAATTGCATTTTATACTGTGATCATTGGTTGTGATGGCCTAATTTAATTTGCGGCATGAGTTTGACAGATGATTTTGTTTCTGTCTGTATCGTGAGAAGGAATAACAATACAAGGAGAACAGTTTGTTCGGGGACAAAGATAAACTAAGCTCTGAATTCATCTTGGCCAATTAAAGGCTAATCTTTCCTGTTAATGTATGGTTTAGATCATTGAGCTGTGTGTTGGCTAAGTTAGTGTTACTGACATGGAGGAGTGTTTTTTGGCTCTTCATTTGACGATCCATCTTTTCAGCACACTGACCAGCTTCCCCTCAGACAAATGATTCAGACAGATTAGGAGTCCTCTGGTGTTACCATGCCAACCAACCAGCCAATGTTAATCATACACAGCAGAGGGAAACGTGAGATAATGAGGCTTTTGGCTGTTTTCTTTAATTGGCTTTTCTTTTCTTCTTCTCCTGATGGAGGAAATATTTTCCACATCGGCAGCACTTGCTTGAGTTGAGAGAGGAAGAGAAAAAAGAGAGAGAGAGAGAAAGAAACCTGAGAAACCACTTGCAAAGTACTAATCAATGTCAAAACTATGTCAAAATGAATAAAACCTTCAACGCAGCCTCTTCAATATTCAGATAAAGTAAAACTTCTCCGCTCTTTCTTTCTCTCTCTCTCTCTTTTTCTTTCTTTATTTCTTTGGTCTATAGCTTGCAAAGTGGTGCCTGCAAGGGGAGGAAACTCCTTGTATGAATTTAGCGAATGACTGACACAATTTTACATGGGATTTACACAGGGCACTCAGTCGTTTGGGTTAAATCCTGCAGTACCATTCAGTGACCCCTTCACTGGTCAGTCACATCAGGGATTAAAGGTGAACATGGGGGCAAATCAGTTATCAAGTCAGAAACACTGATCATCAACTTTGCACTGTTTCTGTTCTCCTCTGCGTGCACCCGCACAAGCACACACACACACACACACACACACACACACACACACACATCCCATCTTCCTCTTCTTACACTGTGGGTCATGGCCTCACCACCAGTAATGGAATGAAAGAGGATGCATGACTTCAGAAGCCATTACAGATCACGATTACAGATTCCAGTTGTGCACACAAGCTTACTGCACCATTTACACATACTCTTGATAATATTAAAGTGCATTTGTAAATCAACAAAAGCAAAACACAAAGGGCCAAAAACAAAAGATTTCAATGTAACCCCGAACGAAAAAAGCGATTACTGAGTTAAAATGTTATTTGATAATCAGTCTTTTATGTGTTTTTTTTATGTGTGAGACAATTCTAGATATCATTTGTATTAGAATGTGTTGCTCATTGTAAAATAAAAATGTTTGTCTTTTGAGGCATTTTTCTCTTGCTTTTTTTTTTTTTAATCATGAAAATAAAGAGCTGTATGTTAGTAGATAGGTGATCAGTCGTAAATGACAAGCGGGTCAATTCTGATTTTAGCCACAAGGGACAGCACTTTTTTTTTTTTTCTATTTTAATAACCCATCTTGTCTCATAAAACCACAGAGTATGGCAGAGCAGTCCAAATTTGGCATCCTTCCACAAAAGAAAGAAAAATTACCCCACTTTTTCTCTCTCTCTCTCTCTCTCTCTCTCTCTCCTTTTTTTTTTAAATAAGTTCAGCTTGGCCTTTTGGTGCCTTTGAAGTTTTGTGGTGAAAGATGAATGGGTATGCAGAACATTTCTAGAATTTTCAAATTCTATGTGAAGGGCACCCCTATTTACTGTCTTTATAAAATATGGTCTTTTAAACGGGGCAATAAAACAAGTTTTATAGTGGTATTATCCTCAGCCCCCCACTGTGAGAATGCAGGATTTGCTTTCCAAATGAAGCTTCGCTGGAATTTTTGACCTAGGCTTGCTGATTCTGAGTAATACAACATATGAATCAAAACAATCCCCATTATGTTTATGGTTGCAGCAATATTGTTTAGGATACGGAAGAGACAGGGGGATGGGCAGAGTGGGGGGGGGGGGGGAGAGAAAAAGAGGGGAGGAAAGGAAAGGAAAAAGATGAGTGGGGATGTTTGTATTGTTGTTGTTGGGTCTGGAGGCAAGTGACGGGCAAGTGGCAGAGGTCACCGGTGACAAGGTTGAGCGTCCGTGGGAGGGTGTTCTGTGACTGGCCTGAGAAAGGATTCTCCCCCAAAACAAAAGAACCAGTCACAATACGACATAGTAAATGCAGACAAGTAGAACCATTAGACATGTCAACACATCTTTCGCTAAAGGTTATATCTCATTCTTATTTTATTTGCTGTTGAAGTCCATAATCGTCATAGTAGGTCACAGAGATGTTGTTTTTTGGGGTTTTTTTTTCTCTTTTGGCTTTTTTGTGAAATTTTCAAATCATTTTTTTTTTTAATTCTCATACTCAGATTATGGCATTTTGGAAAAATGCATTGACTAAGCAGTAAAATGCAATGCAACATCTTTAAAGAATTTTGAATTCATTTTTTCATCCTTTTCTTCTCTTGCCATGCCTTAGCCATGGCAGTGCCTGCCAACACTTTTGCATGTTGAATGTGCTTGTTTAATCGTTCACATTGGTTGGACAGACTATTTCATTCCAGCTTCAACTCAGATTATTTTTCAGGAAACCATCATTGTTTAAGAACAAGGAATTAATTTACTATAAGGACAGTCTCCTCCATTCCATCAAATGATCAGTGTCAAAAAACAATAAACTTATTGTCTCAATAAATTAGAACACATTTTATCAGAACCTACAGGATTTAAACATTGCAAAACCTCTCTTTCATCAAAAAACTCAGTTTGAATCTTTTCTGGCTGTTTTGTCAAAAACAAATGTCAGCCACATTTGCTGGGTTGCCACACATGTGACAGACAGCTTTTCGGACACATGAAGAACGTACATACATATGAAAACACTTCTGGACAAAATAGAAAAAGATCTATGAGTGTCGCATGTGATACTGGACTATATAACGTTGACTTGCTGGGTAGTCTGTACACAGGACTTCAGGGAGTTTTGAGGAAAATGTTGACTGCACACTGTGGATGCGGACAGTGAAACACAAATGGCACAGTCCAACCTGGCTATAGATTATTGATGGGGATATGACGTTTTCCCACCGTTTTCAGCTTTTAAAACAGTTTTGTCTGTCTCTGAGAGGGACCTAGAAGAGTCTAGATCTTAATCCCTCATCTCTTCACTACAAATTCACTTGTTCTCTTACAGCCCAAACCTCCGCTAACCACCCCTGGAATGTTCCTCCCTCTTCCGCTACATTTGACAGCTATCCTTTCCACTGATTGTTAGTAAACACTAATAACGCTGCTTATTCTTGACGACGGGCTTTCCTCTCTCGCTAATCCAGGCTTCCATGACGAAGAGACAACCCCCCATCCCACCCCCCGTAAACACACACACACACACACACACACACACACACACACCCCTCCATGTGAGGCTGTGTAGAGATGAGGTGCTCAGATAAGCTTGGATGGAATTCCTGTCTGGGTGTTCTTGCGAATGACCCTGGGTGGCAAAAGGAGAGTCAATGAAAATCACTCAGCACTCGCCTCAATAAAGCACCCTCTCTCTCTCTCTCTCTCTCTCTTTTTTTTTCCTCTCCTCCATTGAGTTTCTTTTCTTTCCTCCATTTTCTTCCCTCTCCTCTTAATGCGCAGAGTTCCAATGAAAAGAAAAGAAGGAGAGTGGATGAAAGGGTCAAAATGAACTTTTTACCCTAAATATTAATGTGGAAAAAACATGCCATCGCGTAAAGGGATAAACAGTCTACAAAGTCTTTTTGCGAGTTAATACAGGAATGAGATTAGCATTTCAATGAGCCTGGAAAAATGGACCAAAAGAATGCAATCTCACACAAATCCTATTTCTTAGAAACATTATAAATGATTATCATCAGTTTTTTTCTACATCCATATTTACCTACAACACAAAATGTTATTGTTACAAAAAAGAACACACGTAATTACAACCACACAATACACAAACACACGCTCACACACACACACACACACACACACACACACACACACACACACAAAAACATTAACTAAATAAGCCTTTAGAAAAGCACCATTAGCCTTTGTATACTTGTGTTGCAATAAGCATTGATCTTAAAGCACAAGATAAACAAACAATCCTTTAAAAAAAAACTTTTTTGCATGAGCTTTTGAGCAATGTCTTTTTGGGGAAGAGTGTGTGTTAGTGGTTCTGAAGTAAGTAAAGCAGATTCCCTATTTGGGTAGGGGGGGGCACAGTAGTCTTTGGGCCACCACATAGCCATTGTGCCCCAGGAAAAGTTAATTAGGAAGTGAAACCTTGAGCAGTTGACAGCTTGCTTTGTTCGAGAGTGAGTCGTCCAAGACAAATGCCATTTAAAGGCACTTCACTTTCTTTTGCAAACAAAAATCAAAGGCACTTCATTGAAAAATATAATGGATGTACCCCCTGAGAGAACAGATACAACCTTCAAGCCTTTTTTTTTTATCTTTGACACGTTGGTGCTAATTCAACTTTTCAGAGGCATATTTATAAGGTACATTTCATTTTAATTTACACTGTAAGTTAAAGCTTTGTCAAAGTTTCATTAAGTTTCATGATAAATACCAAGAATTGCCCGTGTCTAAACGTGCTGAGCAAAGAAGAAATATGAACAAAACATAGTGGAAGACTGATATCTTTACTGTATACTGCGGTAGAATTTCAGCTTGAAAACAATTTCAGTAATTAACAAAGATACCATGATAAATCTTGCTGCTACTGCATCAAAGATAATTAAATATCCACCGATGAAATCCACTTTGTTTTCACTTTAGTCAAATAAAAGAAAAAGCCATTAAACTGAAACAAGAGTGGCAATAAGGTGTGTGTGGATGTGTGAGTGTGTGTAGTTCAAAGGATATCATAATGTATGTGATTCAATAATCATCAAAAATATGCATATATGATTGTTCTACAAAACTTTTTTTTTTATTCTATCAAGAGCTACATGCAGTCAGTCACTAGAAAAGAGAAAAGATGTTAAATGTCAAAACCAGATAAAAAAAAATGATTAAAAAAAAGTCTAACATCCAGATGTTACTTAAGCCAACATGTGCATGTGTGATAAAAGCATGTAAGTGCCATTGGTTTGCAATCAGACCCTTTGACTGTTACCCTTAATGTTACTGGTTCTTGGCCATGACACAGTGGCTTGAGTCACTAGCCAGCCCTGTGCCACTAATTCTGTAAGGCCCTGGTTAATGTTGCAAAGCAGCTGACAGTTTTAATGAACATATACAGACTGCAGCTGTGGCCGCCAGCTCATAATCAAGCGGCCTGTGAGCTTTTCAGCTTTTTTTTTTTTTTTCTCCTTTTCCTTTGCCATTTAGGTCCTGTGGATGGGCCAACACCACAGCACTGGGAGGGCACGACACTCGTACAAACGTGTCGAGAGAAGTGTGAAACCTGCTCAGTCCAACGCTTGCACTGCTAATGGTCACAACACCACCACAAGTCAAATAAAAAACTCCATGATTATGGCCATGGTTACAAGCATGCACACAATTAACCCCGTGGATCTCCTACACGGGGGAACTGTTAAAAGTTTGAGCTAAATGGGCCCGCAAGGAGGGTTCTTTAATTACATGCACCATTTCAAATTGGACATGACTGTACTCAGATGGACAAGTCTCAACCCATTCCTACAAGGACCACTGCTCTGAACACTTCACTTCCTGGCCAGCATTACCACAACTGATTTGATTAATGAGGCATATGATAATGAGCTGCATAAGGTGTGCCATTGCTGAACTAAAAACAAAATGGTTCAGTGAGAAGACTGAGAAAGAAACTATTTGTTTGAAACCGTAAGTATGCACCATGGAGGTGCCCTAAAAATGTCTCTCTATTCTTCGTTTCCTGGAAACCCAACCTTTTTGTATAGCAATTTTAAACGAACACGAGTGGCCACATACCTTGTTTCGTAATGCAGCATGTTTACAGAGAGGTTTTTGGTACTGTCAAAAGACTGGTGAAGATTGGTCGTTTTTATCTTACTATGAAAGCACAACAAGCACGTTTCGCATCAGTGGGACTGTTTGCTCTGTTTTGTTTGTGTATGTATATATGTATGTATATATATATATATGTGTGTGTGTGTGTGTGTGTGTGTGTGTGTGTGTGTGTGTGTATATATGACACGTTGGGGCTAATTCAACTTTTCAGAGGCATATTTATAAGGCACATTTCATTTTAATTTATATTGATATATGTGTGTGTGTGTGTGTGTGTGTGTGTGTGTGCATGTGTGCATTGCTGTTCACCATTTTGTTCTGACTGGATGTGCAGCTAGTCTATAAAAGTTCAGGCATTTGGAAAAGTTCAAGGATGGGAACCACAGTCCACCCCCTAATCTTTGTTCTTCCTCGTTAGAGACAGATTGTCTAAATCAATTTCCCGTTCCTTTCTTAATTCATCTCTGACAAACTCTTCTATGTACACTCCAGAAAAAATAGATAATTAAAAAGATATAGAGATACATTCAATTAGTATACAATTAAATAATTTTACCCTTTTTCACAGAGGATAAAATCCATTTATAATACAATTTAGTCACGGCCCAGACATAATCTCTTCCTGAGAAACGAAATGAGACTTTTTCTGTCTTTAATCTGAATTTACATCAAGCAAGAACAACTATCAAGTTACTTTCTGTTTACCTCTTTCTCTGTAAGGTACACACTCACACTCCAAACAACACACAGTCCAAAAGAAGCCAAACCACAAGTCACTCAACCAAAGCTATGAGGTTTTTGGGGCAGGGGAAACAAACAGTTGTTATTTACAGAGGAAAAATTCAAATGTAGTTTTTGAACATTATTCCCTGCTCACCCATTGGTCTGCTCTCAGCATCAAAATATGAATCTAGGCCATAGCAAAAAACAAGCCTAGACACCACTAAAAACTGTTAGCACGTCGTATGGCATGATGTCACAGCCAGCTCTTTGAAATCACATGCATGTGTGCACATCTTCATTAGTTCTTCAGGAGACTTGACTGGAGTGAAAAATTCTCTCAATCCTAGCGCACATTTCATAATGAACTTTCACCATTGCTTTCATGATCCAATTTTTTTTTTTTTTTTTTAAATCAGTGTCTTAATATAGACACTAAAAGAGGAAAAATATCTAGAGGTCAGTACAAAGTAAATACTTTATGAACGAGTGTTTTGTTTTTAAAAGGGTTTTTGCTATTCTGGTCAGAACAATAAAATACGTTTAGATATTGCGTGTCTGTGTGTGTGTGTGTGTGTGTCTGTGTGTGTGGAAAAAAGAGCTTATTCTGCAGTAATTATATTGCACTGGAATGCTACACACTGGAAAATGTGGGAAAATGTAATGCTGAAGTGACATAATGGGCAGAGACCTCAGTATTTTTTTTCTCTCCCTTTTTTTCTGCCTATGCTTGCAGGTGTCACGGAGGAGGCTCTGGTGCGAACTGGATTAAAAAAGATGGGTTGAGCTCTTATGAGACTGAGACTAAAAAACATCAGGGACGGTGAAAAGATGACCTGACTTTTACCTTTCGGGTGTTGTGTCAGCCACAGGCAAAAGAGAGACAAAGGTAGTCGTTCTCGTCCTGTGTACTTACATTTTCATAATAACAGAGTACTCCAAACACCACAATACTCATCCATGACTTATGCACAAATACAAGCACGCACCTACATACACATACACATGCACATGCACGCACACACACACACACAAACACACACGCGCGCGCACATTGGCATGAACAACACTTCATTCTCACAGCTTGTTAGCCTTTTCACTACACTTGGTACCATCTACTGCATCATGCCACAGGGTGTATGTGTGTGTGTGTGTGCGTGTGTGTGTGCGTGTGTGTGTGTGTGTGCGTGCGCGTGTGTGTGTGTGCATGTGTGGAGGGTGCCGTATTTGGCAAGAAGAGCTGGTGTTTGATTATGAAGTCATCAGTTTAAGTAAACTCCAGATGGTAGGGCAGAAACTAAAACAGTGCCATCTGCATACGTTCAACTGTTCGCTTTTTCCCATTTTTCCCCTACTTTGGCAACAGAGCTAGAGGTGAACTGCTCAGAGCTCTAATGCCATCCCTGAGAGCTTTCAGAACTCACAGCCAAGAAATTCTCTCATTTCATTTCAACAGCAACGCTGACAGAGTGTCTGCGGGTTCACATAGTCAGAAGGGTAACTCCACTCTGCACTTTGGAAATCAGTTTGGTTGCATAATTCATCCTGTTCTGTTATTTTAAAAAAAAAAAGGAATAGAAAATTGCAAGAATGATGGAAACAGAATCAAAATTATTTTCAAAAATATTGTAAGTTACACTTATTCTGAAATTCATACATTTACTCTGAAATGTTTACACTTCGTAATAAATCAGCACTATCTGAATGAGTGTACATTTATATTTATTCAGTTATCTCAGTAACGCTTTCGACTGACAAAGAAATACAAATGTATTTTTAAAAGTAAAACTAACTCATAGCCGCCAAAGTACACAACAAGGTACACTCACAAGTACGGTCTTCAAACGACTTACTGAGGGGGCTTACTGTGTTGACCTTAAACGGGAGCGAGTGCCAAGGTGTGTTTAAACAATTTGGCAGTGACTGAAGGAAAAAAAAAAAAAAAAGATATTCTTGAAAAATAGTTCATATTCACTCGCGCTAATGTTAGACTCAAACCCATTTTGGAGAGGTCTTTCATCTCATTTAAATCATGTACATGAAAAATCAGTTTCAGTGACGTGCCCCAGAAGAAAAACAGCCCCCGTCCACTTCGGCGGTGTTGTAATTACGACTGCAGCTGGCAGTTCCCATTACGCCATCCCACTCCGCCAAGAGAATGGCACGGGCCTCCCCACCCTGTACACAGCACCTGTACATTGTAAAGAAGAAGTGTTTGGAGAACATGGATCCAGCACCCCCCCCCCTCTCTCTGTCTCTCAAGGAATAACACATCATCTCTTTTTGCTCCGTGGAGAATTTTACACTCAGTCTCTCGTTTCTGGTTCTCCGTGGTCTGGATGGAGAGATGCCCATATGTTGTGTTTTTCATGTTCTATAAAATTCACACCAGCCATTTTATGCTGCAGGGAAACTGAGTGGTGTTGCAGGCAGATGCCAAAATGCAATAAAAAAAAAAATATGGATAGAACTAGAGGCCAAAGGCATAGTAGTGCAAATGCTTTGTCTATAATTAGTGCGTATGATTGGATAAAACACACACATGCACATGTGCCTGCGTGTGTGCACACACACACACACACGCACACACACACACACACACACACACACACACCATAATAAATGTGGATACTACATAAGATAAAAATAAAATACAACAACCTCACTTCAAAGGACACTAAATGTGTCAAATTATTATTTTTTGCTCGTTGTTAAATCGCTGTGGGCCACAACGATTAACATTCTTGGACACTTTATCATTGGTTTCACTAAATCAACAACCAAATTAAGATTAGGTGCATGAATCATGAACGATCACTGACCATGTAACTGGATTTGTCCTAAAAAGAAACTGCACTTGCCGATGGCTCTGAGTAAATCAGGTCCATATTGTACACCCTTTTTATGGATCGTTCAACAGAAAACATGTGGATTCCGATTTTGCACCTACTTATTCCTGACACCTCCTCATGATATACTCAGGTATGGGAACACATTCAATTGTGTACAGAGACTCACTGGTATTCTTCTGTAAGAAATTTTGTGAGGAATTTTTTTTTTTTCTGAAGCATTTTACGCAGTTATACGAGGAACTAACATGCACTTTACTCAGCCGAAGAAAACTCAGAACTGTAAAAGTATCCGCAGAGAACAGTAGAATGCTGGCAGAAAGTGGACTCAGAAAATCACTGACTGTATCATTTGAAACATGAAGGAACGAAGCCATTGTTCTTCATGGTAGAAAATGACCGTTTTTGCTATTTATCCCGTATCATTGTAAGGGCAACAGCATTAACTTGTTAGAGACTGTCAACATCATGTACAGCGTAGGTCTGTTAACAAACAAAGACCGCCAGAAGTATAAATGATAAATAACGAGATTTTTTTTTTTTTGTAATGATCGGTTTATATGGCTTGCAGGTGCTGCTCATATGATGGCATGAATGGGGTGGGGGGAGGAAAGAGAGAAGCATACCACGGACTGAAACACACTATGGCAAGGTCACAGTTGTTTTTGTTCCAAGTGGCTCTGTCAAACATAAAAATGACCATGCTTTGTGTTGGTCTGTCTCTCTTTGTGGTGTATGTTTATGTAAGAATTTCTGTCAAAACATGGAAAAAAAAGATAAATGTGGCTAATTAAAAGAACATTTCTTTGGTAGTCAGTGTAATAGATACCTCATTGTGAGGTCCAGGGGCACAGCTTTCTTTAACAAATCAGAGCCACTTCAGGGATTGAATTTGACTCTTGTGAAAGCAGTTGATTTTTTAAATTTCACAAATCAAACTAACCTTTTCCCAATCATCCAGTGTATACATACATGCATATTCCTACAAAGCACACACACACACACACACACACACACAAAAAAAAAAATCTGTTCTAGCACTGTTCAGCACGTTAGTTGTGTAAAACCAGAGCACAAAATAAATGTCAAAAATAGTTACAGATGCATCCTTGGCAATTACACAGTGCTGCCGCATAAACACACACATTATGTAAAAATTTTGACACTGGGGTGGAAAGCGTGAGGCACTATATGGCCCCTTGAGTCATAGTGCATATGATTACTGAACCAAAACACCACACCACACACACCTGCTGCACCTTCAAATGGTGAGAGTGCAGAGAAAACTAAAAAAAAAAAAAATGTATATGATTTTGTCCCTCCCCTGCATCAGACTGCAAGTCTTTCCAGCTGACTGCAATTAAACAGTAAACTGGAAACAATGATCATCCATTTACGTGTGCATAAGTTACAGAAAAAAAAAAAGAAAAAAACAGTTCCAGGGAGTGGATCATTACCTCAGTTTGTAACGGGGTAGATATTAATCTAAGTGAGACCTCATTATTTCATCCAGCTCTAACCCCAAGTTCACTGCTTGGTGGTGTTTCAGGGCAACACTAGCCTCATCTGGAAATGCACCAGCGTGTCTCTCGCAAACTGCATGCATCACAATTAATCAGCCACTCTGCCGTGAATCATGCTGGGCTTGTTGAAGGCGGGCTATGAAAAATGCTCCTGAAAAGGCACAGTTTTGTGAGTTATTCCCCCCCCCCCCCACTCATAATACTACTCTGTTAACCATCAAAGATTGGTGTGAATCAGTGTGAGACAGAGGACTGGAAAGCCCCATTGGGACATCTGTTCTCCTCCTCCCTCTCCTCAAATGGCCCTGAAGCTCTGCGGACTGTCCTCGGTGAAGGGTGAGACAGAGGACAGGGTGACTTGTGCTCTTCGTGAGATGTAGGCATTTGATAATTAAGGCCATGTACTTACCACTCCACCATAGCTCTACAGTTCTATGGGCTGACAGGATGCTCACAGGACGTTTGGTAGAGTTCTCCTCTCCCCCAGCCCAAGACGAAGGAAAATAAGCCCAGTGAAGAACCCTGTGGAATGCATGGAATTAAGGAAAGGGAAGCTCTCCGTGGGATACCACTTCATTTTCGAAAGCCGTTATGCCACACACACCTGTTATCAATTATGATCCACCAGAATTAGAATGTTTAGATCATCATTACTGGAATGATCCTAAACAGCACAGAAGGGGAAGCCAAATTCAGAGCAAGGGGATTTATCTATCTAAGCACCCGCTGAACTCACATCAATGCTAAGCTTTGCGGAAATCTTAATGGGGGAAATAAGAAAATTAGCCCAGCAAACAACACGAAACATGGATAATGGATAATTCAGTTATTTCCACATTGTAACAAGGCTTCATTTCGCATTGTTATCGACACAACCAGCTGGGTCAGCATTTCCAAAGACTTAATTGAAGTCATCTTAAATTCCTCAGTTTCTTTTCTGCTACTATCAGATTTAAGGCATTTAATCAAATGCATTTAAAAATCTGCAGGGACAGGAACAAGGCAAAGCCCTATTTTTAATAGGCTATAATTAATACATTAATACAACAGGCCTGGAGAGTAATGATGGAAAGGTCTCTACAGATATTTCACTGGTCCCACATAATTTGGTACACATGGTTTTTATTTATTTATTTATTTATTTTTATTTTTATTTTTATTTTTATTTTGGGGGGGGGGGGGTTTGACAAGGAAAGGAAGACTTTACATATTGATGACCTTCTAATAACTAGTACCACGCAACTTTATCTTTGAGATTACATTCTTCTTTAAAGAAGCTGAATTCAATCTCTTGTTTCGATTGAGTTTCATAATAAGACAAAACTAAAATTGTTTAACACAATTGGTCTCCGTTCTCTGCTTTTTTTAAGTCTTGAAAATTTGGAGTGTGACTGAAATTATATTAATCAGCAACCCCACTGTTTTGGGGGGTTTTGGGGGGGTTTTTTTTGGATTCTTCATTACCAGTTCCCATGCACCTTGCTTTCACACCGCCTGCAGGGTCCCCACTCTGGCCAGGGAGGGTCGCAAACTGCCGCATGTCCTATCCGACACATGTATTTTGCCAACTGCTTCTTTTCACCAGACCGTGAAGAGCATGGAAAGCCCACCAACAAACACTGCCAATTTTGTTGTATGGATTCCAACTGAAGAGACTGCAGTGGTGGGCTAGCATCTTTCCACTGTGGCAAAATCAGTGGTTTTACATTTTAGACATCTATTGACTTGCTGACTTAGTGTCGCACTGCTATATCAACTAGACTCTAACTGGCAAAAGGAGTCATCTTACTCCTCACCATTCAGAATCTGTATGTTTACTCTGTCCAACTCCTAAAAGAAACAGTCGAGAGTCAAAGTAAACATCACGCCCAAGAACTGGAAAACAATGTTAGCCATAAAAGCCAGGAGTTGAGCACCTTCTAGCTCAGAGAAGTTGTTGCATTGGTTAGAAAGCTCATTAGAATGGAGTTGTTTAGCACAGAGGCTCTTGACAACATAAGTAACACCAGCAAGTTAACTGGGTAATTACCTAATTTACTAATCTGTGATTGATCTAATCAAGCAATTCAGTTGTTCCCATTTACTTTTTTTTTTTCAAATTGCACTGTCGCTCACATTGTCCAGTGTTCCAGGGTAAAATCGTATAAACCACTATGTTTATCAAGTCTCCATAGTTTCTGTGCATTTAACATAACTAGGTATCTTGACTAATGAAACTCTGAGTGAAATGAAATTTTAAAATTCATTCTAAACATATGGTTAACAATTGTAGTATCTTAAACTAGGCTAGACAGTTCTCTTTATGAAGATACAGTTTCACTAAGGCCAAAGCTTGTCTTAAATTATGAGTGAGTCATAGCTTTGCCATTAGAATAGAAGCGATTATGATTTGAGCACATTTAGAGGTACTTTAATGAAATATATATATGACAGTAGGGCTCATGGAGTGACTTTAAAAAATGTTAAAATGTTTGGTATAACACTGCAACTATGGAGGTGGGCTACTTAAGCAATAATTTTACTGTTAGAGCAACATGTTCCATTAGTTTAGAAGTTAGTCTGCCCTATAGATCAATTAAATAATATAAGTCAGAACTGAACTGAAACAAAAAGGTTGATGGTGTGGGGTCTTTTAGTAACGGACTGAAAAACACTAGTCTACATTAAGCCATGTGTAATGGAGGCGTTACATTTATTTGTAGCTTAAACAGACCAAGATAGCCTCCAGGATGGCCTCCAGCACACAGAGTGAGTCAGGTTGCAGAGGGGGCTAGCTTGCAGTGCAGGTTCTCTGATCGCTGTGGCAAGAGCTAGCAGGAGGCCCTGTCTGTCTCCGAAGCCTCAGTACTGGTATGCATCTCATTAGCCGAACAGCTTGCCATCTGTGGTTGAAAGGAAGTTTACTGTTGTGCCGTGATGAATAATCTTGTAAACTGTATGTCCTAAAGGTTCCTTACAACTCTGACTATAACACTTTAATGTACTTTAAAAAATCAATATGAGGGGGATATCTTACAATGCCTCATTAAAACAACAACTAAAAATGCTTTTCATATGACATTCTAAAAATGTTCCTCGTATATTTCAAAACTCTGGGATCCTAGAGAATGGTAAACAGAGTCTTGTTCCTGAACACACATCCATGCCATTTTAAAATATGGGAAATTCTCAAAGATTGAAATTGTTAGCTAGGAGGCTAAATAAAATATTACACATACCAACCAAAAAAAACACTAAATCTAATAATTATAAGATAATTATTCATGCTCAGTGAACTAGCGCTATCTGGTAGAGTTGCTTTAGCGAACCAGGGACACACAGTGAATCCATATTAAAGCATAACTACACTTGGTTAGCTTCAAAATGTTTAATGAGACTTGTTATGTAGGCTGCAGGCTGTGTTTGAGATACTTCACATGCTGTGACAAAGCTGAAGCCAGTCAGCCTTCAGGGGTCCAAGTCTTGATCAGCTGACTCACATTACAGTTTGAACAGGTTGTACTATAATGTGTCTACTCACTAGCGTGCTAATTTGCAAACAATTCTCTGACCTCTTCACATCTACATTAACTATTAACTTGAGTAATACCATTACTCAGATAAGCCCGAGTGAACAGCATACAACATCTCAATAGAGAAAACAACAGCAAACAAAAGCCAGACCCTACCGCGTCATAAGGAATCTGACTTTGATTTAAAATAAATAAATGAATAAAAGTCTCAGATGTTTCAGAAAAAGAGCATGAGAATACTGTCTTAGGGTTTGTACATATTACATAAAACTGCTAAACTTGTCCAAATGAAATCCATAAGGACACGTCACCTCAAATTGAGACAAGAAGAAATTTTCCAGGACGCAGATTATACCACTATCAGTAATGACTCAATCAACATAAAATTAAATTCCCCCAACTTCTGAAGTACATTAGTGGGGGCATGTTGGATACTGTTTACGATGAGGGGAAGACATCTTTGCTCAGCTTAGTGCTTTGGTCCTCCAATTGTGAGCTGTATTTCTAATGTAATTCGTCTGCTTTCAGATTTGTGGCTGAAGAGTATCGCTGTTTTACAAACAGGTGGAGTGCATCCAAAATCAAGTCCCTCCAAACCCACGACCTCTCCCTAACCCCACCTCCACCTCAAGCCCTATCTGCCTCTGTGAAAGACACAGCCTGCTCCATGCTCCAGCACTGCAAGCCACAGGAAAGGACCCAGGAGAGGAAATGAGTCTCTCAGAGAGCGCTGAAGTTTAATAAAAAATAAATGAATGGGGTGTCCCAGGGACAGCCAGAGTGAGTGGAGAGAGAGAGAGAGAGAGAGAGAGAGAGAAAGAGAAAGAGAGGGGTGAATGTTTTCTGAGAACCGAAATCATTTCAGAAATTGGACCCCATTATTTTGTGGTTCTGTACATTGATGAATCAGGTAAAGTGAAACCAGCTGCCAGCTTTGCTAAGATGTATTGACTCACTGATCATTTTAAATAATAATAATCCTCTCTCTGACATCGATCAGTGAGCAATCACTCTTAAAGCATGCAAGCACATATTCTCACACACACACACAGACACACACACTCATACACACATGCACACACTCACAGTGTCTGAAAGAGAAAGAGCCCATAGATCCTTTTCTATTTCCCCTTGACAAAATGACTCTCGCACTCTCAATGGGGAAACAAACATTCCAGACATGCCATATGTCAAAGCTGCTGGCAAATCATTAAACACGGGAAGAGAAACTACAGGATAGCTTCTTTCTTCCCTTTGTGTCTTCTCTAATTACTGTTATCCCTTTAACTGATTTAAAACATGAAACAAGTATTAACCTTCAGCAGGGGAAAAGAATGATCAAAAAACTGCAGAGCATTAAAAATATCTAAGCAGTAAAAACACAGCCTTCCGAAAAGGATGTGTGTTATGCCTGTAAATCAAAGAGATTAGAGTGTGCTGGCAGACAATTTTTCGAACCCACATTTGGTCTGTCAGGCTCTTTAGAAAACAAATGAAAGAATGAAATTTTGAAATACATACGATTCATAACAGCGAGAGAACACGAGCTCGCGTCCTCAGAAGCAGCATTTACGACTTCACTCAGCGAGTTTTTCCTGTGGTGGGATAAAAAAAGAAAGAAAGAAAGAAAGAAAGAAAGAAAAAAGAAAAAGGAAAGACACAGTTGAAGTGTGGTGGGAGGTGAAGAGGAGGTGATTTTAGGGTGTTAGCAGAGTGGATATCACCTAGTCGTGGCCTAGCCCTGAGGGTTTGGACCATCTTTTTTTAAAAGGCAGGGCTATCTAAGTGCCTGAAGTGTAACACCAAGCAATCTCTTTAGAGGCAGGTGATCAACAGAACAAAGGGAGGATTCAGGGCCCCAGTGACATGGTGGGAAAGAAATGAGTGGTTATTAGCTCCTGATGTGACTTGACACACTACTTAAAGTCTGTTTCCTTTGATTGTGACAGTGTAATTGTTCTGTGAGATACAATCATGCAGCAAAGTTACCTGGGGCAGGGGAAACTGGACTTTCATTAAAGCGTGAGACTGACTCTAGGGCTGCTCTTTAATTGACTGCTGTGCCTTTTGTGATGTGGCTGAGTTGGTGTAAATCAATTTCTTTGGTAATGAATTGAATCTTCTTCGGTAGAAACATGTTAAATAGCGTCACACAAAAATCTGATAAAAAGGTTGTTAAAGAGTTCTTTAGACAGGCTTTATGACACTCATTTCATTTCTCATAATAATGAAAACATATCCTGGGCCATTTAAAATCGGTTAAGCGCTTAACTAAGGTTGAATATCAGATATGAGGGGAGCAAACTTATAGATAGAACTGTCTGCATTGTTGCTGTTTATAGCCTATCTTTAGAATAATATTAAAGCCTCTCTACTGATTCCCTGGATTTCTGAGTGTTGAGAAGACTTACTTGTAGATTAAGATATATAAAGAGAGCACACATCTTCAGAACAAATATTTTACCCGTTAACAGCCATAGGGAAAAAAATCCAGAACCATGTGGATATTTTATTATTATTTATTTATTTGTTTGTTTTTTATTATTTATTTATTTTCAGGGAGGAAAGGAAATTTGTAAACAATAACAACACTATATGGAACCTGCTAATGGTAAAAAATAACACCAAAAAGGTTTCAGACTTAGCTCTGAGTGACCATTAACCTGAGTAGGTTAATGGTCACTCAGTATAACAGCCACCGTCAGACAACGGTAACAGTGCAACAAATCAGAAAACCATTTTCCTTTATTTTTTTTAAAGCTATTTAAACAGGTGTTTTTACTCTTCACTTTAAAAAGAAATAAATACATAAACAAATGGTATAGGATTTTAAAAGCATAATACACTTCACTTGTCCCGCTGGTTCAAGGCTCGACTGACTTGGGCCGAACCCCGGCCCTTACCGGCTCTTCCGTGGTCCCAGCAGTAATCAAGCAAGAGCTATGTGTTTGTTTTTGATTCGGGGGGCTGGGATGACACAGTCTGTTGGGTGCTCTATTGGCCATGGCGTTTGGGTCCATTGACCATTGCTGTCTCTCCGCAGGCTGGATGATTAGATAATAAACTACACAGTGGAGGAAAGATGCCCTTAATGTGTTCACTAAACAGACAACTCCATCTTCTCATATCCTTTCCCTCCCTCTTACACGCTGTCGTCTTGTCTGGATACTCGAAAGCATAGTGTCTGACCCAGAGCAGAGGTAAAAAATGTCAAACAATCACTAGTGTAGGTTTCTGCAGACACTGTATCTTGTGTAATATTTTTTATAGAGCCATTGGTTTTGTGATGAGTTATAAAAATAAGTCATATAACAGTAATACTAACACAACAATAAATCGTCATAAAATAAAAAATAATAAACAATGCTTTGGAATTCAAGCTGGCTCACCTGGATCTGATCAGCAGTTCAACTGAAACATTGTCGTCAGAGATAGAATATAGTACTAGCGGTATTGTTTAAGTTTTTTCGTTGTTGTTCGTTTTTTTGTTTTCAAAGGACGTTTATGCTGTTTAGCAGTTTGTAGCTTACACTTAAGATAAAGCCCTGACTGCTGATTTTGCAATTTAGACAAACCCAACATGAACTTTTACGGATGTTTGTTTTCAAAGAATGTTACTCAAAAAAAAAAAGAAAAGAAAAGAAAGAAAGAAAAGAAGAAAAAAAAATCCAGTGGCACAGGCATCCATTGGCTCTCTGACAGGCCTATATATACACAGACATGCACAGATACACACAGCTGTAACACTTACTCGAAACAGTCTCTGACATTTCACTCCAGGTTGTTTATTCCACGAGTCCAAACTTGGTGTGAAGTATTTCTCATGAAAGAAAAAAATAAATTACGATTATTATTGTTTGCTTCACTCGTGTTTCCCCTCTTGCCTGAAACATAATCCGCTTCCCTTAAAGCAGGAGGTTTTGTGTTTCTTGGACAATTTAAATGATGTATGTTTGTTATAAAATGACAAATGTACAGTAGATGATTACACACATGAAAAAATAATCTTCGCGTGTGAGCGTTCTTGAAAATTATGTTCTGGTTGTAATGATTTTGCACCAAAATAGCTTAACACTTCAAATACAGCACCCGACTACTAATCATTAAAAGGCCCTGTGAACTCTAGACAAGATGAGCTAAAAAAAAAAAAAGATAGTCAAAGAGATTTATTTAGAGAGGAGATGTCGAGAGACAGGAGCAGGCAGGGAACGAGTGCCCAGTGTCCACTAACATTCCACATCCCGGCGGGGAGGTGTGTGGCCGCCACTCCTGGTGTGGGTGCATTCCACAATGTGAACCAGTGAGATTCACACTGCCCTCCAGCTCAAACTCCAACGCTGGGCTTTTTTCGGGGGTGGTGGGATAACAGGACCCCTAGGAGCAGGGCCATTAGCTAAAGCCCGATGGGCCTGTCGCTGTGGGAAGATCAGGTCCTCCTCTTTTGTGAGGCCCTAAACCTCTCTCTCTCTCTCTCTCTCTCTCTCTCTATGACACCAACTTTCCATTCTGCATTTCTCACATTCTCCATATCAGATTTTCTCCAATTTTCCTCTGAAAATGCTTAGCATGGGCTTGATTGACAATAATTGCTCCTCTTTACTCTTCTTCACCAGATTGTGTGTGTGTGTGTGTGTGTGTGTGTGCATTGGTCCTGGAGCATGCTTGGATTATGAGAAAGGTGGACAATCGTATCCATGTCTCACACACACTTGGCAGAGTTCAACACAGAGAGCCCCCCCCCCCCCCCCCCCCCCCCTCCATTACCTTGTTCACTGTCACACTTAAGGGACTTTTATCATCTCCTCTGCTAATCCACAATTTCTTGCCCTGCATTTATGAGTGCCCAAAGTCCCAGCTTTTCAAATAGTAAGATCAGGTTTCCAGGCAGGTAAGTGCATCCAGACATGCTATCTGGGTTATCACAGGAGCTCTATCCCCTAACAATCCCCACTCTCTCTCTTTCTCTTCCTCTCTCTCCCTCTCTCTCTCCTTCTCTCTCTCTCTCTCACTCTTTCTGTTTCTCTCTTTCTCTCTCTCTGTCAGTCTCCCTCTCTCTCTTCACTGTACAATGAAACACTATCCTCTGCATTATATACTTTGTGAAAAGCAGTTCTCTGCAGCATCTTGTCATCGTTGGGCCTGGCCGGTGCTTCTTGAAGTGCTCTCAGGTTCGGAGGAGTACGTATAAGAGTGATGGCTCTATTGC
The DNA here is from genome assembly GCF_902362185.1 of Chanos chanos. Classification (NCBI taxonomy): domain Eukaryota; kingdom Metazoa; phylum Chordata; class Actinopteri; order Gonorynchiformes; family Chanidae; genus Chanos; species Chanos chanos. The sequence continues at coordinate 34,740,850 of NC_044502.1, forward strand.
ACAACATGGTATTATTTACCCAGATGGGGTTAATTGCTGAATAAAAGAATGGTTCCTTTCAGTTAACCATTGTACAGCCTCTTCTCCCCCTCCCTTCCCTCTATCTTTACCCTCCCTTATTTCGCTTGGGATAAGAAGGATAGGGGAGCCCTGACGATAAATATCAAACTCTTCAAGCAGAAAAAGAGCCAGCCCGACTGTGGAAGAACACTTGAACCTGCTCGAGAGGAAAGAGGAAATGCAGCCGCTTGTTACTTCTCTGAGCGTGGAAAACAGAGCACCCTCTACCCTTTTACCCCCAACTGATGTGCCTCCTTTTTTTTTAATTGTTCCTGACAAAGCACATTGTCATACTGAGACCCCCCATCCTTGTTCTTTCCTTTTATACTCGCCCACCCCCCCAATCCCCCCCCCATTCCCCTTACTGGTTGTTCTCCCAAATCTGATTTTCAAATAAACACCTTTGTGGAACAACCTTCAAGCAATGTCACAGAGAGGACTCTCAATAAAGTGCATTGTCTAAGAGTATATATAAAGGTTGAGAATTTAGTACATGCACATTTAAAGTTAAACATTTTGTTAGTTGTAGCCCTCTCTCATTCATGATGAAATGTGGCCTTGAGATTCATGAAATACAGAGGTACAGACAAATGGCAATGCCATGCCATCACATAAACAGAGAACGTGAAGTGCTGAAGATTCTGCTATGAGAGAGGCTAAAATAGAAAGAGGGAAAAAAGACAGATTAAACAGTCAGCTATAGAATGACAAGGTCGTCGGAGTGTGACAAGCCCCAGAACAGTAGCTCTTCCTGACTCTCCATCAGTAGCACACATCCAATATTTCTCCTTTGAAGAGAGCAAAGTCAACATGCCAGTTTTAGAGATAAGGCTTATGTGTGTGAGCAGGTTAGTGTGTATGTAAAGAAGCTTAAAAAATAAAAAAAGATCTAAAGGGGTAATTGTTTACACAAGTCAGGAACACCGGGCAAGTCAGTCCATAGAACAATCAGCCTTTCAGACTACAGTTCAGGCAAGAATACTTGTCCTATTAGCTGACTCTAAGTAAGATGTCTAGAGATCTGGCTACAGGTGAATAGTGGGAAAAGGTCTGTGAGCGTACAGGACTAATCAGAAGTTGTGCTGGTAGATAGCTAACATATCCTAACTCATAGAACACACACACACACATACACAGACTCCGGTCTGCTGAGTACACTGCTTCGGATCTAAACGCCAATAATGAAGGCCACCAGGTTCCCAGCAACCAAACTATGCCCTGTGAAAGGAAAAAAAAAAAACTAAATCAGCACACTTCCCAGGTCCCCCTCCTCAGATCTTTGGTGTCCTGTCTCAGCCCACCTCCTCAAACAGGTTGCCACTGATTAACTAGCAGGGGCTTTCTCTGCCACCCACCTATTAATTCTATGGCCTTCATCAGCACTGGCCTGATGAATGGTCTCCGTTTGTGAGGCAAGTATAGAGGAGGTGTTAACACAGCACCTGCCTGCACTCATGTGGCCACTTATTAACCAACAATGACCTTCCACATCATAAACTCCACTGGCTGGCTATTTGCTGTCTAATAAACAGGCTCCCTACTCATCCCCTCCCCTTCTCCTTTAATTGAGCCCTTCAACCGTTCATTGAGCCTTAAAGGAAAAGGATATCACAAAACCATCACACCTGGAATCAACCAGTACTCTAATGAGACCAAAAAGATGAATGACTATAGATGCTTAATGAATGGATAAATCCTTTTGCCACAATAGCACTGTGGAGAAAGATAGATGTAGCAATAACATTTTTGTTGTTGATGTAATTATATAATTTCTTGTGAAGTTTCACCCCACCATAGCGATAGACACACTAACTGTACAGATCTCAGGGGTTCCGCTCGAAGTAGACATACAAGTAAACCGATATCCATCTGTGAGGCAGTCTTCTAATCTTCTTTGCCACTATTTGTGACTGTTCTTAACTTACCTGTACAAGAATCCATTGTTTCAGCTTCCCACAAAAAAAAAAAAAAAATGACATATACAATAGGCTCTGTTCAGTAAGTAACATAACGCCTTATGTATTTTTTTTTGTCACATGACTGCTTTTTAAGAGGAAGAAGACAGAAAATGATTTGTGAAGCATAGCTGCACTGATTTCATTTGGAGATCTGTTCACCCAAAATGGAGTCAAGGCCCAAAAATCCACAGGCATTGTGTTCCCGCTGTAATGGAACTCGGCCCCATAGCACTCCTACATCCTCCAGTAAGGACGAAGAAACAGGAGAGGGAGAGAGAGAGAGAGAGAGAGAGAGAGAGAGGGAGACAAAAGAAAGAAAGAGATGGAGAGAGAGGGAGAGAGAGAGGGAGAGAGATCTTAATGGTTCTTAATGTGAGGACGTATTTATTTCATTCATTAGGAGTAATTGGGGCTCGTTTCAGTGTGGCCCGTGTTTAACTGCACAGGTGATGAATGGGAGTTTTGACAGAGGTTAGCTAGCTTCCGCTCGTACTGCCATTCTTTTTTTTGAAAGATGGCTCCTGTCAGTGTTTTAGCAGAGAAATCGGCTGCGAGCTCCACCCCCACTTTAGCCAACTTGGCCAAACCTAATATGAAAAAAAGTCAATGAAGAGGGGTCAAAAATACCCCCCAAAACACCGTGCACTATTACAAACCAGCAAAACTCTCATACTTCATGAATTCTGGAAACATTCTGTACACAATCAAAGGTAATATGTCATATTTGTACAGTTCTGTTCATTAAGCTAAAACCGCAACCCTTTTGGGAAAAATGAAAATACCATTTGAGACCACAGATAAACATTTATAATGCTATAATGTTCAAGTCAATGTAGAAACATTTGCATGTCAGATCGCTGCACAATAAATCTCTATTGTAACTACCTTATAAGAACACCTAGAAGGAAACCGCAAGCTGTGTCAAATTATATCTGAAAATATCCTGTTTTCTTTGCTGTTACACAAAACACTAAATCACAATCAAGTTCATGGGTTTCTAGCAGTGACTTGTAAAATGTAAACAGTCAAGTGACATATTGTGCAGATGAGCTCATCTAACAACTGGACAGACTGCTTAACATGAAGCATTTATTCACACCGAGTGAGGTGAGAGTAGTTTGGCACCATTCCTCTGGCCACAGCACCAGCTGATAAGCTGTTGGGTTATAACAGTGTACATATGAGACAGAGAGTAGGCAAGTATGTAAAGGTTTCCATTATTGACTGAGTGTGGTCTCCACTGGCCTTCTGTGTCAATAAATTATATCAAATGTTGTCCAAAAAGCCATATGTAAAATGAATCCCTCCAGCAAACTGGACGTTTGACAGAGGAATGTGCAAATATGTGAACGAGAGAAAGCGAACCACATGTGGTGTTCACTGTGTCCCCACTGTGCTTCAAAGGTAGGTGACCTCAGTGACTGTACTTTTTACCCTCTGTGTTCCCACCCCTTTTCTGGCTCTCAGTGTAGTTCCCTCTCTGGCAGGTGGATCCAACCATCCCTATGAACAAGGGCGGGTAGAGCGATTCAATTAAAGACCAGGGCGAAGCGCAGTTTCACGACCCCCTTGCCACTTTACCCTACCAGTGAAATAAATGCCATTTTATGTGCGTCCATAAATTCTATCAAACAAGCACTTTCCTCTTATTTTTCCATCTGATTTGCCAACGGTCCCCCACGCCATATAGCATGTTCTCTGCCAGAACAGCTGGAAAAGCAAGGAAACTCGTGGCTTGGACTGTTTCTGTTAGCATCACAATTATAAAAAATGTTGAATAAACACCAGTGTAGCTCGGACACTGATGTGATCCAGTCCATTTTGTAATACACCGAAAGAACTATCAGGATAAGTGCAGCACCCGAGAATTTTCAAAACAAAACCCACAGAAAATTAAATGGACATATTCTAACTTTGTCAAAACATGTGTTTTATATTTTCAAACTTTTGTTTTGCGGAAGTGGAAGAATTTCAGTTTAGCAAGGACAGAAAACAAGTTTGCATGTTTGACACTGAAAAGAAAAAAACCTTCTAAAGTTGAAAAAGTCACAATGTCTCTGTTCGTTCTTGGCTTTCCTTAAGATCAGCACGGTACAGCCAGTCTTTCCTTGGCTGCACCCTGCCCACAGCCCAGTGTCGGGTTATTAGACAGGACAGGCAATAGTGTTGATTACTCATTGGCCATTAGATTGCTTTCACTGCGGCGGCTAAGCCTCCTGCATCATGAGATCGCTTGGCTGAACGGCAGATTAGCAACCGTACTTTGCCCAAATCCTCCCTCCTTTCCTCCCTCCATCCTGCTTCTCCTCCATCCCCCAGAGTTCATGTGGCTCCCCTCAGGTCAGCATGGCAAAGCACCAGCCAGGCAGGTTGACTTGCTGTGCAGTCCTTATTACCTCATTTCCTGTCCCCTTCCCCCTTACCTCCACACACACACACACACACACACACACACACACACTTCGTTCTTTTTTGTATGTTCAGGGACATGTTTTATGGCGGTTATACATAGTTAATGGCCCCTATGACTTAATTGTTTTTAAGGTCGATTTGGAATGACAAATTCAAGTGAACCTGATTGTTTTGTTGGCTCTATGTATCATGCCTGACAAGTGAATGTTGTGGCCCATTACTTGTCACACATCACACACACAAACGCAAACACAGCCACCTTCATGTGCATGTCTTTAGATGAAAACAGTTCTATAGATCTAACAGGTGAGAAAACTTGCTTATGGTCATGTGATATGTTAGGAAGCGCTGCACTAATTTATGGAGCATTCCCAGGAAATATCATGAGGTTTGTGAGTGTACACAACAAAATAACCCATAACTTGAAGGGCTGAGAGAGAGAGAGAGAGAGAGAGAGAGAGAGAGAGAGAGAGAGAGAGAGAGAGAGAGAGAGAGAGAGAGAAAGAGAGCATGGGAGGGAGGGAGAGAGAGAGAGAAAGAGAGAGCATAGCAGTGCAGTTTAAAGCTCATTAACCTCTCTCCCTGGCACCTCGCTGAGTTTAAAAGGCTTGGCTGCCTCTGGAAGACAAATTCACTGGCAGATAATCAGGTCAACAGCGGAATTAAGCAATCTTTTAGATTTAGTCACTGATGCTTGCAGGTTGTAAAAATACTTGCTTTTGAGTGTCATTGTGGCTTAATGTGATAAAGTAGCCATCTGTCATTTTGAACAATGAAGGATATTTCAGGGAAGTATGGTGAGACAAAACCCAATATTTTAGGAGAAGATGTAATGAGACATGTTTTCATTCAGATAGTAAAGAGTATCTAGAAAGTAATGTTCATATACAATGGTGAAGTTGAGAACACTCGAAATCTTAAAACGTGACACTGTTCACAAAAATTGTATCGTATTTTGTGATTACATAGTACTGACCTGTCTTTATAAGTACAAATATCTCTGTTTTCCGCTTTATTTGAAGTAAAGGATTGTAAAGGAGTTGTGTGTTATATCACAACAGATGTCTTTACAAAGAACATGACACAGTCTGTGCAATCTGGCATGTTTTCACACAATAAAAACAAGCTGAAGCACATGAAAAAAATTTGTAGAATAATTGGATTCATCGGTTATGAAATCAAAAAGGCAAAAATTAATGGAGCATGAATCGCATAACACAAACAGTGCAGTCAGCTAACATCTACACAACTGCACACACACACACACACACACACACACGTATGCACGCACACAAACACATTTATGTGTGAGTGGAGCATGACTGCAGAGGACATGAATCTTTGGTGTTTAACAAAGTGCCTGCCATAAACTACTCAAACACCGAGACACCAAGTGGCATGTGTGAGTGTGTGTGTTGGCGTTGGGATCCAAAGCAGTGTACTCAGCAGACCGGAGTGTGTGTGTGTGTGTGTGTGTGTGTGTGTGTGTCATGGAGGAATTTTTACTGAGCCTTGTTTCTGGGTGTACATATCCTGACTTCCCAAACTCTGCACATAGATTTCTTTCACTTATAAAGCTGTCACCTCACACCTGCACCCACAGCAACATTCAGACTTCCCTTAATATCCTGAACATTTCCTTTCTTGGAAGTAAACTGATGCCTCTGAATAACTGTCATGTTTGTAATTAAGATGAGGGTGAAGCCGAGGCCTATTCATACACACAAGTAACAAACAAACAAGCAAACAAACAAAAATGTACAACCTAAACAATCAACATGCCAGATAAGACTCAGTAGTCATACACAAGAATTACAAACCTCAAACTAAGACCTTTTGTGTACTACATTTTGTGTAGTATGGTATGCATAGTCAGACTGTGTCTTTGAAACTAAATAGTAAAAATTCTTTTTAATGGCACAGAATGACAGGAGTAAATGTAGAGTAAATGTGTTCACAAATGCCCAAACAGTGCATACCACATCTACCACCAAAGCTCCAGTTTCAGGAGCCCAGCTGAACACCAGTGGCCATTTACTAACATTGATACTGATATACATCATATCCATGACAAGGGACTCCTGGGAGAGGGAGCTATAGGCAGACACACACACACACACACACACACACACACTGGTGGGTTAGAGCCTCCCGCCCGCTGCCCCAGGCCCCAGACCTCTGTGTCCCCCCTGCAGTCATACAGCCTGTGGGAGCGACTGGGGGATGGGGGTGTTATGGAGGTAGTTGAAGAGGTGGAGGGGCGCTACATAGCTCTGGGAATATGGGGTGTACTTTCAGACACTCTCACTGAGCTCAAGCACTGAACATGTGCTCAAGTCCTCCTGTCAGTCTCAACCATGGATACAAACAAACCCTCGTTTTGAATTTGAAAAATGAGAGGTGAGACTTCATCAGTGACAACTTACAGTGTTCGAGATGTTTAGATACTAAGGAGGGTCTGCGAACACTTTGACTATAGAGATGAGAGAGAGAGAGAGAGAGAGTTAGTATATTAGCACACAGCAAGTATCAAAACCATAAAAAGCATTGAAGGGGGTCCAGAGAAAATCACAGATGAATCATGTGGTAGAACCTCCAGAGGTTGTGGGCAGTTACAGAGAAAGTACAGAGAACTTTAAAAGTACTTGGTCATTATGTAACGCTGTCATTAGAAAAGGTGAATAAACTTCTCAGACCTCCTGCAGAACATTTGATGTTCTGAATTTACACAGTCACTGTCTGCTTGCAATTGACTGATAGAGGTGGAAATAGCAAAGTTAGCGTGAGCAGGGACGTTTGTATGCACAGCCACAAAAACAATGTTTAATTTGGTGATTCTTAATCACTGACTTGACCTTTATGTGCAGCTTTGAAGATGTTTCATCAGCTGTAGTATCACCTTGATAAAGTGAGAGTGATGGTTAAGACGACCTATATTCTGCCAGGATCAGTCAACATTGTTCCAGTTATGAGTTATCATTTGAGTAAGTGCACCACACTGGCACATGTGCCTCCCGAAGAAATAGTTACAAAACTATGAACAAGACATTGAACAAGAAAGACAAAAACAGGGCAAGGAGAGAGAAAGAGAGAGGAAGTAAGAGAGAGAAAGTTATCAGATATTTGCAGTTCTTTATTGGGGTGCTTACCCAGTGCACTCATTCTTGGCATTCCTGTGAGAGGTAGGTGCAAGTCTCACCACCTGGTCATTCAACATGATTGACATTATTTGCTACCATTAGGCACCACTATGTGGTTGCCTTTTGACCTCTTGCAGGCATGTTGTTCAAAACAACCTTAAACAGTTTGATCTACAGGGAAAAAAGTCCCTGAACCTTGTAAGGACTGCTCAGATCAATCAGATACTAGGGCTTAATTAATTAGAGCCTAATCTTCAAGGTCAGTGATCCATTTTTCTCTCTCTCTCTCTCACCCTCTCCCCCTATCTCACCATCTTCCTCTCTGCGGTTGTGTGTGTGAAAGTTTGTGGTTCTTTTATGGTGTATATATCAAAACAATGTCCTTTTATCTTTGACCCAAAATTCACGATTAAATAAGGTGAATGATACTGAAGGTAAAAAAAAAAAACCCTACAGGGATGTTTACATCAGTGACTGGTAAGCAAAAATCTTAGAATATCTTTGATAAAAACAAGATTAAATCAAAATCCCACACACTGAAGGATGTAGTGTTGTAAAAATACGTATTAAATTAAAATCGAAAATGAAGTTTTTAACAGTTCCATTTTGAGAGTTTAAAGACAGTAAGGACAACTGTACAAACAGAACACAAAGCTGGTGCAGGTATAATTGTTTTATAACCTTAAGTGAATATATCGTGTAACCTCCCAATCATTGGGGGTGCTAAAGTGTCATATATTTGATTTTTCCCATTCATTCAAAAGAACACCTCAGTGCCATTAACTGGTGAGACTCTTCCCTGTCTGATTTAGTCACTGTTACAGCTGCTAATCCTGAGAACATTTCCATTCACTTTTCCACATGGAAATTACCCTAGAAATGACATATTAATCTTTGTCACAGACACAGTGTAAGGCAAAGCTTGGTTATAAAGATTAGGTTCAGAATCTTAAGCAGAGTTCGTAAGGTCAAAGAGCATTCTCATCAACTACCTTATCTCTACCTGTTCCTATCCCAGGAAAAAAAAAACATAGAAACGGTTGTCAGGATTAGGCTGACTTAGCCCATCAAAGGGTCCTGTAGTCAGCTAGCTTGCCTTTGCTCCCCATTACTGTAGCCACCGGTAATGCCTAAAAATTCCTTGCTCAGTGGAACCCTTGCCTTTCACACCTTTGTAAGAGTCCATGTTAAGATCCAGTGGTAGACAACCTTAATGCCCACATATAAGACAGAAAGAAGTGTAGTTACCTGAGCCATGAACAATATTCTTGTGTATAAATACTATAGTGGGACCATATTGGGACAACCGACTCGTCTTTTTGTTCCCAGAGAAGGTGTGGTTGAGTCTCTTACAAACAACATTACCAGCAGGGTCATAGTGTGTAGTCTGGCTCTTTTATGTGCAATACTTATATTCATATAGCTCTCAGGCACACGTGAATTAAAATTCATGCCTTGATCCAAGTTCATATGATTGGGGAGAGGGCACACAAAAAATACTGAAATTACTAGCTATGGTGGAGGCAGACAGATCAACCACAGGAACTACTCAAGCAAATTTGACAAAGAGATGCATTGCTACTAAAACATTTGAAGGGCCATTAGTGGAGCAGTCCATTTTTGGAAATCATCTTCTCAGTATCAGGCCAGGGTTATGTTCCCCTCTTCAAAAAATTAAGAAAACCAGAACAGAATTCCTCTTCAATACCAGTGACCATTGTTCCATGGTCCAACCTAGCAACAGCTGCTATGGGCTGGCACCTCAGTCAGTGTTCCCTTGATGGAGCAAGCTACAAGACTGGGATCTCTGTGCTACCATTTTCATAGGCTTTATCATGAACTGGAAGATCAAGATGTCACATTACCATGCAGATGCCCAGCATTCCAGACCTCCCAAAGTAATATTTCTATAGTGAGCAGGTGAATTATTATCCTTGTAGACTATGGATGTTGATCCTAGTAAAGACTCCTTTTAGATGAATTGGAGATACTAAATTGCCCTTAGGCGTGAATGTTTGTCTGGGTGTCTGCCCTGCGATGGACTGGCGACCTGCCCAGCGTGTTTCCCCGCCTTTCTCCCCATGAGCGCCGGGATAGGCTCCAGCACCCCCCGCAACCCTAACTAGGATAAGCAGCTTAGAAAATGGATGAATGATTGAATGAATGAATGAATGAATGAAAATGAAAACTCCAAGGTGGACTGGCCAAAGGATTCTGCTTACACAACAATAGCTCTGTCCTTACCCTACTGTCCATGAGTCTGAACATCACTAAGCCCATGGTCGCTTGCATCTGAATAAGGAGAAGTGGTTGTGGGAGGTGAGCAAAGGCAAGAATCAGTTAGATGTTTCCACTAACCGTGCTGATCTCTTGTTAGGTCAGCGTCTCTTACCTTCTGATGACAATGAATGGACTTCCAACTCTGGTTCATGTTCTTTAGTTTCACAGCCATTTTCCTTTACTTACAATATTAAAGATTCTCTCTGTGTTCATCCCAGCTTGGAAATTAATTTGCTCCGTGCTACTATCATTGTCTTTATTGCTTACCACTGTCATCTCTAATGATCACCACATCACTACAGCAAGAAGATGGCTGGCATCGCTAATATCAACCTTCAGCTCCTCATTGCCTAGGGGACAAACAAGTCATTACCAGTATGGATGGCAAGCCCAAAATGTTGTGAAAAGGCATTCCTTTGTCATAATGATTTGACACTGTGCATTCAAAGTTTAGGAAGCCTGTATACCATCCATTATTGAATATGTGACAGTACTGTGAAATACTAAGATCAGAATTTCTTTGGTACCACTCCTCTCAAACCTAACTGATTAATGCAAAGGTGTCTATGAGGGGCAGTTGGCATTTTTCAATCTCAATGCCCTGAGTATTGACAATGAAGAAAATTAACTTAGTTCCTATCCCTGCTTGACCTACACACTTTGGTGGGAACTTGAAACTGTTCCTAAGGGCTAAGATGGCTTGTCTTATTCTGGGGATGAGTCTGCTGGTTGCTGTTGAGCTGAGCCAATAACATGGGCATGGCAAAGAACAGAGTGGTGCCAAACAAGATAGTTGTAGGTGCTTGTATGCAAGTAAGTTTGGCCCAAAATCTGCAGATTTGGAGACACTGAGGTGGAGGTGGAGACACTGATGGGCCTTCAGATAGATGGTCCTTGCCTGCATCTGAAATAAAGTGTGTCTAGGGTATCTATGCCCTGATACCCTAGAAACAAATATCATTCTTTTTTATCATGTATACCCCATTTTTCACTCTGCTATAACACCCCTTCATGGAACAAACCTCAATGGGCATTCAAAGACCAGTATATCTGTATTCCAGACTAAACTTAAATTGGCCACTTCTACTTAGCTATCCAGTTTACAAGCACCTCCATGCAAATGTAGCATTTGGAGGTCCACATTATTTCTTTAGATACTTGCAACCAAAGTGGTTCACAAATGCTATGGCATTGCTAAATCACGATGATGGGTAGAGTACTAACTTACTGTTCCACAGCACAAGTAATTGTGTTTTGTGTGATTCCCATTTAGTTGGCTGTATCATAGAATCACGTTCAAACATGCAACCTCAGAGATGGATCACTGTCTTCTAAAACTAAAATCTGTCTTGTAGTCTATAAAAAGGTATTTTTGGCCATAAGCCATGACCCTTTGAATGCAATACAGTGACACCAGTTGATGTTTCCACTCTTAAAAGTTAATTTCAGACTTTCTTCTACTTATAAAATTCCAGTTTATTGAGCAGGAAACTGCTACTAACACAGAGATTTGTATAGTAGTCATTGAATATGAATAACAACACAGCAAGTAAACCATTAAAAATAAATCAACTGACAAAGTAGTTGGTTTATTGAACAATCATGCTGATCCAAAATCAGGATTAATTCAGATACAGCACAGCATTATGCAAAATGCTGTTATAAATCACCAAACATTACATGATTGTGAAGTCTGAATCAAGCTACACATGTTGCGCAAACAAGCAGAGAACAATAAAGTAGGTTTACCAAAGTAAACATGCAACTCTGACAAGTAATTATTTTCTATATATAAGTTAGTACCACTTGAAACAATATGCTATTTTCACATCACTAAGATTTGTGATAACTATAAAAAGGAATGTTTAGCAAACTATTACATACTCAAGGAGCAGGGGAAGCACTGCCAGTAGCCACAGGTATGCACATTAAGAGCTGCAGGTGTATGCTCGGAAGTGAAAATGTCTATGAGCTTCCTGTCCTCAATGGAGCAGGAAACTAACACAACATAGTATCAAGGTAAATAGATAGATAGATAGATAGATAGATAGATAGATAGATAGATAGATAGATAGATAGATAGATAGATAGATATGAGCACAGCTTTAAGGGTGGTCTGTGCTCTGGAATCTAATGCCAAGGGAAGACTGATGTGCCATATTTTATTTAATTAATTTCAATGTCTGAATTTTGCAATGAGTGAGTATGTTTAAAAACGATGGTTAATTATGCTAATCATGTTTTGCGCAATAAAACACTGGTCCAGTGCATGTTTTACACTCATGACATGGCAGCCATACAGGGGTTTGGTAGGATATACATTGATTATGATAAGTACTTGAAAACACAGAGGGTAAAGCTGACCTTCAGTCAGCACAGTCACTCCTTACCTTATTCTCAATGAAGGAGGGATTGCTTGTCTGTCCATGTTATTCTTGTTGGTGCACTCATTTACATGACCTCGTCACTGTATAGCAGCTTTATCCAGTTACATAAGAATACACCATACCAATTGTAGGCACCTCATAAAACAAAACAGAATTCCCTCCTTTTCACTGACTGCCCCACCCCTTACTGTTCAGAGAACACATATGAGGCTTTATGTTTCAGAATGGCTGTCTTGACCGAGGTTAGGGGTATGAAAGTAGGAACACCTGAGGTAAATTAAGTTTGGAGTACCCTGAACTGTGACCCCCCCACACTGAGCAGCAGGTGTGAAATAAAGGTTAACAACAGCAGACCCCCACCCCCTCCACTCCTCCGCCCCTCTCTTCCCTCCTCTTTCATTCACCGTCAGCTGTGAGGTAGAGGTTGAGGTTGAGGATTCTGAAGCTTATGTGGAAGGAGACCGGAGTGGGGCCCAAGTGGGACCAGATCCGCCAAAAAAGCAACCAACAACAGCTCCATGGCACGCACCGCAGGACTGCTTGGAGAATGTGATTGAAAGTGACTTCTTACAATAAGCATGCGCTTCAGCTTGGGCCAAGCCATACATCTTTAAAATAAATAACTTTAATAGAAAGACTTCCTCTCCCACATGCAATCAATTTGCTCTTGTCCGTCAGTGCTGTGCGTCCCCCTTATGCCCTGTAACCCCAACACCCCTCAAGTGTAAAACACCCTGCAATGGTTCGGAGAAAAAAGATTTACGAAATGGATTTTACATCTTTGACCTATTTGTTCGGTTCAACAATCCCTGTTGCTAATATCGTACTTAAGATGGCAGGTGGGATCCTCGAAGGTTTATTAAACATTTGCTATGCGTCTATTCTTCTGTCCGGGGAACAAAAGCAATCAAAACAAACAGTCCAGATAACAGGAATGCCAAGGGGTAACTGAGAACAAGAAATGGAATGTCACTGATTGAGGCACTCAGCAGTTACGGCACCGTGGGACGGGCAGAACTGATAGCAATTATTTATGTCATGCACAACATGTTCCTTCCTTTAGGTAGCAGTGCATTTTTTAGGACAGTTTAAGTGCTGTAATTTAGGGTGCGTCTTTGTACACTGTGGCTGTACAGTAGCTTGATAATTGCTTAAGTCTGTTTTTCCCCTCGAGAGCTCTGTGTGTAGAGTGCTTAGGTTATTAAAAGCCCTTTTCCATACTGCAGGGGACATTCCCCCAGTCTGTGGAAGTGTTAATAAGAGCTCTTAATATAACAGCAGTGAATTTCCCCTGTGATGCAAGGCAATCACAGGGGGCAGTAGACAGATATTTGGCAGACCGCTAACTCTTTCGGCTCAAATTTTCATCATCTCAGATTTTGTGATGGAATTGCATGGCATAAAAATGACTTCAGAGTGCCTTTGCTTGTGTGTTCACTGTGACATGAACATCAAATATCAATTTGGAGATGACCTCAAAGGTATTGTACACACACAAACCTATTGGGTGTCCTCGGGGAACATTGTGTTTTTATAGCTTCTTTAGGGCAGAAGAGGGTTGAGAGTTACATGTGGAGAGGACAAGGGGGTGTAGAAGAAGGCCACTCTCTCAAACCTCTCGCCTCCCATCCCCTGCTTCAAGCCGGTGCCAGATGCCATTCCAAGATTGGCCTTCCATATGGAAGCACTCTCCAAAGCAAACAAGAAGAAGCTGGAGCACTAGACAGAACAGTCCACTGAGTAATAACTAGGAGAGCTAACCCCTCTAGCACCCCCCCCCACCCCCACCCTCACAATCGAACACACAAACATGTGCAGGTTCATAAAAGGAGGAACTGGCCACACTCCATCCCCTAAAACCCCCTCCTGACATGCACATGCTCCAACACACCTGCCGTCGATGCATGTGCACGCACACACATACACACACACACACACACACATACACACACACACACACACAGACCCACATCCACCACTTACAGATGAAAAGTCAATCCCAATCTCATGATAAAATATGGTGCTGCAAACCAATCTTATAAGCATCTGTTCTTTGATCAGAAGATTGTTCCTCTTGTCCAACACAGGTCGCTCCTTTTTTTTTTTTTTTTTTTGCCTTGTATGGGGCTGAGGATGTAATTGAGAGGCCTCATATCTGCTTCCCTGCCTCAGTCTGAACCAACATGCCCCATGTTACACTCATGATTTATAGTACCTAAATACAGCAACTGAGCACTTTAATAAGAGGAGAAGCTTATGAAGATGGACATGTGATTAAGAGCAGACCCTCAACCGCCCATAGTCACACAGAAGAGAGTAGAGATGACCTCACCGAGCTGCTGGCCTCCATATGCACAAAGGTAGTCCATTATAACTGCAGATGGACATGTTGTGTCAGGCCAAGGGCCTCAGTGTGCATGACAAAAGTTTACTTCATCATATTCTGCTTCCTTTTTGCTTGAACGGTTCTCTGGCAAAGAAAGTTACCAGAAGGTAATAGCTGGGGTGGCTTCAACTTATCAAGTCTCGGTAGGCATGACGACAGAAAAGTTTGCAGAATATACTGATTTAATGTTCGGTAGACTATGAAGGTGGTCAGCTTCCATGACCCAACATGTACTCAGAAATCTGACCTGTGATGCTCAATGAATACAAAATGGCCATTGTAATGTAATCCAGGCCACACTAAGTTAATTGTGGCATTTAGCTGTGGGCGGGAGCTCCCAAGGACCCACTTAGAAGTCTGGTCCCCAATCTTCCCCACCCTATTCCCCCGCCTCAATGGATCAGCCATTGGATCTGGATTCAGTCACATGCTATCATGAGCAGTCGTGGTCAGACTCAGTCTGGGTCTGCAGGGCTGGGCTGTAGATGGATTTGAGCCACCACCCGGTGGGACTGGTTGAATTAACAAGAGGGATGTTTGTTTCTCTAAAGTGTGCTCTAAGAGAGGGTACAGTCAAAGCAAAGGACAAGAGGTTTACAGTTCAGCCAGTCTGAGACCACTGTCTCTTCTCATTGGAATGCACAGTCTACAAGCACTAAGAGACACTGTGTCATTGGACTGAAGCTGGAACACGAATTTCCTAATCTCTCATAAACAGGCAGTGTTCACGTCATCTCAGACTCAGTCTAAGACCTCTCTTTCTCTCCCGTTTTATCTCTCTGTGCAGTCTCTTTCTCTCTGTATATGAAAGATGGATGTGGGGGACTGCATCAGGGCGTATGGGAGAGAGAGGAACGGAGGGCTCTCATGAGTAACTCTGGCGCGACTTCTCTGAGCCCTCCTTGCTCCTGCATTGCCTCATCATGCATGAGCTCAAAGTAGGCTGAGGCCCATTGCATTTTTTTTTTTTTTTTTTTTTTTTGTCAGGCTGCATGTCAGGGGTCGCGCTGTAGAGACTGGGCTTGGCTTAAGAGCCTGGGAAAGGAGCAGATATTTGGCCACACAGACGCCAATCACAGCATCTCAGCACCCTATTGCCCTCTCGCTCACCTCACCAACTTTCACCTCCCCCCTTCATTACAACCTGGCAGATTGTGGAGACTGCAGGATCAATGGATAGATAGGCTGCTTGGCAAACAATGCTTAGACAGAATCATGTCCTGGTTAATTGAGCAGTGTCCAGAAGCAAATCTTCCTGTACCTCTGGCTCTTCCAACCCTCTTATCATCACATAATTCACATAGCCAGTGGTAGTTTACAATAAACATTTTATGCACATTTATATGCACTCTACACTTTTGCACTATGCCTTTGTTAGAAAATAAATTCAGTGGATTTTGGCACGTTGACCTCAACATTGGCTCATTGCCCGTGTATACATACAGTGTCTGAGTTTCTGCCTGTTCTCTGGTTTAAAATGATGAAACAGCTTCATAAACACGCAAAGAGTGCCATCTAAGTAGCCTAAAAATGAACATTTGAACAAATGAACATTTGAATAACAAAAATGCTGAGAAACATTGCATGAAGCAAACGGCTGTAAAAAGTTTTGGAAGACAAGGAAAAGGGGGAAAAAATGTTTTTGAGGCTTCTGATTATAAGATTTTACAGGAGATGTTGTGAAATTGTCCTTCACTCTGCCTCTGGCCCAACGCAACTGTCTGTTTCAAAATGAAAATTTAAAAAAAAAAAAAAGTGGAAGAAATTATATTGGCACTCAACCTGGCACCAAATCCCAGGAAAAACATCCTAAGATTTATTATCCTCCAATGAGCGTAAGATTAACTTTGTCAATTGTGTAGTGCATTAATTACAGTGAGAGACAATAAATCACGTTAGAAACTCCTCTGATGTCTGTACAAACCTCGTTTTTGTTTGCAGTAATCTGCTGTGAGGTGAGGCGACTGCTTTGGCATGTTCAATATGCGTCAGGGAGGATGAATGGAGGCGGAGGTCAGCCTCGTTTATGCCTGCGAGCGGCAAAAACGATGGGTTTGAAGTCTCATTACGTAAAGAGAGTGGCGTGTAAGAACCTCGCTTGTAACAGCAGGTCTTTGGGTTTCTGTCTTTTCTTTTCATTTTTTCTTTTTCAACGCACCATACCCTCAAATTCACACCAGCCCACAATCAGGTGGGAACAGAGATGAAAGGAGTGAAAAGGTGACTGAGAGAGGAGAAGAGAGAAAAAGAAAAGGGGGGGGAGAAAAAAAAAAAACTAGTCCTACAAAATTGGCTATAGATAATTAAAGGGGACAGTCCTCTCATGCCAAGCGATTACTCTATTACTGTGATATCCAAGAAATGCCACAGTGGTCTATAATCAAGCTCTGTTTAAAACGTGTCGAGTAGGAGTGAAGAAGAAGGGAAACACTGAGGGAGTGAATAGTCACATCATCATGGCACAACTGAATGCAATGGAAAATGGACTACTCTTTGTAACGTTATGAGTTCTTTGAGCAAAAAAAAAAAAGGGTGAAAACAAACGAAAGTATGTATGTATAGAAAAAAACTTCTCATATGGCCAAATTTATGATTAATGATTCAATACAACTCATTGAGATTCTCGTGCAAAGTCACATGGGTAAACAGCATTAATCTCACGGCGTAGCTGGAAATGATCACCTATTGAAGATATGAGTCATATTCCCTGAGGAACTACAAACGCTAAATACAGGCTGTAAAACGAGAACATTGAAAATTACACTTTAAAATATTAATTACGGAAGAAGTAACCGGCAGTTATCTTCCACGTCATACAATGACTGACTGTGTGATACACATGCATTGGAGTGTCACGTGAAACCATACTGAGATCTCACAATAGGTCAGGAGGATGACTCAAAACATGCAGCGAAGATTCATCCAGATGAGAAGAGCTGACTGAGATGGGCTTAAAGCGGAAAGGAAGGAGACTCCAGCGCAAAAAAAAAAAAAAAAGCTGCCTGTTGCCTTTGAAAGCTTTTGAATTTGTTTATATGATAATGTGATCTGTGGATCAGTTAGCACATTCTCCCCCTCTCCGCAGCCATGTCTGCCCAAATCTGTGTGACAGAGATTTATGTCTGAGAGGGTGGTGCACTTTAAACTCTTTCAGGTTCCTCTCCCACCTCCTCTCCTCCACCCCAAATCCCAAACCGCCCTCCTCTCTTGCAGTGATCTTTGTGAACATATACAAATGTGACACTGAACCTAAGATATACTCCAGGGCTATGTTCAAGAGAAGGAAATCAGCTCCAGCCCAGGATGTAACCAAAACCCTTTTTTTCCAGATCAATCAAATTTCACTCATTTGAGTCGTGTGTATGTGTGTGTGTGTGTGTGTGTGTGTGTATGTGTGTGTGAGCTTCTGATGGAAGGAAGGTGGAGCAGCGGATGGTTCAGAGGCCCCACACACACCAATACATACACACTAAAGCCCAACCCAACATACACACACACACACACAAACACACACACACGTCCAGGCCTACATCAGTAGCTCCATTACACACTTCCTTGTGCAGGGGAGGAGTTGGGTTGAAAATGAATCTCATGAGCAGGTAAAAGAATCAGTCCACAACAGAATTCCAGGGCCGCGCCGCTCCGTTTACACTTTCGGCTCCTCCAGCCTTATCTGTGAGATGTGCTCGATAAGAGAATTATGAAACCAATCTGGCATCTAAAGCTTCCTGGGGGGTCAATGGTATGATGAGAGACAGCTATGGGGAGACAGCCTACTAAACCTCATGCCCCCCCCCCCCCCACCATTTGGGCAAGCCCCTGTACCTGCAGTTCATTCCCGGCCCTTATCAACCTTATCCAACTGTAATCTTCACCTTGGAGGGCGATTGGACAGGAGCTTTTTTTTTTTTTTTGTGGTGGGGGAGGAGAGGCACTTTCTCAGATAGCCTTGCTTCCGTGAGTTCCTTCCTGAACATTCCAGGGTTTTGTGACCATGACTCAAGGACAAAGAGCACTGTTTTTCCTCTGATGGAAAGGAAAAGAAAGTGTTTCTCTCAAAATGATCAATGGGGGTGGCATAAAACATCAGCCAAACGTAAATATTTGCCGGCCTCTATCTAACGCCAGTACAGTTCCGTTGTGGAACGCAATGATGTGAATCAAAAACTTTATGGTACACTGTCGTCAATCAGAATGTTGAATAAAAATGATGAATGACCAAATCATGTTATCACGTGGCCAGACATGGCATACATTAATCAGACACAATCACACACTGCTATTAGCAACAGCTAGCAGGCGCCAAGATAGCCTGCAGTTCTGGGGCCGCTGGGGAGACTGCTAGCACCACTCCACCACTAATCCATATCTGAGAATATGGTCAATGTCTAAGAAGAGCTAAGGTTTAGTCACCTGAGCTGAACGTAGTGCTGTAAGGATCAATGTCAGGTAAGTGGACAGGAAACACTGAGTTCCACATACAGCAACAGCTGTATTCCATCTCAGCCCAACCGTATCATGTAACATATGAATGCAAAGACCTGTATAAATTCCACACTGATTCATTATCTGAGGAGAGTACACAGTCCACTTAACTCGTAATTGTTTTGTTTGTTTGTTTGTTTGTTTGTTTGTTTTCAGTCGATCATGAGGCTTCAGAATTGAGAACTGACCAGCGTGGTAACTGAACGTGTCCCAGTCGTGTCCAAAAAGAATCATTTTGGATGTTTTAAACAGCAAGAATTGGAGACCAAAGCACAGTTCTCTGCTGCAGAATGTTACGACACAATGTAATGGCACAATGTTTGGGGTTTGAACTTTGAACAAAAACGGTTATAAAAAAAAAAGATATACCAGAAACGAATGAGAACATGTCAACACCTGCAGCACCCTCAAATCTTCAAATTTTTTAACAATCAGGAGCACATCAAAATCCACCCCCCCACCCCACCCCCCTCATCTACACCCAACCATCATTCCCAAACCCCCACCACCACTCCAACTCAACAATACCCCCATCCCACTGCACCCAAACCAGCCACCCGCCAGCACCACGTTAATTTAATCCAACAACACTTCCTATAGCAGCCTGTTAATGTCAGAGTGGATTTCCTTTGGGCTCTCAGTGACCCAGAAAAGAGCGCCATCCCACCACTTCGTACGGAACCCTCCTTGGTTTAGTGTTTCCCAACAAATGGCAAATATGCTTCAGAAGCAATAAATGCAGCTCTGATATTTATTGGGCTGTTACAAAAGTATTCCCTCTCTTCTCCGTCACCCTCCCTCTTACCAAACGCCCACAACCGTCCGCGATGTATTTGCAATTCTAATGAGAGAGAAGATGAAAGAAATGTTATGTTACAGTGCAGGCCTAGGCTTAGGTGAGGGAGAGAGGAACACGCGGGAGGAAATCGAGAGCACAGCTTGATTAAAGCCCTCTGAAATATCTAACCTTTGACTGCACAAAGACTCACTCTCAACAGCACAGCACAGATTCCATAAGCCAAGCTGTTCTTTAGTGTGAGTTTGTGAGTGCATGTGAATGCACGTGTGTGTGTGTGTGTGTGTGTGTGTAAAGCTGAAAACTTTAAATACAGGGGCATTCGGTTCATTGTTTCAATGTTCATCCCCCTACTGACTCAAAATCAGAAGTTAACCTCTGTTTGTTGGATCTAAAGGTGCATGGGATTAGATATGTTATTTTATTCTATTAAAGTGAGGGAAAAAGAGTAAAAATCCTTCCTAACAGCATAGCAGGGAAAGTTGGGTTGCAGAATGTCAACAATTATTCTAAAATTGAAATCCTCAGTTACGTAACACAGAGGATTTTACAGCTTTGTTTACGCTCCTATTTTTGAATAGATGCATGTGAGTTTGGGCCAAACTTCACTGCCTGCTCTCTGCATCACTATATCCACTGCTCATTTGTGTCTTTCTACATTTGATATGTTTCAGAGGTCAAAATCAGCATACCCACAGACAGACAGAAAGACAGACATACAGACCAGACAGACAAACACACACACACACACACACACACACACACATACAAAAACTGAACAAATTAAGCATTTTTTGCTGTCACTGAATGCTTATTTATGGGAGATAATTTGTGCATGATCAGTTTGGTGCTGTTAAATAATTAGGTGGTCTCAGTCTGAGAACTCCCCTGTACTTGGTTAGAGCAGTGGTTCTCAACTCCAGTCCTTCACCCCCTGTCCTACACGTCTTTGTCTTAACTCAGGACTGACACACCTGATTCCACTGATCAATTAATCATCAAGCCCTTGATTAGTTCAATTAACTGTGATAATGAAGAGTTAATACAAAGACATGCAGGACTGGGGGTCCTCAGAACTGGAGTTGAGAACCACTGCATTAGACTATTTGAATTGACAAACTATTTCAGCTTGAATCTTCAAGGTGCTTTCCTGTAGGCCAGTTTGCACAGAATAAATAACTAGTTGAGCTTCCTGAAGAAAAAAAAAAAAAGACGGCTCTACATCCTTACACCAAACACGTTTATGGCCGCACATCCCTTTTTTCCTTTCTTTAAGTTCACACATTGTTCTCAAGGCATTTTTCTGCTGTGGCGACCAAAACAGTTGCTTATCAATACTCTTTCAGCTCCCTCATTAATCAGACAGTAAAAGTACTCGCCTTGCCTAAGCGACAGTTGTTTCCTTTCAACCAGTCTGTTGCTAAGGTCCAGCCAAAGTTCCCTCTTTCCTGCTTCTTGGTCTGAAGCCAATATAAATGCTCTAGTCATGTGACAGCCATTTAAAGATGAGGATTTAGGGCTAAAAGTTCAGACAGTTCACTTTATTAGTTTACGTAGGCTTACCAAAAGCTCCTTAACTCAGTTTCTTTTTTTTTTTAAAGTTTTGTTTGTCTGATTGTTTATTTGGTTTTAAAGTTTTGTTTGTCTGATTGTTTATTTGGTTTTTTAGACCTCATCTGCATAATCAACAAATATGTAGATTCACAGTGACTTGGATGGATTGGTGTGATGTGTGTTCTGGGGGTCGGCGCAGATAAGACTTTACTGACCGCCTCTTACCAACTCCTCTCGACCACGGGTGACTCACAAACATTCTCAAGAACTGGGTCTGGACTGCGTCACAGACTACAGGGAGAGGAAGTAATGCATTCCCTTTGCTAAAAGTGTTTCTACCACCCCTTTATCAATCGATCACACCTTTTACTAACTCACTGATAGGGACTTTCATAACCCTAAGCAGCAGAATACTTTTAGATTAATCTTTTTCATTATTCAATCAATAATATTCAGTACTTTACTCGATCTGACAGTGGGACAGTCTGCAGGCTGTTTTGAGAAATTGTGTGTGTGTGTGTGTGTGTGTGTGTGTGTGTGTGTGTGTGTGTGTGTGTGTGTGTGTGTAAAAGAAAAAGATACTTATACACTTGAGAAACACAAATACCAAACACTTGTATTATCTGTAATTGCTCTCATAGCTTTATTGTTGGTGTCTGTAAACGGTAAGTGAGAGGGTCTGTATCATTCCAGGCAGATCATTCCATTTCCAGAGAGAATCCGTACTGAAAAGGGCGTAATCAGTCCACAGAACTTGAGCATGTGTGTTGGGCATCTGTTGTGTCTCACACAGACATTTTTTGACTTGTTGGGTGGAGCAAACAGAGCAATCAGAGCATGTTTCTTCACATTTCAAAGTCAGACTGTTTTAGGCCTTGTGTAACTCAATATGTACACACACACACACATACACACACACACACACACACACAAATGCAGACTTACATGCAAAACAGTGCACACAATGCCCCCTATCCTCCATGCACATTATCTCATGATTCGAGAATATTTTATGTTAAACCAGCAGCTGAAAGATGTTTTTGATGTTTTCAATAAAGCTTTTGGTCCCTCTTCATAAAATGTTCATGTTTTATTTTGGAGCAAAAGGGACAAAAATATAACCTTTCAGTATCACATTATAATACCTAAATCTCTCCCAGGGAATTTTTCTAAACAGAAAAGGAAGCAAAATCAAGCCAGAGAGAGAGAGAGAGAGAGAGAGAGAGAGAGAGAGAGAGAGAGAGAGAGAGAGATGGAGAAGGGAGAACATAAATCTTCCCAAAGTTGCAGGGAAGGAAACTCTTATGCAGAAGAACAAGAAGCACATGTAGCGAGCAAGCTAGCAGGAAATTGGTATAGTCTTGTATGATTTTATAGGGATCTTGGGCATGCCCCTCAGATTAATTAGGATGTGGAGTACGGAGGTATTTTTTACAGGAAACTAGGTATGGAACCCCTGCCGCCTGCCTGAGGGCAGAAATCATGAGTCAAGAACATGGAAGACTGTAACTAAAAGTTTGAAAAAAGATAATGCAGGTCATATGCCCTACTCCACACACACACACATACACACACACATGAACACACATACACACATACAGATGCATACACACAAATCAACAAGGAGTATGCATTTTTTTCCCTTTTTTTTTAATATCTCCATCTAATGATGTGGTCAGTGCTCATACATACCCTTTGTCTGTGTGCAAAGGTCTTAAAGTGGAAATTTGAGAGGGAAAAGATCCATATGTTTGTTTGAATGTTTACACCATGGCAAAGCTGCCAAGGTGATTTACCACAATCAGCACCTTATGGTTGGCAAGCTCAATTTCTTTTGTGTGTGTGTTTGTGTGTGTGTGTGCGTGTGTGCGTGCGTGTTTGTGTGTGTGTGTGCGTGCGTGTGTGTGTGCGTGCGTGCGTGCGTGCGTGCGTGCGTGCGTGCGTGTGTGCGTGCGTGCGTGCGTGCGTGCGTGTGTGCGTGCGTGCGTGCGTGCGTGTGTGTGTGTGTATGTGTGTGTGTGTGTGTGTGTGTGTGTGTGCGTGCGCGCTGCATGAGTATGTGCGTTAAGAATAGTCACCCGTGCTAACTGTTACCATCATTCCATTTTACACAGAAAAAAGAAAAGTCTAATAGGCTAGGACTGCAAGGGTAAGACCATCACCAGGGTTCTTAAGTACACTGTCATTACAAGCTTTGGGTGAATGTATGTTTGCACAGCGTAATGCACAAGTTCAAAGGTGAATGGGCCAAAGTTTTTAATGTTTCAGTGTTTATTTATTCAATGTTGTACTTAGCAGAGAAACACTCACCACCCCACCCCCCATCCCCAGCCTCTCTCAACCTGGGGACAATCCTATGAGTTCACCGTGTCTTTCATTAAAATCCCCTACTGAGCTGTACCAGGAGCCCTGGTCTGCTGATGTATGACATATGACAAACCCACCACAAAGTGTTTATGGTAAAAATTGCCTCTTTTCGAGAGCGTAGCATACAACAAAAACCTTTCTAAAATGAATCAGCGTATGACATTCTTTTCTTTTCTGTAGAAGAAAAAAAAAAGTAAACAAAAATAAAGCACTGTGGCATATTTGAACAAATCAGTTTGTATTTCCATTTATCCCAACACACACACACACACACACACACACAAATATTTAAGGACCTAACATCATTTATCTCCATAACCAAACTTGGTGATAATTCCTCACCCCCCCCACCCCCACCCCCCCCCCAACATAATTTTACAGGCGAGCCATGTCTCACTGATACTACTGCGACCAAGAACAGAGTCACGCCGCCGGCTGCAACGCATAAACACTTGAGCCATTTTATGTGGCCGGCCAGCAGTAAGAGGATAGTGTTGGTCCTGTGACGAAGGACCCATAAAATCGACATGTCTGTAAATCCACACTTTATTGACACTGTCTTTGACTGGAAGGCTTTTGTTTGTCCCTTTATGATTGTTATTTTATTTTATTTTTTCTCCTTTTAGAATTTGTTTGCTGCGTTTTAGTGGGGTCTTTTTTTTTCCCCTCGCATTCCCTGAGGACTTTATAAACTGGTTGTAAACCCTGTGAAAATAGAATTGAGTCTAGAAACTGAAGTGATACTGCAGTTTACTTAGGCTGTAAACTATATTTAAATTTTGACAAACCACTGAAAGAGGGATTTATCCAATCTTTAGGAAATAAAAAAGAAATTCTATTAAAAATATAAGCACCATATTGTCATAATCACTATTTAGTTGGACCTCATCTCCTCATCTCCTTATTTCTGTAAAATCGATATTCTCATATAGAGGAGGCAGTGGCATGATAATAGCCAGTTATATGCATGCATATTTCATAATAACCTCCTGTTGGAAACTCATCGTCAAACCCTTGCTCACTTCTTACAAACTTCAGTAATTAAATCTCAAAATAATCATATTTTTATGTGCAAAGCCTGAGTAATACAATAAATAAGACGATGCAACAATTACTACACTTTCATTTAGATCTCACAAAGAGTGTATATATTGCATCAGATGGAAGCTGGGTTTCATTAGGTGTAGATGAAGTGTGTGGATGCACTCCTCATGGCCGTGTCATTAAAATCAACAGCCTGTGGAGGGAGCCAGTGAGCTGCCACGCTTCACCTCCCCACCAGCAAACCCTCAGGCCCTCAACAAGAGCTTAACACTTCCATATCAAGTCAAGATATGAGTTAGTTCCCTGAAACATTTGACAAATATCTTTTAAATGGCTGTTTGGGTGATAGCAATGCCAAAAACATGAAGTCATTCTGCTCTCTGTAGTTGGTCCTGGTGCTTCTGCAGGCGGTAAGGTAAGTTTCTGCAACAGCCACTGGATTCCTTTCCTCATTTTCTCTCTCTCTCTCTCTCTCTCTCTCTCTCTCTCTCTCTCTCTCCCTCTCTCTCCCTCTCTCTCTCTCTCTCTCTCTCTCTCTCTCTCACTCTCTCACTCTTTTTCTCTCTTCCTTGTATTCTTTTTCACTCCTTTTTTCTTGCTCTCACCCTGTTCCCTCCTCCCCTCCCTGCTCCCCTGCTGCATTAATGAGAGATGCCAGTCAGAGGGCATCCCGCTGTTTGGGCTAGCTCTTTGCCTGGGAGGGACATGAGCAGTAGCCATCACCGATCAGCCTGGCAGGAACTCTGGAATCTCCACCCCCTCATACCAAACCCACCAGGATCCCACCCTCCGAGTCTGTGCCATAATCCGAGGGCGGGCCAGTCGGTCGGCCTGTGGGAACCAGCTCCGGCCAGTCAAGGGTTAGCATCAGAGCTGCAGTGTGGTCTCAGCATCCAGTCTCGTTTAAAGCTTTTCAGGCTTTGCCGAGGAAACAAAATCCTATGTTACCGAGCGTGGAACTTTCCTTCAGTCTCATTTCCCCGCCCTCCGCCCCTGATCTAATTGCCTCCTTATTTGATTCTTTTCAGAATACGTCCATCACAGCGTACACTGTCGTTTTTCATCAACAGAAGAAAAAGGAGGTGGATTTATAGCGCCACACAATGCTTACACTGACCGTTTCTGAGAGAGCCGACGGTTCGGTGGCCTGTACTACAACCTTTTATATGCGGTGCTCTTTAATAAGACCCGTAGACATTTAAATGGCCCTCTGTTATGAAACCCTACCCATTAATGCAAGCTTGTTTAGGGGTTTTATGAAGAATAATGAAAAGATGTTTCACTACCGTTCTGGTATTTTTATGATTTTATTTATGAGTAGTTTTTTTTTTTCTTTTTCTTTCTTTCTTTCTTTCTTTCTTTCTTTCTTTCTTTCTTTCTTTCTTTCTTTCTTTCTTTCATTTTTCTCTCTTTCCTTCCCTCTTTTTATGTCCTCCCTCTCCATCTCTCTCTGTCTTTTGCTGTCTGTCTGTCTGTCTGTCTGTCTGTCTCTCTCTCTCTCTCTCTCTCTCTCTCTCTCTCTCTCTCTCTCTCTCTCTCTCTCCCTTTCCCTCTCTCTCTCACTCTCGCTCCCGCTCTCTCTTTCTTTCGTTCGTTCATGCTTCAGTTTACATTCAGTTTACTGCCTCTTTTCCGGAGTTCAGCTGGAAATGCTCTGTTTCCCCAAGAGCCTTTTATTGCCCCCTAACATAGTGTTAGGACACAGAATACTCTACAGACGGTGGCCACGAGAGAGAGAGAGAGAGAGAGAGAGAGAGGGGGGGGGGGGAGAGAGCTTGTGTAAATGTGTTTTAATAAGTCTTACAAAGCATTTGGGATTAAAACCAAATTGTAAAACTGGGTGACACAAAATGTAGTGTTTATTTTCTGAGTGATCTTTCAATCCGTGAATCACTTTTTGTTGGTTTGTTTGTTTGTTTCTCAAAATTTACACTGTAAATTTCATAGAAATATTTACGTAACAGCTATCCATCATATGAGTGATGAGTCTGTGAAAAATGACTACATTATTGGTTCTGTTTTGTTTTGTCACTTATGAATGCTTTAGCTTTTGTGGTGGCTGTTACTGGTGTTGTTTTTAATTTGTAAGAATTTTATTTTAGTTTTGAACCGCATCTGTTCGGAATTACTTTGCATGGTGGCTGTACATGAAGAAAGAGGTGGTCTGCTGGCTTAAGATTTATATTAATTGGATTCTGTGCACTATCCTTGCAATTCTAGAAGGTTGAAGAGAAATTCCAGATCTTAATTTGGACTTGCATTTCAATCCTCTCAGAAGTAGACAAAGGGCTAATTGGTAGAGGCATCTGGATCCTGTAGTAGTGCAGACGCGATACACACTGTTCCCCCCTCCCCTCCATCCTTTCTCCCCCAGCCTCTGGCCTGTCCCAGTCTGTTTATCATAGGATCTTGAAAACAGAATCAAACATGAAAAGATGAGTGCTCGCAAGAGCCCTTTTAGATTCAGTGGAAATGTGACATCTCTGGAAACATTTAGCCTGTCATAGCTGCCTGCGGTCTTCAAAGAGGAGCTGGAGAAATGAATTAATGTTTCTTCTTTACTAACATACTTCCTGTCCCATTCCCCTTTCCTGTCCCACCCACCCAGTCCCCCCTCATCCCACTCCATATAACAGTTTACGATCATTAAAATATGTGCGTGCTCAGTGCATGTCCAGGATGACAAAAAAAAAAACGGAAAGACACACCACGCTTGAATATGTGAGTGCATGTGCAGTTAAAAGAAATATGTAGATGTAGATATGTGTGTGTGTGTGAGTGTGTACTCAGACATATCTCTCTAAGCTTAATTAATAATTAATTAATGCAGAATCAGAATTGCCAGAAGCCCACTTTATTCAGACATATTTTTGTAGGAAAGGAAATGAACATACAACACAAAATAACGCTAAATACTGATGCACTGAGTCTCCTCCAGATACACAGGACAGTTTCTATGTCCATTATATCTCTGTAGAGCCAATATTAATGGATTGGCCATGAAAAAGTCACTTTATATTTTTTTATCTTTGTGAATGGAGCACACCCTATCACCATCTCAGCTGTGTGTGTGTATATGTGTGTGTGTGTGTGTATTGGGTGTTTTAGTTTGTAGGAGGTGAAGAAGAGGAGGACTGAGGGCAAACAGGATCAAGGAGAAGGTGCTGAGCCCCCACTCAGAGTCAGTAAGCCAGGGGTCAAGAGGAGCATGTTACAGCCAGACCAAAGGATCTCCAGAGCACCTCACCACAAGCCCAGTGTACACACACACACGCACACACACACACACAGACACACACACACAGTCATGCACTTACTCACTCACAAAACCTGAGCACAAAGGAAAGAATGCTGTTTGCTCACTGCACTCATCCATGAAAAAGTGTCTATCTTAACGGCGGAAAAGCAGACAATCTTTCTTTTCCACGGCACGTCCAGCCAACACCATTTACTATCCCTACCCTCCCACACTCCCACTTTTCCCCATCTCTTCTCCAGACTCCAGCACAACACAAAAAAAAAGATGTGGCATGGCACTTTCCTTTTCAACATAGCATGCAAACCAGCCCCCCTCCCTCTCCACCTTTGTATCAGTTGAAAGGCATATGGTTACTGCCATTCGATTCCACGGCTGAAAGTGCCTTTCACTTAACAGAGGTTCAGAAGGAGGTCAGACTACAGCAAACAGAAATATTGGGGAGAGAGGCGCTCACTTTCTTAGCTTGTTAATTTGAAAGACGGGGAGGAAAAAGACAACAAAAGTGAGGGTTAGATAAGGTTACAGTTAGACAAACAGATGAATCAATTCTTTGAATGAAGATGAGACTTTAAAAGTCTGACACTAAGAATCGTGTTGTAATGGAACATGGGCATTCCATATGTAATACATGAGAGTTCTGCAGACTAAACTGAGTCTATGTAAGATGAACTCACATGGAAGTGACCTAAAAATAAAGCCTCACATTGAATGTGTGATGATAGCAGAAATCAATGACCGAAGAGCTTGGATTAATTTGAGAGGTGTATCAGAAATGCCACATTCTTTTTTTTTTTTTTTCTTTTTTTTTTAATCTGTAATACAATGAGCATATGTTTGGGTCACACAGCTCTGACTGCTCAGGGCTATCTAGTCTCACTGGTCCTCATTGTGTCAGTATAGTAAATGATTAATGTCAACTGTTCCTCTGCTGACCTTGTTTGTTAAAAGACTTGTACCTGACAACAGCAAACCATTTAGGTTTTAAAAAGAAAAAGCAATGGGAGAGAACCAGCCTCCTGTTCCAAATATGTCTGCTTGGTTTGATAAAGCAGTTAAAGAAAACGCCTGACATTTTAAAAAATTTAGCCATCCTCTATTTTTTTTTCGCTTTTTAATTTATTTGTTTTTGAATGCACCAAGGACCTTCTATACTCTCAATCCCCAGAAACCTCATGACAAGGATTTTTGTTTTGATTGAACTTACGATTTGATTTGCTCTCAACCTCAATGGAACCACACTAAAAAAGCCAATCAATGGAAACCACAGCAAGACTGCAGCACATCAAACTCTTTTCTGAAGACTGTAAGAGAGAGAGAGTTTGTCTTTGAATACTCATCGGTCTTCAATGAATACATCTACTTGATGGTTCAAATTAAAATAATTCTTGGTGTAAAGATAAACAGAGAGATTAAGTTTGGTTGATTGTGGGTTTCTTTCCCTCTCATTTATTTTTCTATTGGTCTGTTATCTCTCAGCATGCCTGGAACAAAGCTGCACAGTGAATAATTGTCTGTGAACCAGCCCAGGAGTAAAGCGATTTAAAGAAGTCATCACACATATGTCCATCAGATATGTGTCTGCCAAAACTTTCTGGGTTTGTTCAGTTTAGTTTGACTTTGGTCTAAAACTGCGCATAATTCTCCTCAGTGGAAAATTCATAAGGACATTTTGAGCAGATACTCCTTGAACTGGATTTAAATATTGATGTGAGTGCTGTAGATAATGACTGTTTAGAGACACTCTTAAGCACACATGCTGAGAATGCCCAAACACCACATTGTGAACACATGTATGCTGAGTAGCATCCAGACAGGAGCCAACAAAAACGTAACACATCCGGAACATTTCATCTGTTTGTTGTTTGTGCATGTGTGTGTGTGTGTCTGTGCCTGTGTGTCTGTGTGTGTGAGGAGGAGGGTGTGTGTGAGTGGAATTGCACTTTTGAATGGAATTGTAGGGTTACACCATAAATCTGTCCCTCATCAGGGAGACAAAATGAAAAGGACCCCGTCATAAAGCATCTGTAACAGTTCTATCTTCCGCTAATGCGTAATGGGGTAATTACCTTGGAGGGGTGGGGGAGTTGGCGAAGGGAATGGGGGGGGGGGGGTTGCCACGTGAAGCCCACATACCCCTCTTTTGTGCATCTCACTGTGCACCTAAGCTACGCTCCTACACCAAAGAACTGGGGAAGCTGTAAAAAAAAAAAAAAAAAAAAAAAAAACAGATTCCAGGGAGCAAAGAAAGTCCACATTCGTAACCTATCCAAACTCTCCTTGAAATAAAAGTGACCTCAACCAAAATATGACCTGCCATTTCGTGCCAGGCCCCCCAGCCTGATGACAGACAGATACATTTGATCTGAAAGTGCATTATTGATGTCTGATCCTGCCGTGGTCCACACATTCTCCACACCTCCTAATCAAGAATAATTGAGGTTAACTGTACAGCATGGACGAAATGCTAGACAGGTAAGCTGCAATGCTTCATGATTAATGCACAGTGCAAATGAGGCTGTGCAAAAGGGCTATGACCTTTTGAGACATGCCAGGCACCATTTTTCAGTGAAAGCTGGGCTTTTACCAAACCAGGGTGGTGTCCATCAAACGTCCACTGCCACCTCTGCCCCCCTCATTCCCACCCTTTGCCCTTTCCGAAGGCCCTTTTCTCACCAGTTCACTGCCTCTGACCTGTGTTTGTTTTTCTCGGTGGTTCACATTGCAGTACAGTCCCAAGGTTCTGTAATTTATTCCAGAGGGCCGTGATTATTGTAACCAGTGAAACCGAGGAACCTTTCAGAATCTCCATCCAATTTCTGTCTTAATCAACTCCTGTCTTCTTATTCATTTGAATCTGTAAGTTAAGAGTTTTGGGGGTTTTTTTTTTCTTTTTAAGTGTTTCTGTTTGGCATCTAAACAATCCTGCTTGTGGTAAGAGCAAATGTGGATTGGCAAAGAGGTCATGTCCTCACTAAACACTGACTACACTGTCTAAATTTTCCCTGCTGTCATCCCACAGTGGGGCTCAAACTCTTATACAAGTCTTATAGTCTTAGATGCATGGTGTCACACTCAAACATACAATTAATAACCATCCCCACACAGCACTTGACTCTGTGCCAGATCAGCTTGCATCCCAGCAAATTCAGGTGACAGTCATATCCGTGCTCTGCATCTGTGCTAGAGCTTGTCCACAGAGCTGTGGAATAGACTGTGGAGCAAAATGTGTGCTGGCATTTGTGCTTATTATGGAACAAACCCAGCGCACAGGTGCTTGATGTGTGAGCTGTTTTGTGGTATGTGAGCGAGGCAGGTAAGGGTGCTTAGGTGGCACAGTGGAAAAGACACTACCCCACCACCCAAGGGGTCTGGGCTTGAATCCAGTTCTTTGCAGTGCTTCCACTTTAGCTGGGCATCCTCACAAACACACTTGGTGATGTTTGTGGGTGGGAAGTCTAACAGTGGATTGTTGTTGCATCAGTCCCCTTGGTTGGGGTTGGATTAGTGGTGGGCAGATCTGAGGAGCATGGTTGGATCTCTTCAT
The DNA here is from genome assembly GCF_902362185.1 of Chanos chanos. Taxonomy (NCBI): domain Eukaryota; kingdom Metazoa; phylum Chordata; class Actinopteri; order Gonorynchiformes; family Chanidae; genus Chanos; species Chanos chanos. The sequence continues at coordinate 34,772,522 of NC_044502.1, forward strand.
GGTGAAAAAAGGCAACAGTTGACTAACATGTGTTTCAGATGGGACATGTAGAAGACTGAGTCCTCCCGAACTTTTAATGCAAGGTGCAGAGAGCTAAGGCAACAGTATTTATGGTGGAGTCTGAGGAAGAGCTGGAACAATGCCAACTTGGAAGAAAATGAGTTTGCACCACATTTGAGACAGATGTGAATAAACTTACAGATCTGGGCCAGATTTTATGATATTAAAGGTGGAACTGGGTCGATCTGGCCCTTGCTTGTATCAGTTAATCAAAGCGGATCCGTGTGAGTATTGGCCCTCTCTGCAAGAAGACGTCGGGCCAGATCGGTTTTACGAACCTGGGCTGAATTCATTGCTACATTTGGAATGGACCCGATGCTGTGTCCATTTGCTGTGTGGGTCTTTACTGGAATCACAGCACTGTCTTAAAAAGCTTAACTCAAATCTAGCAGAAGAACAAAACTTAAAACCCAGAAGAATAGAATCAACATATTTTCTCTTGCAAGTACTAAACATAAAACCACAAACCTGCAAACCCCTCCTTTAATTAGTATCCCTCCCAGTTTTATACATGATTGTGTTTAAGCATATATGAGTTAAGCTTCAATTAGATTTGGGATGTTTTGCCAATGACAATGAAATTAAAGCACTGACTCAGTTTTCAGGAGGGCCTCTGGGGGTGTGGTTTAATGTGATTAGCAGGTGAGCTGAAGTGAGGATATAGTGTCTGTCAGAGGTCTGTCCGGTCTGTGGAGAGGCAGGGTGGGCTAGATAGGGGCCTGACCACTTGCTGTGGCTCTGTAGAAGATAGAGAACCAGCAGATGCCCCATTAGAGGGGAACATCCCAGTCTTTTGTTATGCCATTGCTGCTCCATCCTGTTGTTTTCTCTCACTGAGCAGCTGCCAAGTGCATTCTCCCCTATCCCAGAATACAAGTCTATGATGAGGTCTAGTAGAAGGCTATATGTGTGTGTGTGAGTGTGTGTGTGTGTATCTGTCTGAGATAGATAGACTAAGTTTAAAGACTCATCAGAAAGAGAAGACTTGGATGTGTTCCCACAGCATATACATTTTTTTTCTGAGAAAATTAGACAAGTTGGAAAAAAAAGGCATGACCTCTGGCTTTAAGGTACAAGCAAGTGTATGTAACGCTTGGGTCCGCCCCTTGTCTTTGTGTGCTCTTTACTGGCTCAATGAAGAGCAAGACGGAGGGTCAGTCAGGGCATCTGCTGTTCAACAGCATCACTTATACACCCATCTGTGTGTGCTGCTGTCCTTCCCTTCTGTCTTCTCTCTCTCTCTCTCTCTCTCTCTCTCTCTCTCTTTCTCTCTCTCTCTTTCTCTCTCTCTCTCTCTCTCTCTCTGTCTCTCTCTCTCTCTCTCTCTCTCTCTCTCTCTCCATCTCTCTCTCTCTCTCTCTCTCTCTCTCTCTCTCTCTATATATATATATATATATATTTTACACTGGCTGAAAAAAAATAAAAATGGCAACCTTAAAAGCCTGAGAACCTGAAACCTAAAAAAAAACCCTAAAAAAATATAGTAAGATTCTGCAAGCAAAATCATGAGGGTAAGCTGTGAACGGGAAACATCAGAATTCACCATCAAAATGTATCATTTTTATCTGATAATAAAGCTCATTACTGTGTTTTCATTTTTTCCACACCCATGATTCTCACATATTTCTAGCCAAATAGCACTGGCTCTAATCAAACTCTGTTGAAAGTGATGTCTAATTGGCGTCCTCTCTTTGGCCGATGAAATATCACTGATAAGCCCAGAGTTATGCACAGGGAAATGTTCTGTCTCAATCTGAGCCAACTTGTATTTTTCAAATTCTGGAGAGCCTCCTAGACACTCAACTTTCAGAAGTTTGCTTTCTATCTTGATTGTACTAGACAGACTCTCCAAAGGAACAGTTCCCATCAAAGTTCAAACTGTGACTTTGACTGTCAAAGCAGCACACATGTGAAGTGTCACATCTATTAGCTATTTACGCAAAGCATTCTCCAAATTCTCTCTCAGAAAGTCTCTACGCCAGAGACCCCAGTGTAAGTTTCTTTAAACAAATAAAGCATGCATGAAATTCAATTTAGTTTTGTCTCAAAAAGAATTCCTTGCTATGGGAAAAATCATTCTAAATAATTCTCGAATTATGACACATTATCGTCATATCATAACCAAACTGAGCACTGGAATGCAGAGAAGCACAAAGAATGGTAAAATCCGCATTTCATTTTAATAAACACTTTCAGCATCTCTCACATTCCTATCTCAAAACAATGCTAAATGACGCAAGCGGCTGTGAAAATAAATCCAAATGAAATAAAAGATAGAGACAAAAAATGCTGAGATTGTAGAATCCAGACCCTTTTTCCCCGAACATAAACAGTCTCATTATAGCACTTAAGACGCAACAGTACACAGAGTAACAAGTGGATGATGCATGTGGGTTGAAAGATAAACATGAATAAGCTGAAGGATCTTTAGTGAACCAAAACCTGAGACTAACTATGCCAACACATCTATTAAAAGTGAAGAAGTCAATGGAGTTTTTGTGTATCAGTCATTCACAGGCGTAGCTTAAATGTGCATTAAATGTGCCTAGAGTAAACATGTGTAGGGTGACACAATACTGTGGTGAGCCTGGACAATATATAACATTTCAAAACAATTTCCTAATTGTTTCCAGGCCAAGGTTGATAGCCTACATAGAAGCATACCCTCCATCCCATCTAAAGATTGAGAAACATTATGGTGTTAAGCAAACTTGACCTGTGCATGGTTAATTCATTGGGTAATGGCCTGCTAGTCATGTTTAAGAATATCAGCCCCTGTTTACCTTTTCACTTACAGTATATGCTCCTGGAATGTTTACATTCTACTGGTTCACTGAGGAAGTACCATACAATCCAGAATTCAACTTGGTGGCACTGCAAGACATCAGTAGTGTCATGGAAAACTAATTAGTGCTGCTGAATTACTTTGGGTTGTGATGCTGTTAGACACGTAAAACAAAACATTAAGGTATCAATGAAACTCATCAATGTATCATCCCAAAAATGTAGAAACTTTTAGAGGCCTTAGGGTGAAATTGTCAGCAGAGTGTTCTGTACGGCCTAGCATGTATATTTGGGATTTACTGTTAGGATGTATTATCAAGAGAGTATAATACAAATGTAACATTTAAAGCTATGCATCTGTCAAATCTGGAGTAATGTGATTCTGAATAGTTAAAAAAAACATTGCTTAAAATTTACACTGCTCATAATTCCTATTCCTATTCTACCGAATATTTTGAAAGCTTGGAAGACCAAAAGTTTGGAGGACTATGAAGTTATAGAGTTACAGAGTATGAAGAAAATCAAATAATACTCAATATACTTAATCCAGTACTGTGACAATTTTTCCAACACTGAGATGTGACAATTTTTGACTTTTCATTGTCAAATCCAAATCTGAAAAAAAAATGTGCAAAAAAACGTTTAGACTATTTAATTTGCCAATTGCTAGCGCAGTGAAGGTACTGAGTATCCCTCACGCAATTAAACTTACATTAGAATATGTTCTTCAAACACCAGCTCAGTTAATTTTTAAAAATATATGGCATATGATTCATTAGAGGTACACAGACAGTGTATTTTTCATTTTATTAGTACATTAATAGTGTGGATTATTATCCATTGATATATTTTATATATAATTGAAAAAAAAAACTTTACACTCTAGTTGAATGCACCTCAGAACTCAGATCCTATGAAATTATGAGGTAGACATCGATAATGGTTTTTCCACCCTCAAGAAATATTGAATACAGTTTAAATTAATTTTATCAATGTAAGAAATACACGATTATCATGAAACTCTGTACATCACAAATAATAAAATAATTATAGAATAGAAATTATAACGATTTGAGTGCATTTAAAATGTATGTATATTTACAAAGAAATGTAGTTGGTCATTTCTCCATTTGTTGCACTTGAAGAGTTTTAACTGTACAAATATTTACAGCTCAAATTGATGAACAGCAGTGCATTCAAAGCTAATGTGCATTTAAATATAATCTCGCTTGCGAGTCTCTTTCTCCTCGTCAGACGATTTATCGCTGGAAAACTTTCACGACTACATGGACTTGGGGCAGTCGGTTGGTGTGGAAGTGCATTTTGTAAAGATGCAGACGCTGAAGTAGTGTTTTCGGTTTTTTGCCATTTCAGGTAAGTCTTTTGTTCATTCATGTTTCTTGAAAGTCCCAGCTGTCCCCTGAACCTTTTTAACAGGCTCCGTGACTAACAGTCCAAACGTCGTCCAGGCACTTCATAAATTATTTAAAAAAAGAAAAAAGTTTTCTTCAAATTCTGCCCCATTGCGGTCTCTCTCTCTCTCTCTCTCTCTCTCTCTGTCTCTCTCACGAGCGCGCGCGCGCACACACACACACACACACACACACACACATATGTCCTTTACTCTTGCACCTTCAGATATATTCTTGAGATAAAGACAATATGAGGAGCAAATCTTGTGGTTACGCACAAAGGGAGTCTCTTTTCCCGCACCCCACAATATGTGTTTGGTAGATTACATTCACTTTTTTCGAGAAAAGCAAAACATTTTGATAACGCATCCACAGATGATGATAAAGCACTGCTCACTGACAACCGAGACTCCAATGCCAAACAATTTCAACAGTCACCGCGTTATACAAAACAATGACGAAACCAACAAGACTATTAACTGTGGGGCTTACGTTTGAACAGGTGCCTATCATCTCATTCTTGCGAACTCAAAGACAGAACAGTGTAAGGAAATCTTCCTTGAATCTTGTCAAAATGGTTACGCACACAACCTGGCTTTTTTCCTTTAAGAGACGCACATGAAAACAACAAATACATTCTTTTCTCGAGTTGTTTTCAGGTAAGCACTTGAGTGATACTGACCATGCTATTATAATATGTGGAACATCTGTGGAATAAATTCAACTCAACACAATTTGTTCAGACGACAGAAGTAAACTTCTTCGACTGTAGTAGAAATCTGCTATACTTTGCACAGATATGGTAGCGTCGATTATACTCTCAAAAGTTTCAATCGCCAGAAAAAAATATTAGTGTACATATTCCATTGCAAGAAATGTTTGCTCTGTAATGATCCCTTTTAAATTAAAATGAATGTGGCACAAACGTGTATTTTCAATTTAGGCTACCAAAACTGTAACTTACTTCCACGGGACTGACTCCGGCGTTGCGTTTTATTTAGTTTTATAGTGTTCATACCTTCATATCAACGAATGATACGCTACCTGCAGCCACACTGCTCCACTACCATATCCTCATATTGTTTGTATACGACGTTATTGCCAGAGTCTATGTAAAGTATACTGATTGGGCTCAATTTTGTAGGTACACAACAGCTTGGCGGTGTGCTATTAGGGTCCATAGAGTTCATGAGAGTCTGAATGATGGCGTGGTTTGTTGGCTCTAGGTGCGACCTCAAGGGAAAATCGCACACGCCCTCACAATGGTACGCTTCGTAATCCAGGGGGGCGATGATCCAGTCATCCCACCCTAGCTCTTTGAAATTCACGTGCAAAGCTTTTTTGCTGCACCTCGATTTCGACTTTTTCCCATGTCTCTTCCCATGGCGGTTGTTCTGTGCCGTTCTCCGTCGGCGCCTAGCTTTAAACTGAAGGCTACCCTCCTCCTCCTCCGACCGCCGCGAACCCCTCGACTTGATCTTCTCTTTCATCTCATTGAACAAGTTTTCCCTCTTCTTAGACCTCGTGTAAACCACCAGGATAGCTTTTTCTTGCTGGGGTCGTCCGTTTCTGCCAAAGCCCAGATGCCTTAAGTCTGTTTCCGAGTCTGATTGCCCAAATGTGCCTTTGAGCTGAAGGCATAACTGGTTTCCCTGTGTTGTGTGATGTCGGTTTTTAAACATTCCCCAAACATCTAAAACTTCCCATCCTGGCTTTTGGGAATCCTGAACATCAAGGGATCTGGAGTCCAGTAACTTCTCTGATCGACAAGAGAGTAAATGAATGTTGTAAAGACCTGGCGGGGACATTAGGAAATCCCCGGGCGCTTTTCTAAATATCCTCAATTCAGCTCCAACCAGCTCTTCTTTGTCTGAAAGGGTTGAGACATCAAACAGATACGTTTGTCTTCGTAAAGGAGAGTGCAAGAGATCGTCTGCAAGATAAAAAGAAATAATTGCGGTCAGATTCACTTAGGGTGTACAGTGTTCAGGAAAACGGTGGATTCACATTGTCACAAACAGGCCCGAGAGCTGCCCTAATTTATTGTTTTCAGCACCCCGCTCTGATGCATGAGATGGCATACTTAGAAAGACTAAAATCAGCACTTGATCAATTTTCAAGGATTATTATTGTTGTTGTTGTTCCCTGAACGTAGTAGTTCGAGTCATATCTTATCATTCATGGGGAAGTATCAGACTTAAATTGATATTCATCATTGTTGGATGAGCTGTCATTTACTGACATTTATTTTAGAGCGTGACTCGGTTTATTACAATTCACAACCAAGCACTGAGATAGAAACACTGCTGTGAACATATATTGGCTCGTTAAATAATGAATGTTTTCCTGTTCAAATTTTGACTTGGCATATGGACTGGACAAAATGATTATATTTGTAGGGCGGTTACTCTAGGTGACCAAGGTCTTCTTTTTTTAATTCGATTGGTTCTGGGAGGCTTTTTGTTTGTTTGTTTGTTTGTTTGTTCTGTTCTGTTTTGTTTTTCTTGTGTCTCTTGATGTTTTACAATCTGTACCAGTGTTCGCAAGAATCTCTGAGATTTCTTCATGCAGTTGAAGCCAACTTTTAAATAAGTTTGTTCACTGGTTTAATCTGCGTTTTATTTAACATGAAGTGGTAGCATACTTTCATACTGAAAATAAGCTACTAAAGGTTTCTCGAAGATTTGAGGCACAGAAAAAAAGCCTGGTACAGAGACGGATTCTGCCAAATACAACGGAGCAAAGGCGACGTACTGTACACTCTAGTGAACAATACACAATTAATGCATTCTTCCCCGTTCAGGAATTTGGAGGCCTACTCGTATTTTGCCACCGTGAATGGGCAAAAGAAATGCCTTTTATCTTTTTTAACTGACTGAACATGCTTGTAAGTGTATCTGTGAGTTTTTAATCGTCTTTTCCGAAATGCAAGATTTTTTTGTGTAAAGCTGTTGACCATAACGTATTGTTTCAGGCAAAGAAAAAAAAGAATTCATATCTATTAAATAACAATCTGACAACTTTAAAATATTTGACGTTTAACGTTTAAATCTCGTCACAGCAATCGAATGTTCTCAAGGGAGTGCCTTCTTATCTTACACACCGTGTATTTTTTTTTTTTAATAAGTGACAGCTCCCGTGTGGTAGATTCTATTCCTCTGATTCGTTTACTCAGCCGTTAATCCCATGGTCATCATGATAACAAAATAAGTATATTCTGTATCTGGTCGCCAAGATTTTTTCCCGAAAGGTGAACTAAATATAGTGAAATAATAAAAGTAGATTGAAACCTTGTGTTTGTTTCAGTCGCTTTGCACGTATGGTCTGCATTAACGTTTTTTATAAGACCTCAAACAAATCGAATACAAGGTCACCGAATAATTAACAGTTCTGAATTCCCTCCCTCCCCATTAAAATACTTCCCCGCTTATATTTCCTCCTCTTTGCCAACGACAACATTCCTGGTTCAAAAGTGCTCCGGTTGATTACGCCGAATAAGTAAAAGTTATTGCAATTTCATCCATACAGCCCAAACAGAAGCCTGTTTAAGGAACATATACAACGATGATAGAGATCAATAAAGTGATAATTAAAAAAGAGAGAGAGAACAATTCACAGTTTCACTGTGGGATTTAAGTCGCTTCACTGTATATCTTTCACTTGTCTCAGAAGATTTGTATTATTGTAGATTATTGTAGTAAGATTGATTCTTACAGCGAGAGAGAGAGAGAGAGAGAGAGAGAGAGAGAGAGACTTCTCGTGGTGCGGCTACCGGGGCAAGCGAGCACCATCTGCGTTTTAATGAGTTACTTCAAGTGCCAAAAGTAATTTTCATACGTGCAGGCTGTTCTTCTCTTATGACCACAGAGATCCCAAATCTTACAAATTTTCTAATCTAATCTGGAGCAAGCCTTTCCTGTTATACCAAAAGTGCAGTGTTTTACCGTAATTAATGTGGAAATGCTTCCTAATGACATCTAAGATTGAATGGCGCGTAAAGGCAATCAAGAAAATGCCCCAAGAATAACGTCCATGCACTTTTCATCAGCGAGCACGCACGTACACATTATCGCTGATGACCACAACAAACAAACACTCATAGAATGTAGCCTTCTTAAAGAGTTCTTTACGTTTACGTTTTTGTCTCGTTTCACATAAAACCCAATAATTATATTTAAACGAAACAAACAATGTGCTTTAGGTGTGATGAACTGTGGCTCCGAAAAGGACAAATAGTTTTCTGTACTGAAATTAAGAGTAGCACATGAAGGAAAGCAACTAACCACTTTATGGGGACGGAAGTTCTCAAATATTTTTCCCTCGTCGTTTTGGTGATGTGCCATTGGCTGGGCTAGTTCATTATGAGAGAATAGACAGTGTTTGATATGTTGTGACATGAACACTCAATTAGATCACCGAGTTCAAATACTCCAATCAGCGGTTTGATGCTAAGCAACCCTCTGAGGGTCCAGCGAAAGGTCACAGCCAGTGACACATCAAATCAAAATCAGAGGGCAAAGTGAAGCTTTTTCATCGTACTCCACTCATCTCACCAAAAGCTATTATTTTTTCTGCGAGGATAATACAGAATTCGTATCTTTTTTATATTCCACTGTCAACTCTTCTGTCTCTCTCCCTCTCTCTCTCTCTCTCTCCCTCTGTCTCACTCACTCACTCTCTCTCACACACACATACACACACACACACTCACACACACATTCGCGAAAATGAAGTTAGAATAAGAAAAACGAACACTTCGCAAGATGTTTGAGTATGTCTAACTGTATCTCTACATCGTTACGCAAGCGAGCAGGACTGACTAGACTTTACTGTTCTTCCGGCAATAAGAATAAGAAAAAAAATACTCCATACTCACTACATTAAAAACTGAAGAGGACTGCACTAGGCCCCGTACTCATTAAAAGTAACTGATGTATACTAGTTTATTCTTCGCCAGTATGATGGTGAACCCCCTTCTCTTCTACCAAAAAAGGCCAATGCACCTTAGTACATCGATGGGAAACTTGGCGAGAACAGGTTAGATTGCAGTCTGCACGCGAGGATGTTGGCGATGATTTATTACCTTCATTTGGAAACGTCCCAATTAGTGTTTTATTGCGGTGTTACCATGGGGTCAATGTAAAACTAATATAACTTTATACTCCCCAAAACTTGAGGCCGGGCTATTCATTAAATTGTGCCCGAAGCACGAGAAGGCGATCTTACTAATGCGGTATTAATACGGCAATTGGGTCCATCAAAAGGGAAATTATGTTCTAAAACACATTGTCAAAGCATTGATACTGTTTTAAGTGCCCTGGTTCGTTATTGGTAAAAAACAAAATGTCTGGCTGTCCAGCAACAAACATTTTAAAGTGTTTAGAAGACCACGACAACCCCCCACAAGTAGGCCATATTTTATGGATTTATTTATTTTGATAATTTCATTTTGAATAACTATGTGCTGCTGCTCCGAAAAGTGCGCACAAAATTGCTGATAAACTCTGGATTTTCAAAGAGTCATTTTCTCGTTTTCAATTAATATTAACTAGGTGCCTCCCAAAACGAAACAGTTGTAATTTAAATGCAAGTTAACGTTACTGCTCATTGTGAATGTAAACAAAGTTAAGCAAACCTTTTCCTCTGTCCACAAAACTCGTTATGGTGTTTGCGGACTTTGACGAGCGGAAAAAACTTGCATTAAGTCCTAGCTTTTCAGCTGCAGAGTACGTCCTGTATATGGAGATCATGTAGTCGTGCGGTACAACAGCGTTTCTGAAGTCCTCCCGACGGCTTAAGCTCGGAGAAGATGCGAGGATTTCTTTAAGAAATTTGGATGACCTTTGTCCATCATGTGGGTTCCTGGTTCCCTTGCTCCTCTTCGGACCAGAGGAAGAAATAATAGCAGCTGACTGGGAACAGGGTAAATTCCAAAGGAAGAGGAACAGCGTATAAAACGCCACCGCTCGAAAAGCATCCATAGTTTTAGGGTCCCAAAAATTTACCGAAGCCTTCTCCACAGTGAAGCCGGTTTGAGTTGCTCTTCTCAAAGCAGACAGCGCGTATGAGAACTGTTGCGTCTCACAAGTAAAACGCACACAAGTGCGGAGGCTGCAGCACCAACTGGGAGACACGCCCACTTGTAGACGCTCATGTACTTATTGGAGAACTTCTCTCTCCAGCCGTTGGCACGGAAAAAAGACACCTCCAGTGAGGGGGGGCCTCATGTCTCTGCGTCAGGCAACTCCACAGGATGCCAAGCTTACAAGTAGGCTAGCATGTTGACAAAGGTTAACAGGTCAACAAAAATATTCAAAGATCTGTGGCAACAGATATAATTTAAGTACTGCAGTAGTATACCCAAAAGGAGCAGGGAGTTTAGACAAGTGTATCAGAAAGCGCAAAAATATTGTCTGCTTATGGGAGAAAATGAAGAGAAACAAACGAAAAACTATTCACTTTGAAATTTTTATTTCGGGCCTTGATGAAAGTGGCTTGTAACATGTATTTCATTTTTATTTGCTTTACTTTTATTTAAAGCAGATTTAATTTCACGATATTCCAAGGACACGGTTTGAGTAAAACTAGTTGCAGGTGCCAGCAATCCAAACGCTGCCTAACTTATGGTATGGGATGAAACATTGTAGTCTGATGTACATCGTGGTCAACTGTCATGCAGCTCTTAAGGTATGTGCGTACATAGGTATGATCCGTAAATGCTGGCCGGGTTCCTTCGAGGTCTAACAGGTCTGCATTTACGAAGGTAATTAAGACCAATTTCAGTGTAATTCTGCTTTACGGAAGTGTGATGCTACTTTTCTTTATTAGTAAAATAAAGAAACTAAATGTCAAAGGTCAAAATATGAAACCATTTTGATGATGCCCCTAATATTTCATGTTTCATGTCTTATATTCCGTGTAATGTAAGTCTCCTGAGGGCACTTTGTTTCCCGTAGCGCTTTGGGCCACCGTTTCCATTCCTTTGACTACACTGCCTCCTATTGATCGATCGTAACTCTGTCGTCACCGAAGAAGACAGGCGCGCATACAGGCACGGATTCACGCCGACAGGCACACTGGCACGCCGCACGCCCGCACTTTGCGCATGTGTTTCCACCTCTTCAGGTTACATCTCTTAAACCTCAGACATGTATAGAGTCAGTGCTGCTATTAACTCTAAACTGACTTGTAGCCTTGGCAAGAATGTGTGCACATGCCATTTGAGTAGAACATTAACCAAGTGATTGCAGCAGGTCAACATACCGACAAGTTGTCCTTAACGGGAACACTGAAATACGAACAGGAAACAACTGCACATTTACTGGCGATGTTGGAAAGACCAAGACCGGTATTCATAAAGCGTCTCAGAATCGGAAATCTCTCATAAATTCGCAAAATTCCCCTGCCCCTACACTTCTGAATAACTGCTGTTTATAATCACTGCAGCCTAAACGTCCCTCTAGCTCGATGAAGATTTAAGACTGGTCATGGAGTGTTCCGAGTATTCCGGACTTGGCTCAGCTGCTGTGAAATAGCGACATCAAAGCAGTTTTGGTTAGAGAGAACATGGCATTACAGCTGTACGATGCAGTGTTGCTATGAACCTACTTGTTTGTGAAACTGGATGTACTATTTTCGAGAAGACCTGTAGGACAGAACATCATTACAGCCACATCCAGAAATTCACAAAGTCTCTTGGGATTCCTGATAACAGGATAAAGAGATAACCTGAAAGTCAGTCATTCTAAACATTTTTGTCTCCAGAACTGGCAGTGATAACGTAAAAGACAATAACTGCGAATAGAACTGTTTAAATTCGCAAAGCGAGTGAAATGCGATTAAATAATCGCCATTTACCGATTTACAATTTCAAATGTCGTAAAACACAGATGGGGCTTTTCTCATCGAAGGTATAAATAAGATGTTTTAAGAAAACTTCCCGTGGCCTGGTCGGATGTAGAATTGAACTGAGAAACTTGATTGGTTTTATTATGATTCCTGGACGACAATGAGATGTGATATGAACACCAGCGCAGGTAATTTAAGATAGCGTCCCAGACTTGGACCCTCTAAATAACACCTATTTTTACAATAAGTTACAAATTTAAAGAATCTAAACAGATGTGAAAGCAAAATGTCGATTGCATGTTTTTCCTCAAACTTCTCACTACACACAGGTAGGATTACGGTGTACTCTACAATATACACAAAAGTGACGAATTCATGATGTTACTGATAACAGAATTCTGATCTAATCGATAATAATCAGGTTAAGAAAAACAACAACAACAACAACAACAGCAACAACAAAAACATAGCAACTGACCAGTCATTGCCTAAGTAGGAACTGACATTTCTTCTTCTACCAGCAGGTGGCAGTGAAATCCTATTTTTGAAAGACCATTGGCAACTTACACTTGGGATCAAAACAAAGGCAATGCAAAATAAGATATAGGTCTAATTTAGAAATGCATCCAGTTGGATAAATATTTCTTTGGAAATACTTATACAGTCGTTACTCAGCCACCACCCTCTTGTTTGTCAATCTTCTTATTCATAAAACCAAAACCAAAATAACCATAGTTATAACCCTGGATTGATATAAACACATTCATTTATTTATTTATTTCAAGTTTCAACAATGAATTCCACTCATACTGGGAACATCTACATGGGGTAAAAACGCACACTTACAACATACATTAGAACTAAACCAAGTAGTGCATTAACAAATAGAAAACAGCCAGTTTGACACTAAAAATTTCAGGACCATGGAGAGCCAACGAATCTTTGATAATGTAGGTTGTTGTGTTTTTCGGACGTGTTTCTAGCTGTTTTCTTTTTGGTGAGACAGCTTCAGCGATGCTGTAATCAGGGGCTTTCAACACGCCAACACAATGATAACGAAAGTGGAATTTTCGAGTCTGCCGAGGCAAGGTAGGGGTTAAATGCCTCCTGTTATATAACACACTCAAAATATGAGTCACATTTGCGTTGGATCTCCCATCATGCGAATGTCAGCCTCCTCTCCCAAAGATTAGTTCAGAGTCTGATAGAGAGGATGCTGAACTTGTAAGGTATCATTTTCAGATCTGCGAAGGTGAGCAAATCGCGTAATAGTTAAAGACAGAGACTTCGCTGTCACGCGGGGTTGTTTTGAGACTGCAGAGACAGATTCTATCGCGCATCCCTCCGTTGAAGGCTCACGCCAAGGCGTCCACATCGAATAACAAGGCAAGTGTTTAATCAGTATATTACGTTATATCACTGATCGCTTGTATTTACACAAAAGGAAGCTTGAAAAAAATATATATATATATATATATATATATATATATTGGCGTAAAGTGAACTCATTGTAAATACAACCTTATGGATCGTTTAAAATATCACATATTCGCAATAATGCCCATTATGGCATTCATTGTATCTTTTATCGAAGTCATTCGGTGCACTGGTATGTTGTTGTTGTGGCATGGCTTCATGGTAAAGGTGGGGCAGACTGAGGCACTTAAATGCTTTGAACTGGTTCAGCACCAACAGTTTTTGGAGAGCTCATCCCAAAACCCTTGTGCATGTGTCAGTTAACCCGTAAAGACAACTATGTCTTGTGCCTCTTGTCTCTTGGCGTCTATTTCTCCCGATATTTATTTTTGCTCACAATTTGGTATATAGTTCTCCGTCCGTAACATGTTACTTGGACAATAGGTCTGGCGAAGCAAAACATCGTGCGCACTCTGGCTAAATCTCTGCCTGTGGTAAACATGCATCAGTTGGGTGGCGTCACATAAGAGCTACGCTGAGTTGATTATACTGATATTTTAGACAGATCATTCTTCTGTATTATCTATGAAATTGTACGTCTTTGGAACAGGGCTAAAAATCTAAGGTGCCGCCTAACGGCTGCATTGATTTTGAAGAGAAAACGTATAACCTACTGAGTTCGACTTCTGTTATCCTGAAGTCCAAGTCAAAGAGAACTCTACTTAGCGCATTTTGACTAAATTCCTCAAGCATTCTTTTCGCAACATAGTCTAATATTTTGTGCATTTGTCAAGAACAAACAGGCCATGAAGAAAGTCAATCCATTCACGTAATGGCCAAAGTTAGATAAAGTTGAATGTAGGCTAAATCACTAAATCAAGTCTCTGCTGTCCTTCAGTCATACACTGGCATTTTTCTAACAACATTCTCTCTTGAGTCTCTCAGTGTCATGAAAATCAGCAATGAGTAAATTTATCTGATTGAAAGCCAATAAAGGCAGACATAACACTGAGCATTACTGTTGCCTGTGTTTGGAGGATATTCATTACAGAACTGTCTAAGACTCTTCTGGATCTAAATAGTTGCAAAGGGTGTAAAGGTAAAAGGAACTACTCAATTCTGTCCATAGTTAAATCCCGCCAAGAACAAACAATGCAGATTGCACATCTGAGCCAACACTTATTCACTTGAAGAGTTAAGGGAAATGGATACTTCTCCAGCGAACCCAGTGAGACTGTATCCATAGCTATAAGACTGGAGGTATCTGTAACTAACACTCCTCTAAGTTAATTAGTGGTCCATAACAAGAATATTGCACACTGAAAGGAATATCAGAGTGTGCTCCTGTTTGCTCCGTTTAAGGTCGTGGTGTATTTTCTCCTTTCGGTTTGGTTTTACTGAAGCAAGAGGAACACCCTGTCATCTCAGTCAGAACAAAAATCATTAAGCGATCTAAACATTTACTTAGTGAACAGCATGGTTTCTTATGGTTTTAGTTGTTTACACTGTGTTTGAATATGAGGTGTATGGCTTTAATGACTTATTTCCTTCATTATTCCATCACTTCTTATTTAACTATGAAACCCTTAAAAGCTGAAAGCCACTGTAAAAACTGGGGTCCATCCATATAAAAAGAGATAACCTGCTTCAAATATGTGGTCACATGACATCGCTCCACAGTGTTTAGAACATCACCACAAGGCTTAAGCAAACAAGCAAGCTTTTTGACCTGCAAGATACATTTAGTACACTTCCATAAAGCACACAGCTGGAAATGTCTGAAAAGGACTTCCAAACCTGATTTTAAATCAACACGTCAGTGCTTAAAACTAGTTCCAAGAACTACCCCAGGGACCGTGCACGGTTTTAGTGCATCATTGAGTCGATGAATTATTAATGGCATTTCTTACTCTTGCAAAAGTGTAAGGCAGAAATGAACAAAGCCAACAGAGAGAGGTGTTGGTATGCACTTTAATATAAGTAAAGAACATCTGCACGTATTCACAGCAAACAGCTGTTTTTATCTTATGTAACTGCACTCCTTATCATTCAGCCACATGCATCTTCAGCCACATGAGCAGCTAACGACACAGACAGTTCATGATGAGTACATCACAATGACGAAAACACACAACAGACACTCACACATTATACATTCACAAAGTGGCTCACTCCTACAGACAGTTAATCACATGCAATGGCTTATCATATAAAGCAGGCAGACATAGATTGAGAAATGCAATTAGTCTTTGATTAAATATTACAGTGGGCCAAACACGTGACTTAGACAGCTTGGCATTATCATTGGTCCAGATTGTTGACAGTGCAATGTGGGAAATCTTTTCATGGCTCCTGTTAGGTCTCTCAGTATCATCTGAGCAACATTTGAATGCTGTATCTGAACATTACTGCTGACAAGATGTGTTCCTTCATTGCATACATACCTCTATCAGAGTAACATCACGTGTTGAAGAGTGTGTTGTGTCAGAATG
The DNA here is from genome assembly GCF_902362185.1 of Chanos chanos. NCBI lineage: Eukaryota > Metazoa > Chordata > Actinopteri > Gonorynchiformes > Chanidae > Chanos > Chanos chanos. Next base: position 34,788,534 of record NC_044502.1, read on the forward strand.
GTTCTACAAATATGACAGCGAGATGTAGTTATTTGAGTGCCTCTGGCAGTCTTCACCAGGGCATCAGCAGGAAGAAATGGAACTCACTGCTAGCACTATGAGCATACTGCCATCCAGTCATCAGCAGTCATGTGATGTCACTGTGTCCGTGTAGACAGACATACTTGTTTAATATTTCTGATACTTTGTGGAATACATGACCATAAGAATTTAAGCTGTTCTGCAAGTAAATGCAGGTCTAGCTCTGGTACTAGAGCTACCTTTGACTGACAGAATGGTGTACAACATGAGCTGATGGACTGATACATTTGCAGGAAGAAAACAGTGAAATTCTTAAAATGAATGAGAAAAATCAGCTTTTAAAGGTTCGAGATTCATTGGATGTGACATTAACAAAAATCCGTTTAAAAATGATTTCCATTTATTTCAGTATAAACATACCATCTGGGCTACATACACCAAGAAGCCAAGACTCAGTGAAGCGATAAACACAGTCCTTAGGGGTCAGTTACATCATTCACTGTGAACTCATTATTCACTGTCTTCTCTTACATAACGAAAGCTTTTTGACCAGTGACGCTGATGCACAAAAAATATGTGATCCCATTCCTTTGGGAAAAAGGTAATGGAATTATGACATCAAACGCAGTCAAGCATTATGAAGACTTTGAATTATTGAACAGTTGGTCATAAATAAAATATGCGCAACACATGTAAGACTACAGAGCAATGAACAAATTAGATAAAACAAAAAATTAATTATTTCAGTTTCAAAAAGGATGAACAGGAATTAAGTAATTAAAAGGAAAGGTTTTTAAAATTAGTCCTCATTAAGTTTTAATGGAATGGTATTGCACTGGTACCCTGCCCAAGAATATGCCTGCCCTACTATGTAAAAAGCAACTTATATTTTTAGTGAGGTGATTAACCTCAGGATAAACAAAACAGTGTATAAACTCAGCTATCTATGAAAGGGGGGACAAGCAGAGTTTTTTTAAGACTATGTAATAGTGCTGTGTAGGTTTATCGTAATCTATGTTTACCACGTATATGTACTTGGCCATGTCTTTAACATGACAATACTACACATTTGGCACCAATGAGTCAGACACCTATCTTGTGGTAATGGCTTCTTAAGATATAGCCATGATTTAAGTTGCCTTATATTATGGCCATAACATATATAATGTGGCTGCACAATACTTTTACTTATGGCTACATAATACTAAGCTATACACAGGTTTTACAAAGACCCATTAATTTGTCGCTACAAAAATTGTATAACCTTGTGGCCATGCCTTTACGTTTTGGAGACTAGTAATTCATAAAAACCTTGATTTTTTTTTAAGTAATGCAAGGGTCAGTACAGTTATAAATGCATTGGCTTCCATAGTCTGTAGATAAAACATGAAAATGAAAGTGTTTACCTCTTAAATTGAACACATTTCAAAACTTTTTGTTGTTGTTGTTGTTAAGACAATAGTTCAAAAACTATTCTAGGAAGGTACATCCTTATAGTGAGAGCACTAGTGAAGATGCAGGTGAGTTTGGTAGTGGGGTATTCTCAGGAACATTCGCTGGTTCAATTTGGCCCTGTGCTGAAAGCTCCTTGTTCACAGCAGTCACAGCAGGAAGGAGAGTCTCAGGAGTCTTTCCAATGTTTCCAGCTCCTTCTCAGACTCTGTCTTTGGTGTACTGTGTATCCACTCAGCTCTAATCTGACGTACATGCCTTTTCACGGTTTGTCCACTTCCCAGCAAGACCACATCAGAGGAGGAACCTGAAACACTCTTGATGACTGGGATTCTCTTGGGACTGTATGAGTAGTTCCTGATAAACACATCATCTCTAGGAGTGAAACTCCTGAGCTTCGTATTCTTGTCATGGTTCTGTTTCTGTATAAGCAGAGTCTGCTGTACATTTTTTTTGGGGGGGGGGGGTGTCTGGAAATAGCAAATCAAAAGTATGTTTCAATTTCCTGGACATCTTCAGTTCAGCAGGTGAAATCCTTGTCGTGACATGGCGTACAATGTGGTAACTGAACAGAAATCTCGATAGCTTCAATTGTCCTTTCATCTTCTTTATGCCCTCCTCAATGGTTTGAACTGTTCTCTCAGCCAGACAATTACACAAGTGTGAAACAGGGAATCTCTCACAAGACTGATACCATTCTGTTTCATGAAGGTCTCAAACTCTGCACCAGTGAGATATTGTCCATTATCTGTCACACGAATTTTAGGTACTCCAAAAATGCTGAAGCTCTGACATAGCTGTTTTGTGATAGCATGGGATGTGGTTGTCTTGGTTGGGTAGACATCCAACCACTTGGAATGAGTGTCTACTATTACTAAGAACATGTCACTTAAGAAGTATCCAACATAGTTAACATGAATTCTTGATCATGGAGACAGGGGCCTCTCCCATGGGTGAAATGGTACTGTAGGTGATGACCTATTTTGTTGTTGACACATCACATGCTTGGACCTCATGCATCTTGATCCATTCCTGGCCACTACACATAAGAACTGGCTAGGCCTTTTTTTCTCGACATGGCGATACAGGCCTGGTGCAATTGCTTTAGTGTATCCATTCTTCCTTTTGTGGGTATTATTGCTCAGGAATCCCACTGCCCAGCATCTGATCTGTGCTGAATCCACAGGTGAGACCTCCAGAAGATTCATTATAAATACTTGCTTGGCTCCCTCTTTTTCTTGAGATCTTTCAGGCATGGGCAGTCTGCCCAATGTATCCACATTAGCATGCTGTTTTCCAGGTTTACATACAATGTTATACTCATCAGCACTCAGATACACGGCCCAGCACTGAACTCTTGAGGAACCCATCTGAAGAATGGACTTCTCTGAGTTTAAAAGAGAGTGGCTTATAGGCAGTGCAAATGGTGAAAACTCATCTGTACAGATACTCGAAGAATTTCACAGTTCCAAACATGACTGTCAAGCCTTTTTTGTGAAGCAAACCCAGATATTATTTCTTATTTGTGAATGATGGAGCCTTTGTTATAGCCTTGGCTTTACTTTCCACTGAGTACAAACCTTGTGCATCAATTCTGTGTCCCAAGTATTCCACCTCATCTTGCAGAAAAATGCACATGCTTCTTTTAAAGCACAATCCAGCTTTCTCTAGATCTGTCAGTACCTCATTATGGCTCCTCAAATGAGACCGCTCATCTATACCACTTGCCAATATGGCATCAAGTTACACTGCCGCCTTTGGGATGCCCTGCAGAAGCCCTTCAGTTGTTCCTTGGAGTATTGCAAGTGCTGATACGATACCAGAAGACAGGCAGTTACATGTGAATAAGCAATGGTGAGTGTTTTCTGTCATCATACTTCTTGAAATCTTTATCCATTCACCGGGCTTATGTTTGCGATAGTCCAATTTAAATCTCTGCACTATCTTGCTTGGATTTGGAGAAACGTGCTTCTTCAGTAATAGTATAAGTCATTGGTAAGTTCTCTCTTTTGGCTTTTTTTGGGTTGAGAGGGTTTCACACCCCACATCTCATTCTTTGCATTAAACGGTGACAGTGTACCAACAGTTATTATGTTTTATTATTTGATTTTCCTCTGCCCTTCCTCAGCTGATAAGTTTTTGTTCTACTGCACACCCTGCTGATGACAGGGAGCTCACAAACCACTAAATATTACTCATCCATCCAATCACCTGTTGCCATTTTAATCATAGTTTCATCCACGTCGCTAAAAAGGTGCTCTATATGACTATGAAAATAACCCGGGGGGCCCACGTATAGCGTTTACTTATGAAAATGTACTATCAGGAGAGTGGCACATTACATCCTTTAGGCATGGCTACGATCCTTCAGTCTAAGAAAAATGGCTACCTCACAATCGTATGTTACTATACGTAATGATTGCACTACCTAGAGTCTGCGTGCGCTCTAGTGTAATCATTAGAAATAACTGGTAAATACAGCATTCACTTATTATAACTCATTATAATGCTTTATTTGTGACTATACCAAAACAATCAGATAGCTGACTTGTGGCCAAGATCTATAATTTCTGGAAAGCAAAAGGTTCAATTTTCTATCTCTGAGTCAAGGATCTAGGTCTTTCCTCGCAATGCTGAACTTATATCCATTGCACACTTCTGTAAACCGCACACTTCTGTAAACCACACACTTCACACACAGCATACACGCCACATACACAGTTTTCCAGTTTAATGGAGTTGCTGTATTGCGGCTTGTTTCTATAGCTCAGTGCGAGCGCAAAGCTAGCTAACGACCAAGAAACTTGACCAGCAAATAACTCCACCGGTGAAGTAAATCCTCTGCATGAGTAAACAATGGTATCAAATTCTAAACAGAATTAGAGTATGCTTAAGTAAGTTAACTTACTTCATCACACTGAAAAGTAGAAATAAAAGCTCAGAATTTTGGTTTTGAGCAAAAAAACACATCTTTTCTCGGAGCATTTCGGCTGACTAAAGGAGACATATTATTCAGCTAACAGTCGATGTTTTTTTCTTTAAGATGTCTGAGTCGGACAAAACAGTGCAGGCGAGTGTTGCAGTCACTTCGAGGAATGTCTGACAGTGCTGTACGCGGCTGCATGGAACCGATTACTTCAAATTATCATTTGGAATTCCAAGTGGCATTCTTCACACGTCTATTGGATACAGTTCTTTAATACTATGCTGAAATAAGTGTTCTGGCGCAATACGAAGCATAATATAACGCAATGTAATGCATATATATTTGCTCCAATAACTGGTGAAAAACTCGGTCATGCATGTACCTCTTGGCCACACACTTCTAACCGTACGGTCAGCGACCGATTTCGGACAATGTTGCCCTTGTTTATATGCCACGTGTCAACATGTTTTACCTCTTCCCTTTTCCATTTAGGTTTTCAAAGAGAGGTGTATTCCCTGTTCGGAACAACATGGGACCCTTCCAAGAATACAAGGTGCTTATTCAAGTTCTCTAGAACTGTTTTGTCTTCTAATAATATCTGTTTTTAGATATTTAAACACATTTGCGGTGTGGTGCTCATCTATTTTATACCGGGAATTAAGAAGTAGGCCGAACTCTGGGTTACGGGCACTTCAGCTTTAGGCTATGTATCGTCATCTGCGGTTTATTGCTCATCAATTTTATACCGGGAATCAAGCTGTAACTCTGGGTTACGAGTACTTCAGCCATACTGCATCGTCCAAATGATGCTTACCTGGAGATTAGAGAAATACGTTTTTAATCTGCGCATGTCTCAAGTGTCCTAGTTAAATTCCCTCTGACTCTAAATCACTGTTTTGTTACTGGTTTGGTTATGCCTTTAAGGTGAAGAAGACGCCAGAGAAAGGAAACCCCCGCAGTCGCATCCCCCGTTTAGTTCTCCACCCTTTCCGTCCTAAGGGAAAAGTGGCTTTGTCCGAGTTACCATTTTCAGAGGAGGAGAATAAGGATTGCGACATCAGCATCGAGCACTCCAAGCGAACAGTCAGCCCAAACAGTTTCTCCTCAGGTATGGCGTTTTAGATTTTTATCTTGGGATTTTCGGATTATCTTAAAATATTATGCGATGTGGTTTTCAGTATGTGTTTTGGTATTGCAGGCCTAATGTGCAACTAATGACATTATAATGCAAGATGTGCTCGTTCAGAACTATCATTACATAAGGAGGCAATACCTTAGATTGACCTGGTGATTATCTAACCTGGTGCTATGGATCTGTAGACATTTTAATTATTTTACAGTGATTGGCTGTATGATGTAACTTAAAGCGTGTTTGTATGTAGTTGCTTAACCCTAGTACGAGCTGGGAATTGTTTTCTCTTTCTCTTTTTCTTTTTAATTGCATGTGTGTATACTCAATCTCAATTTAGTTAACGCACGCACATCTTTCGTCTGCAGTCTAGTTACAGCCATAAAGCCTCCCTATACAATGAAGAGGGCTCTGTACTTGGGCTACAAAACATGACAGTTCATAGATGAGTTATTTGTCAAGAAAAGGACTGAACTTTAACCTTTGATCGGTTTCTGTGTCCTCTGCATGATGCCCCCCCCCAGATGATACCGGATGCCCCAGCAGTCAGTCTGTGTCTCCTGCCAAGACCCCGTCAGGCTCAGACAACAGCTCGCGTGGGTCACCCTCCCCAGGGGATCGCAAGACCAAAGTAAAACGGGTGAGAGTGAACGTAATGGCCGAATGGGGTGAACCCACACTGAGACACAACAGGGAGCAGCAACGCTCATCCATGCTGCCCAGAGGTGAGGAGTACTGTCAAACTAAATAACACAACAAATCAAGGACAGGCAGAGTGCATGCAGAATGCATAAAAGGTTTTGGGCATATTTATAACCTCCAAAATATATAGACACCATGATTTAGTGCCATGAACTAAGCATTTTCCATGTACAAATATGTGTGTCCTCATCATTTTCCAGCCAAATGTTTACAGAGACAAAATGCTTATGTTTGTTGGGATGATATAGAGGATAGAAGCAAAGCCTTTGGCAAAAGTGCATGTTCCTACAATGAATATTTCTTTTATTGTCAAGAAAAATCTCACTATTGTTTATGGGTCTGTACATGCATGTGGCTTTATTTTTCTTCTTAGTAATTTTTAAAGAAACACGTGCTTGTCAAAATGATCAAAGTACAACAGGGGTCCATGAAAAAGAGCACACGGCACGTAGCCTCTTGTTGCCAAGCACAGAGGCATAAATGAGTAAATAGTTCTTCAGTTTAACGGATGGTCTGTGCACCTGTCTATAGTCTTAAATTATTTTAAGCCTCATCTTCTCTTGAGATTTCATTTCATGCCCATCTGATGTAAAAATATGTATTTTGTTTGCACTGAGAGAGAAAATTAAAAGCTAAACAAGCTAGGAAGTGACAGGTGTTGTCTGCTTGATTGTGTTCTCTGGGAAAGGCTTGCTGATTGGTGTGGCGGTATGACCTCACATTCCTAATCAGTGTAATTAGCAACAGTTAACATCTTTCAATGGTTATGTGCACTGACCGATAGTTGAACTCACTCAGTGTTGAGGGATTGCCACATTTGAAAGTTTTGTTAGTTGTTTATCACAAGTTCAAAGTCCACCTAATACCATGGTTTTATCTAGTGGAAAGAGGTGCTTCTCAGGTATGTGTTTGATTGCATTTAACAGATTGGGGTGTGAATGTACAGATGAGTACAGTTTAACTGTTCATTTCCAACTAACAAACTGTTAGCGTGAAATTTTTTAATGTTGTTTAAAAGTTATAACATTCAGTTAAAAATAGCATACTTGTAGAAAAAGGTACTATCATTTACCTTGATGAGTTAGACTAATCACCAAATTATCTGTTTTCTAGAGATTAATACCATAGTTTTGTATTCACTGATGTAACTGACAGACTAATGCAATGTGAATAGTTGCTTTAGATGTAAATAATTTTATTAAGTTCACTAGCCTGTTACTCTTTCATTTCTGCGATGTTTTTGAAATGTGAGTTATCCAAGGGTTAAAAAAGATACCCCAGGCCATCTGTGCTGATGCTGTCAACCAGGCGTTGAGTGAGGGAGAAACTAACATGGCTTAGCGGGCAAGTGCCTACGAGGCATAGGCAGTCTCATATTGTGCTAGAGGGAGGAGAATGCTATGTCAAGGAAACTCTGTAACTAAATAGCTTTTGACACAGGCCTCTTTGATCTTACCGCTAGCACTATGTTAATTGAAATAGTGCTCCTGGTTTTGGTAGTTAAAGGATCTGTTACTTTGCAAACTGTCCTCAAGAACCTTTTGTGTCTAAGGATATTAGTGCTGTTTTATGTTGATGTTGATCTTTATGTGTTAAAACGTCCTACATTGCACTCTAGAAGAGATTTATACATCAGTAATGTTTCAGTAAACTAGAGGATAAAGAATGTAAGTTTCAGTAGAGGTTGCGTACGTGTGTAATTCTGCTGTGCACTTTGGACACAGAGGCTTGCAGTAAGACCCCAGGTTTTGTTCTGACAGGTAGCGAGGCAGACTTCAGTTCCTCCAGCAGCAATGGAAGTTTCAAGACCAAAGAATCCAACAGCTCCACGGGAAAGAAGACAACTTCACGCAGGTATAGCAGTCATCCATAGTACTTTGTGTGTCCTCCTCTCCTGTTTCATCTCTAGTAGTGCATGTCCTGATCAGGTAATATAATCTCTCATTTCACCATCTCTAAATATTCAGTATTGGTAGTACTCTTTATTCACAGGGTTGCCTAATTGTGTGCGACTTTCAAGGCAAACGATGAAATGGCATCATTTTCAAGACCGTTTTTCTGCACTTCCTTTTGAATGTAGTCATGTGACCAAGTTATGCTAGAAGCTACTGTTGGTTGACATTTCAGCCAATGGTGGGGGATTTGACAGCAGTCAAAATAAATTTTAGGAAGTCAAGTGATTCTAGGTAGGAGAGCTCTGTTAAATATTTAGATCTTGACAAATTGGGTTTGTAATGTCATGAAAGATATTGACTACTAGTAAAATGGCTCATTTGACATTCATGTTTCACAAGTCTGCATGCTTTTCTGCATAAAATAGAATCATTGGAAATGCTGTTAATTTTCTTGTATGGTGTTCAATTTACTTAATACATACATTTGATTCATGTAACAGTGTAATGGATTTAAGTATTTCTACAAGATGTAAGCTTCAGACCATAATGTATTATACACGGTTGCAAGTAAATCATTGCAAATGTGTGCAGTAACCTACAGTATTGCAGAAAAATCTGTGTAACATTTGCATATATTGTACATCAAGAACTATTCCTGGGTGTGTGTGATTAACTGCAAACAACTTTGTTCTAAGTTAAGGTCATCTCAAATTTTTGTATGTTAAGTGTTAAATCCTCCAGAGAAAGTGAACTATATTTTATTGTTAAAGCCCAGCGATGCCATATGGCATCCTGTCCTCCCCCAAAAAGAGATTTGTTTTGGGCTGTTATGCACATGCGTATCAGAGCAAATCATTTTCTGAAGTGCAGAGAATAATTTGGACTGGGGGAAAAAGGATTAATCTTGCCACTGATCAGGCCGTCATCCACTAATGTGGGTCACCCTCCTTGTCTCTCTCCAGCCGTGGATCCCACATCAGGACCCTCCCCCTGTATAGGTCAGCAGGAAGCGCGAGTGCGGAGCTCTACGCCCCTTACAGAACACCCACCAAAGGTCCTCCTTCCACCAACAGCAGCAGCAACTGTAGCCCTTCCAGCAGGTACCCTGTCAAACCAGGATTGTGTGTGGCAGAGTGGTGGTAGTCCCTACATTTTAGTTCACATGCAGCCTGAGCCAGCGAGTTGGGCTGAGTGCCGAGCCCGTTTTAATTGCCTCTTGCTCTGCTTTGCAAAGGAAAATATTTGGTCATGGTTGGTTTTATTTAATGCTGAGAAATGGAGAGATGTGGAACAAGTTTTATTTTTGCCACAGTGATTGTAGTGGAGCCCTGTGCAAGCTTGTGTGTGTGTGTGTGTGTGTGTGTGTTTTTTTTTGTTGTTTTTTTTTGGTTTTGTTTTGTTTTTTTCAGCAGCCATTTTGTGCAAGTATGTTTGGCAATAAATTTTTCATCTGTTTGCAGTCATTTTTTTTTCCTTTTTAGTGTGCTGAATTTCAGTGTTCTCAGTTTTTGTTCTTTCATTTTTTTTAGTTTCTTTTTTTGTTTCTTTGTACTTCTCTATTGTTGTGTTCTTGTTACAAAGAAACCAAATCATACTGAAATTCTGTGTGCTTCAGTGGGAGAGAGGGAGTTCTGTGTAATGACTTAAATTCATATGAAGCCTACTCGTGACTCATTTCATTAAGTGAACTTCTCCTTAGCTATATTCGTGCAGTAATATCTATAACTGTAAAGTAGTTGTTTTCATTACAGCTTTGTATGGCTCTGTAAATTTCTGCTGCGATGTTCTGTTATGCTTGACTGGATCCCTGCAATGTCCTTATTCACTCTCCCCTCTGCTAGCCTGTTCTATTTCTGGCAGAGATGCAAAGCTGACATCAAAGTACTGCCAGGTTGCTAGGATATTGTGCTAGCTCTTTAGATTGCTAATAGGGTTACTGTTCTGCATGAAAGCTTATTCACCCTATCTGAGTCCCTCTTGTCCTCTCAGTAGAAACATGTTTTGGCTCATCATTTTAATCACGGTCACCCATTAATGCTACTGTAATGTCTTAAGGATCTGAATATTTTTAAACAAACACTCTTATGGTTCCATGGTTCTGTATGATTTTACCCTTAAGGTGCTATCTTTTACATTCACACTCATTGTCAGTTCAGTCTGAGAGAAAAACAAAGTGATGACTTTTGCACTGTGTTGTGTTGGGCTTAGTACTGGAGGGATACACAATTGTTCCCTCTTGGGTAACCCAAAGTAAATGAATGTGATGTGGAAGTACAACTTTCCCATGTTTACAGAAGAGCCAGTTTTGGAAAATACCAGTCTTGTGGAGACAACCATGGCATCAAGCCTCCCAATCCAGAACAGTATCTCACCCCCCTGCAGCAGAAGGAGGTGGCCATTCGACACCTGAAGACCAAACTGAGGGAGTCTGAGAACACAGTCCATGACCGGTAAGTTCACTTTGTGCCTGTGCTTTCATCCCTTTGATAGCAGTAACTCCATTGAGCGAGTAATGAATGTGATGGAATCTTTTAGGGACTCTGAGATTGAAGAACTAAAGGCGCAACTGGGACGGATGCGTGAGGACTGGATCGAGGAGGAGTGCCACCGCGTGGAGGCGCAACTGGCTCTAAAGGAGGCACGCAAAGAGATCAAGCAATTGCGACAGGTGGTAGAGACCATGAAGAATAGTCTGATGGAGAAGGACAAAGGTATCCAGAAATACTTCATTGACATCAACATTCAGAACAGGAAATTGGAGTCTCTGTTACACAGCATGGAAATGGCCCAGAATGGTTCCAGCCTGCATGATGAGCCCACTCTAGACTTCATCTGTGATTCTCCAGAGAGGTCTCCTTCAGGCAAAGTAGACAAACACTTGCAGGTGGAGGAGAGAGATGCTGGGGAGATGGTTGACAGTGCTCAGCTTATGAATGATGAGACCATCAACCAAACAGGAATCATGGAACAGGTCCTCATGTCTACTGCTGTGGGATCCACTCAGGACTTGAGGGCCAACTTAGAGCCTCAGCCAGGACTGTCCACCCTGATTCATAGTGAGCTGGAGGAGAAGACTACAGGTGATCCGAGTGATGAGACCGACAAGTCACGTGCTTCAGAGCCGATTACGCTTGAGGAAAAAGCAGTTCAGACTGAGGAGTTGATTTACCACCCTGACCTCCATGCTCTTTTCCTGCAGCTGCTGAAACTCCAGAGTGCTGGGGTCACAAATCCCATGTTCTCCTCTTCCAGTCATCTCCAAGAATTGCCTGCATCACAAAGCCCTGTTACTGAAAAGCAAGTAGAGCTGAGTCCTAGTGACCCCACCCCCAGTGCAGAGCCGGAGGTGACCCTGGAGAGTCCTGGTGACTCGGGCATGTCTTGCACAGAGCCGGCGATGGATCCAACATTCATGGAAGAGCTGGATTTTGAAGTGAAGGAGACATGCAGCAGTCCAGGGATGGCTGTGGTTGGGAAAAGCTACTGGAGCAACAATTTTCTGGTTGATCTAGTTGCTGTGGCAGCACCTGTGCTTCCCACCGTAGCCTGGCTCTACTCTCGCCATGGTGTCGACGGAGGGACACCTGTGTATAACATTGGAGCTCTGATCAGAGGCTGTTGCATTATGGGATTGCACTCTCTTCGCCATGTTACACAGAGGCCAGATATTTAAGGGCCTTCACCTGCAAGCACAATCTGACATTTAACAAGAGCACTTAAACATCTACTAATAGCATTCATTAGTTTGTGTTTTCTTTTTGTACACTTGTCTAAATGCATACTTTATGTATTTTGTTTTTTTTTTTCTGTTGCCACAGTTTTCCTTTGCACTGTGTACATCTGTCATGTGTTGAGGCACAAATGGTGAAAAATGACAGTCACTTGTTTGTTCTTTGTTTATTCCCCTCAAATGTCTTTTATTTTTTTAGCTCTGCCAGTGTCTAGTCATTTGGGTAGGTGATTGTCTTGCATACTGTGCAGTTCTTCGCTGATTAGCCTTCTCCTGCTTTTAGACGGAGTGAATGTGGGTGAAAAAATGGGGCCGTTAGTAGTTGGATGTTTGTTCCTATTAGGAAACTGTGTGTTCTGAGTGAATTTCAAACCTCTAGCCAAAGCGTATACTTCCTCACAGTTTTTGTTCAGTGAAGTTGACTCCCTCCCACCCCCTCTTTTTTCTGAGCTTTTTACATGTTCTCTGTGAAGCATCTTGTTCTAAGAGCAGTCAATGCTACAGTGAAACTGACGTTTTTCATGTGCCTGAGCTATGTGCAATAATGTTTGAGATGTACTTAATATATTTATTATTAAAGCATGACAACCCTATACAATTGGTCTTTTTTTTGTATATGTGTTGTGGTTGAAAGTGTTCTGTCTTTGCTGGAGGGATGAGTTTTTAAAGGGGGAAAAAACAATGAAAATAAAATGCACAGGTACATTTAATAAGTTTGACAGACATGGTTAAAATGAAATTATATTCCTATAAGGATGTATCCCCCATTTGGTATGATGAGATGTGAAATGATCAACCAGAGGAGTGATTTAAAAAAAAAAACTGGGGAGGGTATGTGTGATCTGGAGGATTTAATATTCAAATGATTCAGTTATACTAAATTGCTGTTTGGACAATGACTGAAGTATTTTAACGGAAAAGTCGGTTCTGATTCTCGAAGGAGCTGCAAAGTAGCTTTTTGAGGGCCTAAAAGAAACAGGGAAGTCCAGTCAGTGTTCAGTAAAAATGTAAAGAGGATTCATATAGCCAGGCACACTGATGTTCTTCTTTGAATATGTGGGTTACATAAAACCTTAAATGTTTAAAAGAATTTTTAAGTACTTTGGGAAGGAGATGCCTTAGCATTACTGTACTGGACCCAGCGCTCTGCTTGTCATGAGCATCTTTAAACCTCCCTTTCCCAAGACTTTTTTCCCCCCCAATACTTCTTGAAGAATTGTTTGAAGAGGATTTCCTTCCTAGCCCCAACATCACACATGAAGTGTAGTACATGGTGCTACATCACATTAAGAGGTTTTGACTGAAACAACCAAAAAGACCCAGCTAATGGCAAAGACCCCTGGGCTTCCTCACACAGAGTGAGAGCACACTTTTTCCTGTAGCCAGATGGGGATTTTCTCTTACATAACCAGGACTTGCACTTCACTGAACACAAGCAAGTTGAGAGCAATTATTGCAGCTTTAATCTATGCATTTTAGTCCAGCGAGGTAACGTGCAGTAAGAATCAAAAGCGGGAGTCGGAAGTTATTGGAGTGGGATAGTTAAAAAAATCTCACAGACTGCTTTGAAAGGCGAGCAGTTATTGCTGTACTGTTGTGAGAAACTGGGAATTACTCAGCGAATTACTGAATAAGTTCTTCTGCACTGTCTTCACTTTGAATCTGCTGTGCTTTTGTACCATCGAGCAACATCCTTCTGCAAAGCATCATCAACTTACACCGACTTCATGTTATCTGTGAGTCATCCTGACGCGATTGTCTCCATGACTCTGATGAGTAAATGAATGACGCCACAGTGAGATCATCTCCTGCTTCCTTAACAACACCTCACTGTGAAGGTGAAAGGTTCAAAAGCAAAATTAAACCACGAGGTCCGTTCAAAAGTTATCCATTATAGCAGTCTTCAAATGATTTATGTTTTCAGATTTGTTAAAGCAGCTGTGATTAGAATGTTGCCGGGGTGAATGATTTAGTAACAATTCCAAGATTCAACACTGCAGTGCTGTTTGAATGGCAGTCTCATTAAAACACAGCATTTCATAAATCACATTTCTCAAACTGTGGGTCATATGCAGAATACATGTGTCAAGATTGACACACAAGCAAAATGTACACGTCCGTTCTGCGCATATCTGAGAGGTAAAACATTTCTAACGCGAGGATTAAAATCAACACTGATCGGCATGCGTGTCTCTCTGAGAGCAGCGAGGGAGACATTTCTCTGTGATAAACTGGGTCAAGCCTGGCTCGTTCTTTGACCGTGGGTGTTTTTGAGACAGATGGGGATTATAACGTCATACTCTCTGCGCTACAATGTTCAGACGGCCAGAACTTGTCTGTCCTTGAAACACAAAAGCTTCGAGGTTGGCGAACATATTAAATTACACATGAATCAGACAGATCGATGTGATAGTGTGACGTAGCTTTACAGACTCGGGTAGTATTATGAGCGGTTCATTGCTTTGTAATGACAAATTGCTTTCAGGTACAAAAGATCTTTTCTCCAATCATAATCTCTCATAACCCGAGTCTATAAAAAAACCAGATAATGCCAAAAGGTACTGTCTATATAATAATGATTTCAAAACATGGAACCGCATGAATTTTTTAAACTGTTCAAGCAAAACTCTGAATTTATATTCACAAAGATAAACTCCAAAGATTTATTACAGATGACAAAGGAATGGGCAAAAAAAGTATAAAACAAGCAAAAAAAAAAACCTGACAGAGGAGTAATCATGTGCTTTCTGCAATTTGGCTACATGCAGTAAAAATGGCCCATCTGTGATTTGAAAAATGATAATAATGCAAGAGTAAAAGGCAGAATTTAATTTTTATAGATGTCTGCACCCATTTTGTTCTTTAAGTCCCTGGTACTGCATGCACAGCTCAATCAACAGTACATAACATAATTTATCAAAAACCGCCTCTTCAAGAAACTGTATTAAGTACTGCTGTCTCCCTTTCCCCCTGAGATTCCCGAGTCAAACCATCAATGTGTCTGACCACCGTCCCCCCATGAACAAAATAAAGACAAAAATGATACACACATGTTCTGCATACTTGAGATCAGATGTCCAAATTTTATGAAAACAACATATCATTTAGTGTAAACTGTGTGAGCTGAAGTGATTATAGCAGGTTGAAGAATGCACAGTCTGAAGAAGTAGTTTCTGTACCTGCTAAAAAAAAAAAAAAAAAATAGATGCAGTGTTTCCATGACAACTGTCAGTTACCGCTCAATTCCACACATCTCATCAACCATTCTGCTAAATCTTTCACCTGTATTGACCGAACACTTTTTTTTTTTTTGTATATCCGACACTGACTTGGCATAGTATGAAATGTCACGCTGAACCATGGAGGAGTCGGACACTGGGAACCATTCTAGGTGTTCTAACCTTGTGCTCAATGTTATTATAGTTCCACTTACAGGTGGATCAGTATTCAAGTTATGCTTCCAGGTTTTTCATGTATACTGTTGTATGACCTTGCTGTCAGTTGCAAGACAAACTCAGTACTTGAAAATCTGAACAAAATGTCTTCTGAAGATGAAAGGAAGGAAGAGAAAGACAAAAACTTCAGAGAGACCAGCTGTCACTTTTTCATGTATTGAAAGCAGGTACAAGAGGCTGTAATGAATCACTTACTTATTGTTATAATATTTAAAATATTATGACACACCTGATCAGTAATCACTGTTTGCCATTCGATTCCAGTGTTTACAGTACAATGACATACCATGACTGGTGAACAACAACAGAAGAGAGGAAAAAGACTTTTTAGACACGAAGGCCAAAAAAAAAAAGATTTCATCAGCTGACATTATTCCATCCAGTCCTTCAAGTCTTATAAATATAGACACGCAAAGCGATCAGATTCTTTTGCAACTATACTACAAGTATATTTACAATAATTCCTGAACAAAAGGGTGGTTCTTGACTATTGTATTTTTACAATAATTAAAAGAGAAAAACAAAAAGACTTTCCAAGGACTTCTGGTGGACGAAACAAAAAAAAAAGAAAGAAAGACAGAAAGAAAAAAAAAGGCCATAGAGACAGAGAAATGTCATGTGATGTCACAGTATTTGGGGAGAGGGGGAAAAAAACAGGAAGAGTGAAAAATATTGACAGATATTGTGTGATATTGTCTGTGAGTGACCAGCGCCCCCCTCTGAGTGTTACGAAAGCTTGACTGCCATCTTCTGCTCCTTCTTCAACATCCTCTGTGCTTCTTTCTCCATCTTCTTCCTCTGTTGTTCCATGGCACGTTTCTCTCTCTCTGCCAGTTTCTGTTGTCTGTCAGATAGACAAATACTCTTTAGACAAACAAAGCAAACTCATCTCAGTACAAGAACTCTCTAGAACATTCACTGAGAAGGGCCCTTGTGTAAACCTCTGATGAATAATTCAGTAGAAATTTTGTTTACCATACTGATGGAAATTAAACCATAGAATCTGAATGGATTTCATACACATTACAGAACGTTATCTTCAGGTCTGAGAAAATAAAGATAGAAAGTATTTATCATAGCCCAGAGCAGCTGACATAGTATCAGGTCAAAAACCACTTATTACTAAGACTTCACATGCAGAGGTTATCACCTCCTGGTGCACAAACAGTATTTACAAAATATTTATTTCATATTCAGTCACATCGATCTTCAGTTCTAGTCAAATAAGGAAATTTTAGCGGTCATGATAAAATTTACATGTAGAGGTCATGTTAACCTAAAAGCAAAGATCCTGTGTAAATTCAGAATGATACTGTACTGCCACCTGCTGGACAAAGCTGGAAAATGTTAATTTCAATTGCAGCAATTTACTACTGCACTTTTGCACTTAAAAAATCAGCCTTAGTTGTACTGCTGGGAAGCATTTGCCCACTGGAAAGCACCCGTTCAGTAGAAAAGCATACTGGGCAGTGGTCTCATTGAAAAGGCCTCAAAAGTTAACAGGTGTCAAGGGGAAGATGAAGAGAGAAACTTGAATGTATGTAGTGTACCTGAGCACCTCCTCTGCCTCCCAGGCTGCATCAGACTCATCCTCCCAGGCATTAGTATCCTCTTGCCACGTGTCCAAATCACCCAACTCTGCCTGTGTGGTCCAAAACAGGAGGTTAATGAGACGACATTGAACATTTTGAACCATGCATTTACACTGTACGTGGAGGTCTCTGTAGTCATCAGATCACCATGGTTGGGTTGTCTTAAAAGGAACAACACAGCTAGAATACAGTCTCATGCTGTTAACAGGACATTAAAAAATACAATGTAAAGACATATCAGCAGTAATGAAGTTACCTATACTAACACAGAATATGCAGCCTACCGGTAAATTCTTCTTAAATCTGGTCGTGTTCAGTTTTCATTCTAAAGTACTTTAAACTATGTGACATATACAAGACCTTCGTCTTGTTGGGCCAAAGGCAAAAACCATGAACCAAAAAAGCTTGAACAATCTTTCAGATGTTACAGCCATACATGTAGGTGTATGTTATTGTGCTGTATTCTGAACTGACAGGAAAGTCTTGTTAAGCTTCTATTAGGCTTCCTCAGTTACGATGACTAAACCTGTCCTGAACGGGATTATGTACATTGGCTGAAGCTTGTCTAAATGGGTATACTGAAAGGTACTGGCTGTGGTTCACTCACAGATGGTTGGATAAAGGACATGTCCTGAGTGGCAGCTAGTCTGCTGGAGAACCCTGAAGTGCCATCAGGGACAGTGAAATTGAGAGGCTCCCTTTTCTTTAACACGATCTGAAGAGAAAAGAGAACACAGACTGATTAGAAAAGAGAAGTGACGGTCAGTTGCTTAAATGATTTTGCCTGACCACAGAACATACTTTTTGTGTTTTTCTGATCGTGGGGGCCATGTCTTTAAAGTAGTCAGGCTCCTCCTCCTCTACGTTGTTTTGCTCAGGTGGAACAGCTCCGTTTCCCCCTTCGACCTTGATACTTGTGGGAGCTTCTTCATCCCATGAACTCCACTCCTCAATTTCGGGCTGGAAATGATGCATTCAGAACCAACAACTATGTTTTGCATGTTAAGCCAATTAAACCTGTACGTCTACAACCAAGTCAATTATTAAACAGTATATACTTTGAGAATAATAATGTCATTTCAGGTTTTACCCCATGTACCCTCCTTCAAAACTAAATTTTGAATTGGTTGCTGCGACGGCAGGTTTATTTAGAAAATTAAAAGCTTATCAAGTTCCAAAGAGTAGTGTAATATATGGGGAAATCAGAGTACCTAAATATTTGCTGTGCCAGTATTTCTTAAACATTTTGTTTTTAGAAAATCATCTGATTTATAAAAACAAAAAACTTGTCTCATGTTTTTAATAAAGCTCTCAGTCAGTCATATTTTCATGTTTATTTCCAGTTTAATTATCTATATCACCGATCCCATTTCTTAAATAAGGACAGACAGTTTAGATTGACTGACCTGTTTTGGAACTGATGAAAAATCAACTGTAGTAGGGAGAGTTATCTGATCGCCACTTAATTTGCGCAGTCGACCAGTCCTGGAGAAGACAATGAAACTTATAAAGACACAATATGGTGAATGCTGTAATTGTAAACTGTCATAATAACACATTTTGGATCACACGGAGATCTCTGGGCACATTTCAATCAAGCAATGTACAAATCTGTTGCTAATATTATTTGGGTGGAAAATGTCACAGCACAACTTTAATATTCATAAGCTAAAATGCTTTCTTACCTGCATATTAACCTTTTCAAGAAAGAAAGTATAGATGCAAGGCATGTGCATATCTTAAAAAGGCGAAACTGGGAAATTGCCATGTTGCCTCTGATTTCTGGAAAAAAGAAAGAGCGAAAAATGTTGTCACATGTATTATCGAATAATTGCAAACGATCTAGCCATGGTGTTCGGGTAGTAACGATAGCTGTTATCAGCATTCTGGGTAACAATTAATTGGCCAGAACTAGCTTATCCATCTGCCTCTTATATGCACTTAATCATCAGAGAATAATTGCTAGAGAAATTTTTCAAGCACAACACAGATACCAAAGCCAGGAAGAGCAAATTTTGAGCAAGTACACGCGACTACTTACTCCAGTTTGGTAACCTGAGTAGATAATGCTTGTGATGGATCTTTAGCTAGCTGAAAAGCTGCTAGCTAGCTTAACGTGTTCTAGACGGGAAGTATTTTCATGTGACACAATGCCAGTGGACTGCAATGCACTGTCTGCAAAACACAGTGGCATCTCGTTTACATATGCCAGTTTCCTTTTCTTCAAAGAAACCAAACACATATTCATGGCATGTCATTCATTTGCAAATAATCTAAACATTTAGCTTGCCGATTTACAATGACTACAAAGCTCTCTTAGGTTGAGCCATGCTAACCATCTGGGTTAGCAGGTTAAGCTTTAGCTTGCTAGCTAAACACAGCTCCACAAGCTTCTGTCTCAAATCTTCGCATACCATGAAGCTGACCCAAAACTCGCACCAAAGGTAGGGGTGTGTGTTTGCACCGCTACAGCAAACTTTATTTGTACACTGACCAAACAAACGGGTAAATCTCAAGTGGTGACACTAGTGAGCCCAGCTAACGACTGGCATGTTTGGTCGCTAGCCTATGGCTAGCTTGCGGGTCACTTCAGTGGAGCCGTTTCCCACACGTCTCAATTGGTGCCAAATTTACGCAAACTCTTATTAGCTCTTCATCTGTCAAACATAAAAAACTAAGCAATTTATGTTAACAATACCAGCAGTCAAGGTCCATACACTGGGAGAGTCGTCAACCTCGTCCCGGTTTTTATTTTGGTCTCAAATGCCATCGTCCCTTATTGCACCTTCACTGCCATCTTTTTCAGTCGAACAGGGAAATTAGACGGTGGTACAATGGTTGCCAGATATACAAGAAGCTCGTGTGTGTGTGTGTTGAAGCTATATTATTTTCTGAAAGAACTATTGTAAAACACGTTACTGGACAATGGATGAGGACATCAAATCATAAAGACTGAAACTATTGCTTTATCACATGTCTTTAAAGTTGTCTCCATCCTATATAGTAATTTCACGCATTTGCGTGAAATTCGATGATAAAGTGTCATTTAAAAAGAAGTGTACCTACATTAATTGCTGGTGACTGATAGCTTATTAAAAGGGACTAAATAAGACTTGTAATCATTACATTTACATAACAATGAGAAAATAATGCTAAGACTACATTACATACACATTTCACAGTACTGATGCATGTAAAAAATTTTTACATCCTATAAAACAAAATATATGCCGTGTTTTATCTATCTATCTATCTATCTATCTATCTATCTATCTATCTATCTGTCTATCTATCTATCTAAGAAACATAAAACATGGCAGTCAATAACATTTTTTCAGTTTCAAACACATTTTCTGTGCATCTGGCAACCCTTCTGGTCAGTGTCACTATCTGGGACTTTTCCTTAGACATCATAATAAAAGTCCTAAGGGACAGGATTTCTCTTTGTCAGATCATGGAGGTGCGACTCTTTTCTCAAGCCTAAAGTGTGGAGAGATCCCTGTCTTATAAGAGAAAGGGTTTCCTCTCTTGTAGATCATCTAGATGACAACTGTAACTAAACAACTACAGTTGATAATAACAACTATCATTTAATCAACATTCTGCTCTGCTCTCAGTGCCATAACCAAGATAGATAGATACATAGATATATAGGTAGATGTTTTAGAAAGTGGTGATCCCAGCAAAGACTTTCTAGACTTCAGGCTTGCTTATTTAACCATTAAAATGAGTAGTTTTACAAAAAGCTAAATTCGAGCGTGAACCTAAAGTCTAAGGCAGATGTATCGCTTATAAAATATGCGCATATGATTTTGATACCAGTAACGTCCGTTAATACGGGAATTATGCAAGGTATTTAGAAACGCCCAGTTTTACATTTCAGATTCTTCCCTAAACGCAATAGTTTCGATGTCTGCTCATGTCATAGTGACTGTGCGTGTCGCAACTCCATGGAAAAAAAAGAGGTGTGGCTTCATCTAGTTTTGCCAGTGTCAGTCAGCGTAGGGAGGAGTGTAAGCACAATGATGCAGCCTTTACGACAACCACAATCGCAGAACCGGACTAATGGGTTATTCTTCATTTGATCATTTAAAGATACGGATGTTGGACTTATAATTGTGCTCGTTGTAGTAGTTCCAGTAACCGTTGTAAGAATTGTCGTGACATGCGTCGGTGTCAAGAGAAGTAAGTACCCTCAAGGATATGCTATACACACCCACGACGACGCGTTTTATTTGTTTCTTGAACATTCGGAAAATCGAATCGAAATGGCTCGTCTAAATAGACACATTGTACAACTTTACGTGGCATACCCGCTCGGCTGCAGCGCTGTTTATGATATCTGCGCTTCATAACTGTAGCCAGCCGATGCTTTATAATGGTGAGGATGTTGCTGTTCAGCAGAGCTGACGTTACATCTGATCGCATTTAGTATCAGAACCGTCTTCGATAAAGATTGTTCAAGATTGACTGGTAAATGTAGACGTTCTTTTTGACAAAATTCTGGTTTGTGTCTCTCCATCTGATTTTCCAAGAGTTCATTAACGGGATCGTGTGAGTGCAGCATACTTTTAAGACCAGTGGTCCGATTTTGAGTGGATACAGTGCAATGCTTAAACGAAGAGAAAGTCTGTCCTCCTCTGACATTGTTGCCACAGTGCAGGTCCCTGTGGTCAATACTTTTTGGTCAACACAGACATACTGCAGCATCCGTAAAGTCACTAAGAGTCTTGGTTGAGTCTTGGCCTTGAAAAAGCATCTTTCAGTAAAGTGAATAAATAAACGGCATTATCATTGGTAGAATTTTGGATCTGCTGGGTAGCTGGATGAAGAGCAGCGTTTCTGTACTCGTCACTAATTTTATAATTAAAAATTTATATTTTAACCAAAGCTAGGTCCTCTTGCTGCAGGCATACAGGCTGGTGTTTTATGAGATTTTTACCGTTCTTACAATATTTGAGTCTATGACTAGTGACTTATTCCGATATAAATAACATATAATCTTAGAGACAGAACCACAGTTAATCTTCCTACATTGTGAATATCTTAAAACGTTCCCTGTCCAATGTACCTTTTGCTTTGTTATTCCCAGCATGGAACCTTTGTGATAGGATGAGAAGTCCAGTACCACGATTCAGGGACGTTGAGAGACAGGGGAGCAACCTGCAACCAGAGCAGTGCGTTCCTCCCTGTCATGATACACTGAACACCATGTGGTTCATTCGCGATGCCTGTGGCATAGCGTGTGCGATTATCACCTGGCTGCTAGTCTTCTATGCAGAGTTTGTTGTGCTGTTTATCATGCTCCTGCCATCCAAAAGCCTGACTTACACCGTGATAAATGGAACTCTCTTCCATGGACTGGCCTTTCTCGCACTGGCATCTCATTTCCGAGCCATGTGCACTGACCCTGTAAGTTTACCCTATGGCCCAATGCAAAATGCACACATTTACACTTGGTTTTATACAAGGTCATGTTAAAGCTGAGTAACTGTGTGTTGTCCAGGGGGCTGTGCCCAAGGGAAATGCCACAAAGGAATACATTGAGAGCCTTCAGCTGAAGCCAGGCCAAGTGGTGTACAAATGTCCAAAGTGCTGCAGTATCAAGCCTGACAGAGCTCACCACTGCAGGTAAGACTAGCCTGCTGCTAAAAATATACTTTATAACTAAGTCATCAAATTTTGGTTTTTACCTCTCATCATTTTATGCCGCATCTCTTCATTTCTTTTTGTATCTCTTTGTTCCAGTGTTTGCAAACGATGCATTCGAAAAATGGACCACCACTGTCCATGGGTCAACAACTGTGTTGGTGAAAATAACCAGAAGTACTTTGTGCTATTTACAGTATGTATGATTTATACATGCATTAATTTTGCATAAGTATGCATGTGTAAAGCATAGGCAGCAATGTAAAACAAACAAATATAAAATGATGAAGTCTTATTTTTTCTTGGTTTTCCAGATGTACATTGCACTAATCTCACTGCATGCCTTGGTTATGGTGGTCTTCCATTTTCTGTACTGCTTTGAAGACGACTGGACAAGTAAGTTGAGGACAGCATTGTGTATTGTTAAAAGAGCTGTTCACCTGGCCAGACTGATGTCTTGGTGTTATTTTTTACTTATTTTTTTAAATTCTCACCAAGATAAACTGAGATTGATGGTCTCCCCTAAAATGTATTGTGGCTATCTGCATTCATACTTGTCAGGACAGAGAAATGATGATGCATGCTTTGGGGTAAATCGCTACATCAAAGTTATCCTGAAGGTTATTCTGACCTCCTAGCTTTATGCCAGGGTCAGAGTGGGGTGTTTTTCACATGTTGAGATAGCCTTGAGTCCATAAGTTCCTTTTTCATCTTGTTTCACTGGCCACGTTACATGGTAGGGTGTATTATATATTTTCATGCATATTCAGGCCAGAGTTTCTGTGTCAATTCATGTAGGTTGGATGGTTTGATGGAATGAACTATAAATTATGCTTTTGTCATGCTAGTTGCTATGTGCACAGTCATATATATTTTTTTCACGTGAATACATTTATACATGGTAGTGGAGGGTCATTAACATTTCCACTGAGGTTGAAATACACAGCTTATAAATCTTTTGGACTTATAAAATATAGATCATATTTTTTGTCTGATTCGAGATGTTTTTGTCTGATTTGAGATGTTCTTCATATAATACTTAATTCCAAATGCTCTAATATTTTAAAAAAGAAAAAAGATGCTAGTTCCAAAGCACATGTTTATTCACGAATTTATCTTTATCCATAAGGATCAGTTTGGAATAAATCCAACATGTGGCCACTTGGTTAGCTCTAGCAAGCACTGTGGCTTTGAATGTTCCCTTTGTTGCCCCTCAATGTAAGTGTGTGTGTGTGTGTGTGTGTGTGTGTGTGTGTGTGTGTGTGTATACATGTGTATATATATATGCTCCGCTGTCCCCTCCCATCCCAGAGTGCAGCACCTTCTCACCTCCAGCGACTGTCATTCTCCTCATCCTCCTGTGCTTTGAGGGCCTCCTCTTCCTCATCTTCACCTCTGTGATGTTTGGCACCCAAGTTCATTCCATCTGTACAGATGAGACGGTAAGTGCTGCAAGAGCTCATGTCCCTCTCCTCCCAGCAACCCTCTTTTCATGGCTTTTCCTGGACCACAGACTCCCTACTACTGACTTCCAAACAAACAGTCCATGGCTAATGAGGTTTGGGAAGAGATACTAAATTGTTGCTACAGACCCTGAGGTAAATGTGGTCACATGCGCCCGTGTCCATTCCCACGGGCATGTCAGGATGGGCATTTTCATGCCTCTATCACAAGAGGTCCACAGAAATTCAGTCGCACAGCATTACAAAAATGCTTAACGCTCAGATAGATTGTAAAATAAGATACAAGTAAAATTGCAGTTTTGTTTGTGGATTTCTGATGTGTTGTGTAGTATGATATTTGTATATACATTACATGATCATTATTATTGACGAGATAGCGTGAATATTAAATAAATGTAAAGACCTCCTGTCTTAGCACCACCTTTCTCAGGCTGATTCACCACAACATCAGCCCCCGGCCTCTCTTGAAGGCACTCTTATGTAGTATCTGCGTATTCTCACGGCTGTGTCTGTTGATATATATTTAAACTTTATATTTAGATTTTACAACATACTGATTATCTGATAAATTTCAGCTCACCACAGCTGATCCAGGAGCAAACTAATGAGAGACATAAATCGTGTGAAAGATGAATATTTTGACATCTTGCATTTATGCGTCTGCATGGATGTGTCATTATCTGATCTAAATGTTTATTAAGTGTCTACATGACAGTAATGGGATTTTCAACCAAATGTCAGTGATGTGTTATAGGTGCTCGAGTTCACAAACACATTTACTTTCAATGTGAGAATTGGAATATCATCTATTTTTAGGATGGTATTTAAAGGCTTCCGCCTCACAGCTGGTGAACTTTTATCTAATAAATCACTTTAGTTTAGTTAGCCGTGGAACTTGGGGTCAGTGAGCCATGTTATCAAAGAAGATCAAATTCATGGGAGCTCCTTAAGAATGGCTTGCTCCATTTAATCATAATTATAATTAGTTGTGTAGTTTGTGACTCGCTCTCACTGAAGTCTGGGTTGTCCTTTTGTTTTTAGGGCATAGAGCAGTTGAAAAAGGAAGAGAGAAGATGGGCTAAAAAAACTAAATGGATGAACATGAAGGCGGTTTTTGGACACCCCTTCTCGATAGCATGGTTTAACCCGTTTTCCACACCTGATCATGGAAAGGCTGACCCTTACCAGTATGTGGTCTGAGCTCAGGAAGCAGAGACCCCTTGCCCCCTTTCCCTATCCAGCTTTAAAAGGTAGAGATTGGGGGTGTGTGGAACTACCCCTGACTTTTCATTCCCTGTCAGCTCTGGGGAAAGTGGCCTCTGGGAAAGTGATTGTAACTCAGACTTTACTGGCTCCTCCTCCTCCTTCTCCTCTTTATTTCCTTTATCAGAGATGCCATATCAGATTTTTTTGAAGTTGTCAAAGGGGAAACAGAAGAAAAATGAGATTATTCCTTAAAGTGTCTTGTTTTCTGGTCTTAATTTTGGAATGTTGTTGTTGTTTGTGTGTGTGTGTGTGTGTGTGTGTATTGTTTTAAATTTGTTGCAATTCTCTGTATTTTTATTGTTCACTTTACCCTCTGTTCAGTTTCCTATATGGTCCTTGCTGTCCTCCTCAACTATTTTGGATAGTAAATGGACAAGGGACAATCACATGCAGTCAATATGGATTTGCTTAATGGCACAAGACGTATTGAGATTCAGATATTTTCTGAATGGTTGCATGATGTTTGACAGTTTCTTTTTAACCGAAGGTGTACAAGTGTACTCAGTGGACAAGTAAACAGATGAATGAAATATCTTTGGCATGGTTAGTTTATTCAAAAGCATTGTAAGAACTCAAAGTGGATATACCAGTAAAACTAGGTCATACCACTGGTATCACTCCTGTGCTACTAAGTACGCTAAAGATATTTCTAACGCCAGTGATAAACAGTGGCTTTTCTCAGTTTTATCTGAACTCTGTATCATACTCAACTGAACTCTCTCCCATTTACCCCTGCATCTGGTATTTTCTTTTGCTGTCATTTTATCTTGATTCACAATTACCTGTCAGATACACTTAACACGACTTTGCTATGCTGCCCAGGTGCATGAAATTATGGACAGTGCAGAGAAGGGGAAGCGAGAACACTAAAATATTTATCCCGCTCAATATCCGACTTCTACAGCCAAATATATGTATCACAGTAAATTTTCTTCACGGTGGGACATCTCTGAAAAGCTGTGAACAGAGAAATAACACAATGTGCAGATTTACCCTGCTGACCACAGTCTCATTTCACACATAACCTACAATCTGTTGACTGTAGATGGAGTAAGAGTATGTGTATATTATATATGGACATGGGTGCACCATTGATTGAGACTCAAATGCTTGTGGCACACATTCTATTGTAGGGGGACAACCAGGATATCAAGTGACAATTCAGTTTCCTGGCGCTGCTTGTAAAATAAATAGACAGCACACAACTTAGAAATCACAATTTCAGTTTGTTAGTCTGGTTTATTTTGGGTGGTCTGTGTTGACTGGTTCTCACCTTGGTGCTCAGTAAGACCCCATATGTGTAACATTGCATTTTTTACATTGCAACTTTTATTATTTCATTTCAGAACAAAATAAATGAGAATTACAATCTTGTGCTGTAGTTATTTGTGTGGATGACATTTGGTGCAGTTTAGGTGCATTTTCTATGATAAATACAATGAAGACAGCTAAAATTGAATTTGCATGTATGATGGTCACTGTGCTGTAATGCCTGGCTAAATAGTGAGAGCTTTGGTTCTGAAGCAGATATAGTTTCTTATATGTACTATTTCTTTCTGTCTACCTAATTCTCCAAGTGTGTCAATTAATGCTGTTATCAGAAAATGCCGTATTTGTCTCTGCTCCACTATGCTTATGTTCAGAAATCCCATTACACTGACTGGATAAAAAGTCAGTAGAGCTTCGTGTTAAGTGAAAATATAGAGTATTTTTCATTCTGAAGCTGTTAACAGTTATTCTTGAATGATACCTGATGCTGCTTTCTGATTGGTATGTCTCTGAGGTAAGGCTGGATTATTCCTGATCAATCAGGCACCTCCATTAGTGCTGTCACACTAGAAGCATGCTGGTGTCATCACCGAAAATGTCAAACTAAGCCTTCTTCCTTGTCCTTCAAAGTTTTCTTTTCTTTTTTTTTTTTTTTATTCTTTGTGCTACTGCTCTGCTGATGTGATGATAATAATAGCATATGGCTATGGAATTAGATAAGCATGCTGCATGTTCAAAGTGCTTTTTATTTGACCATTTAGTGACCGTCGAGCAGAACCCCCCCACCCATTACTACCGCTCGCCTTACTGGGTAAAAATATGATTGAAATGCCCGCAATACTCAGATGCATGTGCGCTGCAGTGATTCAGTGCTGCCAGTTTAGTTTTTATAGTAATGAATCCGTTTTCAATGTTATGATATTTTCAAAAGGATTTCAGGAATCCCAATGTTGTTAGCCTGGTAAGATTACAAATCCTATAACTTAATGTGATACTCGGACTGTGTTTCAGGGCATCGAACGGCTTAAGCGTGAGAATGCCACGTGGGAGAAGACTCCATGCTGGGAGGCCATGAAGTTGGCATTTGGTGGTTCTTTCTCTCTGTCCTGGTTCAGCCCCTTCACTGACCTCACGTGTGGGAAAAACCAGTCAGTCCACGTCCCTCCAGCTCCTCCTGGTGACATCATTGAGGAGGATGTGATAGAGATTCCACTGGAGAGCTCCAGCGTGCCTTCACCAGTACAGCCAAACTGAGAGGTATTGCTGGCAGACCACTGCAAAGGACTCCAACTTGTTTCTACTATCGTGGTACTGATTTATGGCTCTATGAGTCAGTGGTGGGAAACTTTCACCTCGTGTAATTATACCGTGTTCAACTGTCTCATTGACTTCCGGTGTGCCTTAAACCAAATTCTCACAAGAGGTTAAAAAACAAACAAACAAACAAATACATTAATCAGTATTTTACTCAGTATTCTTAAGGTTCTGTGGTTAATGAAAGGGACATTTTGACACTAAAGAACTGAACAAATCTGAGCTTGTTTCTTAAAACTGTCCAACGTTTGCTGCTGCAAAACACACGCTCATTCTCTGCCATTTGCTTAGCTTGACTTCATTCAACATCCACACTGTGTGATCTCCCAATTTAGCCTGTAGCCACAAAAAATGTAAACATGCAGTACTACATTTTAATGTGTTATTCCTGATCAAATAGGACTCTTTTTTTACCAGGAATAATGTATTATTCCTGGTAAAGAATCAGTCCAAAATAACTATAAAATAGCACTTTTATAGGTTCAGTGAGCTTTGAATAAAACCTCTTGAAAACCAAATGTTTTTATTAAATGTGAAATCTATGTTGGGGGTGTTTGTTTCTATCGACTACGATACAACTTAAGTGGCCTTTAAATACTGTCTCCTGTTAGGTTAGAATCCTTTGTGAATGTATAATTTCAGGTTAGAATCCTTTGTGAATGTATCATTTCACTGTGTAAATTCTGTTTGCATTACGACCTGATCCTGCATATTTTCATTTCATCCATGGACATAAGCTTGAACTGGTTTAAAGTGACTCTTGTTGTTGTTATTGTTGTTGTTATCAAATTGCTTTTAATTGTGAATTTAACATGAAGACAAATTTAATAAAAATTGCTAGGTTTTACCACCTGTGTTCCTCTGACCATTTTTTTTTTTTAAACCTGTTTCTAAGTTTAGTGAGATTGTTGCACCAAACAGTTGTTTGTGAAAAGACAAGATGCATACACCCTTAATAATTCACCTCACAAACACATGCACGCATTTTACAAACTTAAAATAATTAAAGGGCTGTGCTATACTACTACTGATTAAGACAGGCCCTGAGAGAAAGTGGCACACTTATTAATAGGCAATGAGCTCCACTAACAGACCTGACTCCATGTAGGTCAGGAGTTTGCCTGGAACCAAACATATCCAGTCCCTTACGGTTACTGTTCTACATTTTACCTCATGAACCACCCTTTTCTGATCATGAAACACTTATGACAAGTGTTTATTGGCAAGAATATCCTAAGCAGACAATTAGACACTGAAAATACACTGTATTTATTGACAGTACATTCTGAACAGTGATGTGATGACCAAGAACTTCAGTGTAAATCTGTTTGAACAATATTAACACAGTCTTTTAAAACAATGTTGTTACATCAATTCAAGAAAAGGGTAAGGACATCAGTAATGAACAGAAACTGTGAATGTGGTACATTGCAAGAAAGTTTGAAGATCCCCTTATCAGTTTGCATCAGTGCACACTAGAGACTAAGTAATAGGAAAAAAAGAGTAAAATGTTAAAATAAATACCACATTGATATTCAAGTGAGTCTCTGCTTTTGCAGTGTTAAAAGTGCATAACTACTATGTTGGAAGACTGAAGATTAACAGTACACATTCTGTGGATCAGATAAGACCAGCAATCATTAGATATTGTGCAGCACTTTTCACAGCTAGATTTGTTTCAGATGTAATATATACCATTTCTCATGCACCAGGTTCCTTAATTTTGCTTCATACTTCATTCTCAAAATATCAATGATTACCTTTTCAGTTTAAATCTATGGCCTAACTCAAGGTGGAGAATGGATTTCTGATTTATACTGACAATTAATTATTTTCCTTATCATTACTGTTTTATGCAGTTTACATGAAACATGTAAGTGCCATTCATAAATGTGTGTTATGTCCTTTTAACATAATGTGTAATCATTACATTTATCCTTAAATATTCCATTTCTACTTTTCTTAAAGTTCTATGACTCACCTTTTCATGCATGACTTGATTAGTGGAATTTGAGGAAAATGTGTGGAAAATTAGTGAGAGTAAACACATTTTAGCATGCTTAATCATATCCCTGTTCTGAAAGATAAGGGTGTGCATAGACACTTGGGTTAGTTCATTTGAGTTTTTGTAGTCTGTTTAGTATGATTTACCATACTCAATGCATCCAAGGTGAACAGTGTGAACATGATTTTTGCAGAGGTTTTGCCCTTAAGTTGGTCTGTCTGCAGTTGACTGGAATGCATTTTCATTTATGCTTCTTTGCTTCTTGCTGTGGATCTCTTGGAGTCGATCCATGAAGGATAAGGAGTCCTGACAGAGTCAGAGAGATGCCAACCCACCACAAAGTTGCATGAGTCTCTCCAAATATTAGATGCCCAAGGAATGCCTGTAGAACAAAGATCACATAATCATCTGCCTAATAAAATGGATACGGATTTTCTTACATACTATTACATACTAAAAGACTGGTCTGGTGTGGTCACCACTTGATTAACTATCCTGCAGCTGAGTTTTCTTCGTTTGCTGGGTTGGTTAGATACTCACTGAGGAAATGAAATTGGAGGCAGTGGTGGTCACAGTGACCCGTGCGGATGAAGAGGAATGCCTGAGAGCCTTTGCAAAGAAAGTCCACATCACAGCATTACAGGTAAAGAGCAGACCCCCACAAAGAAGCCGCAGAGGAATGTGTAGCTGGAATACAATGCATTTAAATAATGAATTATTAATCCGCGCTCCTCCTCTTTATATTTTCTGTCTCCCTCCGCAGGGTCCGATTCGTTTTAGTTCAAACTAAAATGAACCTACTGACAGCACGTTTTTTGTTGAACTACAATTCGAGTTCGACAAAGGCGATTTTTTAATATGTAGCATGACCCGTTGTTCCATTTAAACCTAACATTAAAAGATGATGTACGTTCGTTCATAAAAACGTTAATGCTATGAAACTGTACATGATAGCCTTACCCATTCACATGGAGTAGTCTCGAACTCCCTCGTGATAATCGTCCTCTCCCCGGCCCATATTTTCATACCTGTTTCACACACGCCTTTGAGGTAGTCAGCACCGAGTGACAATTTGGCAGACGATGAGGCAATGGCCCCAAGAAAACCAGCCAGTAGTGCATATATAACCCCTGGCAACATAGTTGGTTTCAATTGTTCAGCACAGAGGGGACGATGACATTCATTATTTGGTACTAGAGACTTCAATACGGTTGTGGCACCGGTTCGCTGTAGCACCAGTATGTAGAAAACACTACATCCTTACTTCTCTCTGCTGAAGTTCTTACTAGAGCCCACACCACATATGTTCATACAGCAGCAGGAATTCAACCAATCAAAACACAAACTGTGAAACGTTTCATAGCGTGTTCAACACGGAAACTGTTTTAATTTTAACCACTGATGAGCGCTGGATTTCACAACAATCTTTCGACATCTGTGCTTCTGTTTCACACTATTCAGAGCATTTTGTCATATTCTGGGTATCAGTGATACGTCTTTAAATTCAGTCGATATTATCGTAAGTCCTACACGTATTGTGTCCATGTTAAAATATATATTGGTATTGAACTGAGCTCTTAATTAACCTGTAAACGTAGGCACGACAAGCGTGTATTCCCATTGGCCAATGGCTGGCGCTTGTTGATGACGATTTAGGGCGCATTTTCAATCCAGAAACAGAACATTTCAGTTTTTGGTCGTTTCATTGTGGGTACTACCAGTCGTATCGTGAATATTTCTTCTCAAAATGAACAAGAAGAGTAATATATCGTGGATAAAGCCGGCTGAGCCATCCTTTCTGAAAAAGTTTAAGCAAGATGTTGGGTACAAAGAAGGACCAACAGTCGATACAAAGGTGCGTTGTAGCAGTCAGTTCATTGGGTAAATCAGTATGAAAACATTAATAGCTGATAGATTTTCACTAAGTGTCAGAGCCTCATTGGACAGTCTGAAACAATTTGTAATATTATGTTATTACATCTGTTTAATATACGACTGGTCTTTGTCTCCGTTTTTATTGTAATACCCGGAGATTAAATTTGTAACACACTCGTCTTCTAACACGGAGATGAAATTTCTAACACACATCTTAAATTAGAGACAAGTAATGCCACCATGCGATGACGACAGTGATGACAGCGACCGAGAGGATGAAATGCCTCAAGTGGTTGTCTTAAAGAAAGGTGACTTATCTGCTGAAGAGGTTGTGAAGATTAAAAAAGAATCCCAGAGTTCCAAAAAAGGCAAGACAGTCTCACTTCAGACATATAATCCGCCTAAATAATTCAAGATTAGTTTATTATTCAGTCGTCATCATATGACTTGTTATTAATTTATCTTCAGATGACGAAGCTCCAGCTGATGGAAAGATAATATTCAAGAAACCAGCAAAGCGGTCTTCTGACAAATTCCAGGGTATCGGTGCCAGCTCCAACAAGAAGAAAAAGAATGAGGAAGAGGAGAAGAAGGAGACAAAAGCTGGGGTGAAAGTAAAGAACAGCAGCCTGCTGTCTTTTGGGGACGATGAAGAGGAGGAAGACTAAAACTCTTGTTGTCTGACTGTTGTGATTGTTCGAGTTTCAGTCATCGCTCAAACAGCATTGCTCTCTTGCTTGTTTGAATTAGCCTGTGTGTTAAAGACGTGTAACACTGTTCATAATTTAAGGTTCTATCATGAATTTATGTTTTAATTGTTTTGAATATTATTAGAACAGTATTCAAAGCAAAGTACAAAGCCCATGTTGACTGATCCAGGACTGAGCACATACATTTTGTTATCGAGTATGTGCTTTTCAAAATTTTTTTCACTCTATCATATGCCAAGTGGCAAGAGTTGTCTTTTACATACTGTGACTCAAAGCAAAGCAGCGTCCCACCCAAGTTTCAATAATCCACCCTATCTCTCCTTTTCTTTGGCATTTTTATAAGTATATAAAACCAATCACGCTGTTTTACATTTTCCTGAGCCTTTGATAAAACATGATAAATTGAGTTACAGATTTCATTTACTTTGATAACATACAGAAAAAAGTTGAGTGGAGTACATGGCAAGGAAAGTGACTTACAAACCAAGCTGCATTTGTATGGATTGATGGTGTGATACTAGATGTACATACATGTATAGCTTCTATGAAGGAGCTGTCTTAGGTTTTTTTTTTTCTTGTTATCATTGATTCTTAATCCCAGTGTTTGGGATACAGCTATTAACTATGAGTATACTTACATTTACTGTCTGGCATGGAGGTACCCTCTATTTCACCCTGTGTACCTGAATTTATATTACATGTTGTTATTGTAGGAAGAGATTACATGTTAAGGATTAAATTGTAATGTGATGGCTTTTCTTACAGAACCACTGATTACACAATAAAAGTATGAAGAAACTTGTTTTTTATTTTCACAAGCAGCACTCATTTCACTTTTAATCCCTCTGAACAAATGATAAAATGATACAGTAGAAACTGGACAGATGTCCTTACTAAAGCAAGAAAACTATGGATAGCTGGAGTATACATTCATGAACAAAATAAAAGGCAACAGATTCATTACGTCAGAGCTGGGGTCAGTCCTGTATTGAGCCGAGAACTCAATTAATTCTATTTCAGTTTTTTTAATTTAAACTGACAGTTGGATTTGACAACAGCCTTAAAGATGGTGTATTAGAACGGAACTGGAATAACAATAGAATTCAACTAGATGAAGTGTCATAAAGGCCCAGAACTAAAAATTCCATTACATTTAATATGTAAAAACTGACACTTCTACAGGGTTTACCTCTAAGTCTTTTTCATTTAACATGACAGAGAACTGTTATGCAAAACAGTTCATGTGAATGATTTGACTGGCATTTTTTAACGTTGGTCACCGGAGACAGTTGAAATAAGCTAAACAACATGTTTCTCACTTTCCATTAAAACATTACAAGTTTCAAAGTTTAAAATCTGTGTTCACTCGCCACTAAGAGGAATTACACTAAATTTGGAATTCAACTTCTCTTAATTCCTGCTTAGTTATATTTTGAAGATTTTTTTTTTTTTTATGTCTTTTCAAATTCAAATTCCAATTCATGTCCTGATGATGTATTCATTCATGATTTGACCCCAAATCTTTCCATTAGCTGCAATATTTCTCTGCATGGAGTGCTATACAATTATCTGACTATCCAACAGTTTCAGAAGGTACACTTAAAAGTCAAAACACATTACGTATTAAGTATTAAGCATTAAGTATTAAATGGCCAGATATGATGAAATCTGCCACAACCATGTATTTTTTGGGGGTGGGGGGTCCAGAATTTTGTACTACTACATGGTCATTTGACTTAAGGTACTGGTTTGTGAATGTAAAGATTTAATGCTACTTCATGTGACAAAATGCTACGGACACATCTTGTGCTAACAGAGCCAACAGGACAAGAAAATGTACAATATTGTTACCAGGCTTTAAACTATATTGTGCAGCTAAAGTTCACACCTCATTTTTTCTATGCATTCTAGAGCGGCACACATTTAACTGTTGCACATTTTAATACTTTATCTTGATTTAAACTACGAATAATATCCAGAGCTGAGATGGCATGTGGTTTCAGAATGTTCCAATCAAATATACTTCATTACCGGCTCAGTCAAGTCAGCTTACCAAAAGTCCTCAAATGTGCTTGATGCTTGATTTACTTAATTTAAAAAGGTTAATTAAAAAATACCCCTAAGGTAAATATACTGTAAACAACGGACTGTGATAACTGAAACCCGTCCTGTCACACCAAGAGAACCAAGTGACAACGTTCAAAAAACTAAGAAGATAACAAAGATTCTTTTAATTCTAAAGCAGAGTTTTTGGAGTAATCTAAATATTCCTGACCCCTGAGGCTTCGAAAGGCTTTTTCAAATTTGTCACTGTCATCTAGACTCTTCATGCAAAGATGGAGTGCAATAATTCACCATGTTAAAGAATCCAACCATTATCTATATATTCAATGACAAAAATCACTTGAATAAAAATGCAAAAATTGAGATTCTTTGTAAAAGTTTATAGGAAATAGTA
The DNA here is from genome assembly GCF_902362185.1 of Chanos chanos. Taxonomy (NCBI): domain Eukaryota; kingdom Metazoa; phylum Chordata; class Actinopteri; order Gonorynchiformes; family Chanidae; genus Chanos; species Chanos chanos. Next base: position 34,823,445 of record NC_044502.1, read on the forward strand.
AATAATAAAACAAAAAAGTACAGGGAAGTTTGTTTAAAGGTGCACCTATGCACCTGCTGTTTCCTTTGTGAACCCTTATAGCTATGATCAAATGTAGAAAGAGACTGAGAAGATTCAGTTCTAATGGCAGTACACATACTAAGCACCTCTGAAAAACATGGCAGACAGAGAATTGTATTGGGGTTAAGAAACTAGTCATTTGCTAAACTTTATAAATGTACCCAGGCCTCCTTGCGTTATGGATACAAATAGTTCAGGTCTGGAAAAAAGGTCTATAAATGACTGTTAGGCCTATATTGGTTACACCAGAATCTGAAGACAAAAAAAAAAAAAAAAACAAGAGTACGAAAATGTGATATGATGTAGGGAACAAAGGAGCCTGACTGTAACTGACTTTAGTGATAATTTAAAGAGAGGCATCTTTATAATCACAGATGAAACGAGACTACTAGGGAGAAGTAAGTGATGAGTGGCTTTTTGGGCAATCCACAAGAGGGCAGCATTGTAACATCAGAAGTAAGTCCTAAAACATACGGCTCAGTGAAACATAATTTACAGCTTAACTTTAGATAAGCTACAGCTTGCGCCTGTTGACCTAACTATGATAAAGAGTGACTGATTAAAGCAGATTACTCTTGCAAACCCCTGAACGTTCGTAGCACAACGTTCGTAAACAGGACATTAACCTTCCCACAAAAATGCCTCGCCTGGAATTTGTGCGCAGAGAAGAACTATGACTAATTTGGACCATTTAACCAGGTATACACAGTGAGACAAGAACATTAAACAGGAGTGTCAGAGGTAGGGCCACCCAGCGGTTGAGAGGAGGCATTAATGGTGGTAGTGGTGAGAAAGTCACTCAGTGATGAGGTCTGTGTGTGTAAACCTCTCACATGTGCTCTGGGTGACTCTGCAGACAGGAGATCATGTCTTGAACAGGTTTACCCTCAAAACAGATCTGATAAACAGCTGTGAATAGTGGGAACCTGGGAAACATTGTCAAGAAAGTAGGTTTTAGAGGCTTTTAGAGAAATATCAAAAGATGTGAAAAAATGAACATGTATATGCACTTACTTCTCCACTAGACCCTTCTGTTTGAGGATGTGGTACACCTCAGCAGAGGTCAATGGTCCTTGAAGCTTCTGACCATTCAGCATCTCTTGCTCTAGTTGCTCAATGCTCTAAGAGGGAGAATACAGAGGTCAAAATGTCGGAATGTGGCATCTTCTGCAGAGTATCTCCATTAATGATAAAGGCACTGCTAGGAATTGCGCATCATGTTACAACACATCCATATCTCCAGCACACATTTCTCTGACAGGAGACACATCCAGGATGCAAAGCACAGGTGGCCTCCGAACCTTTCCAGTTTTGGCAAAAGCCTCAGCTACACGTCGGTTCCGCCCCCCATAGCAGGTAGTGATGAGGTCAGCCACCCCACAGCTTTCCAGGAAGGTGCTGGAGGAAACTGAACCGTCTTTACTAAACAGTTTGGCAAAAGCAATCATCTCCATTAGTCCTAGTCGGATCACCGCTGCCTTAGTGTTGTCTCCACACTGCAGGCCATCACAGAACCCTGCACCCACAGCAACAATGTTCTGAAGAAATTGACAAGAGAAAACATGAAACTGTTCAGTTGTTGGGGCACCTTTGCTTTACAGGTCAGTATTTTCAAAATTAGCAAAAAACGGCCTGAAGTGATGATTTTTGTAAGTGATCCAAAAGACGTTAACTCTCACATATTTATATCTCTGTGGTCTTCTGGTGTTGAATGACATTTACCTTCAGAGCTCCACAGAGCTCCACAGTGTCAGCATCATCCACTACTGTTATCCTGAAGTTTGGTGTCTGGAGAAGTTCTTTAAAGAGTTGGCCATTTTCCAGGACTTTACTGCCTGATGATCAGCAGAGACAAGGACACATATGAAAAATCATCCACTCAATGTCTATGTGAGGCACCTTCACTGATACTCACTCACCAATGGTGGTTTCACAGAATTTTTCAGCAGCCACCTCATTAGCAATGTTGGCTCCCATTAGCACACTGACATCAATGCCCATCTTCTCTCTTATGATGTCAGAGATCAGTTTTAGTCCTTCAGGTCCCTCATCAATTCCCTGTAAGACAGGTCAGAAAGAGGAAAGGGAAATGCAATCAGAGAAAGAAGGAAATAGTGGTGCAGAGGTGGTAAATCCATCAAGGTTTCTCTCGATCATGAAAGCATAGCTGTTAGCAAAACACCTCAATTGACATTTTACATCAGAAAAAGACAAATTCAGAAGAGGGAGGACAGAGTTATCATACTAGACCTGGACCAACTACTGGACACCTTGAACTGCCAGATTTTGGCTGTGGACAAGTAAGTTCTAAACAGTCAAAGACTCCTCAGTGCATGTCTAAATGTCCCCTGCCCAAAAGCAATCTCGGGATCATTAATCCACCCCCTATGGCTGCTGGACAACCTACCTCCACAAGCAGGTTTGAGCAGGTTTTACACCCTTGGGCTCTGGAAACAATATTCAAAGGTACGGATTGCAAGTCTACTAAAAGATGTGTCTTTTGGAAATCTTGCTTATGTGTCTCCTCAAGAGTAAGGGGGGATAGTTAGAAACCAAGCCCACAGAAAGGACACCACCTACACCTGACATCAGAGATGGCAGACAAAGCTTTATTTCTCCAGCAGAACTTTAGAATTCACTGTAATCAGTGTAGCAAGGCTTGTACAATGGGAGGTAAAAAAAGTGATGAAAGACTTCCATCGCTTTGTTCTTTGGTTCTCTCTCTCTCTGACTATCCAGCTGTGAGCTAAGGGCCAGCTCTCTGCAGCTGGGAACTGGTATGCAAGACAAACCATGAGAGAGTGTTTCATCACAGCGTGCAACTACAGCCTGCTGTTAGGAAACACTTTTGAACATGTAAGCTATCATCAACAGAAGAACACTGCAGGGATTAGCAAAGACAGCTAACCCTTTTGTTGGTACATGTCCGATCTCTAGTTATGTGTCAAGATCTGATTTTGCAATCTTATTCTGAAAGTCAGATGCACAGACATAGACAGAAAGAGTCTACAGCTAAAACAGCACTTCCAGACAAGGGATTTTTCACTGCGAAAATCAGACAATACAGCATTCTGAGAGACCCAAAGCATCATTGGAATCCAACTATGAATCTGTGAGATCAAATGCTGACTGTCAATGTCAAATTTACAGGGCACTCCAGGGTTAATAAACATCTATAGAACTCCTTCCATCAGGTCACGGAGCATGACTTTTTTGGAGTAGGATCTCGAAGCAGTTGGCTGATATAGGCACCATTCATGGTTAAGACTTTAAAAATTCTTTGAAAATATTTGTAAAAGACTTCAAGGGCAGGACATGTTGAGTAGCTCCAGTAAATCTCCATCAGAGCCAGATGCAGAATACAGTCAAAGTTATGAATACTACCAACAGAATTACAATGCCTTGTGCTAATGCAAATCTGGGCAACCAAAATGTCGACCTTGACTGCGTTATTTGGAAAGCTGGTAACTTACAGGGCTACCACAATGCATTCACATTTTGTCCACCCCTGCATAAAACAAACAATAATCAAAAGGAGATGCAAGAGGCAGAAGAACAATAGGCGAGAGAGGGGAGAACAGAGTTGCAAAACAGAGGGAGGGGAACAAAGAAGAAAAGGGAACTGGAAAAAAAAAAATGACCAAGAGGGAGAGAAAACAGAGCAAATTACAAGGAGACAAAACGAGAGGAAGACACTGTGGGACTGAGAGATAAATAAAGAGTAAGCAGTCTGCCAAGAAGCCAGAAGGCCCATTCCATTCACAATTTGCTCCACATATGGTGGATTTTCTCAGCTCTAAATAACAGAGAGCAAAAAACTCCCACAGACTCTCCTGAGCCGTTGTTGTTCGTAACGTCTGAATCTGAAGCGCAGAGGGCGAAGCACATAAGGACAGCAAAAAAAAAATAAATATTCAAGCATCATGAGGCAGCAATGGGGTTTGAGCAGCACAGGGATAAACAGGGAACCAACTGTTAGAATCTTAGCATTAGAAATGTCCACTGTGGCCTGACCTAAGCGTGTGTGCATGCACACACACACACACACACAGGCATACACAGACAGGCACACAGACACAGACATAGACACACTACATGACAAAATAAATGTATCACAATCAAGCAACATTAAGAGAGGACAAAGTGCACAAAACTGATTTTCAGTGGGAAAATTGTTCATTTTGTACACATTTCTTTAATGACAGGATGATATGAGGATGATTATAACATGTGATACAACAATATCAGATCAGCATTTGCTTCAGTTACCACAGCCACTACTTCTCCAGCCTATCAGTAGGCACAGAGACACAGATGCAGTTACATAAAAGAACGCAAATAAAGCCATAACCTGTTAGCTTTGAGTGCCTGGTTCTTCATGCTGGTTGCATATTAGTCATTTCTCAAACTCTAGAAACTATGAACAAACTCTGTTTCTCAATGCTGAGGCCACAGGGGTGTGTTTCCTGATATCTATCATGTTCACATACCACAGGAGTGCGCTGGTCTTGCATGATGGTGTGACATGTTACATTTTGGGTGTTTCTCTGTGTAGTTCTGTGTAATCGCTGTTTTTATAATTCCCTTTGAGATTTGCAGTGATTTACCTGTGTCTAAAGCTTGGCAAGGTCATTCTTCTGTCTGTTGTCTTTCATAGGTTTGTTAATGAAGTCTAACAGGCAAGCTAACATAGCATCAATGGCAAAGAGTCTCATTTTATATAAGGAAAATAATTAAAAAAAAAAAAACATTGTGGATGAAAGAAACCTTCACACAAGCACAAAACACACTAGCACATGTTCAGTTGGTAAAACTTTTGAACGTTAATGAATAATGAAGCAGTCAGCTTCAGTCAGGATGTGAGCATTATACACTGTTAGAGCCCTTGGATCTTTGGCCACAGAGGGAAAAAAAAATCTACAAAAATTACTACAGCCTGAGGTTTTCAATCAAACCTTTTTAGCTCTACAAAGTAAAGCTTTCATCTTTGTTAGGAGGCTTTGTCTAAAAACAGCACTTTGTTACCCTGAAAAGAGTGTCTGTCTCTATCAAGCTAGTCCATTATAAGAATTCATACTGCTTTAAAACAACCCAAGAGGAGAAAACCACACTGAACAATTGTCTAATAGGTTTAGAGGGCCCTAATACAACTAAGCCATGCACCACAACTACCAAGCACCTACAAACAATATTTGTTTTACCAAACTAGTCATCTATAAAAGCTGTCTAGACCAATACCCAGATTAACTGCAAACTTACATTTGATTTTGACCTGACTGCAGTCACGTTTGACCTCAGTAAACGCTACACTGTAATGGAGTACATTTGACTAATTTTAATACTTTCTGAAAAGTGGTCAAGTAGCAATTAATGCCTAAGGGGTCAAAAAGTCCATAAAACTTCCATCTAAATTCAGTTTTTGTGGTTATATATCTTTTCAAGTTAAAAAAAAAAAAAGAGTTCAGTGCAGTCCAGTCCAGTTGCTTCTATCTAAACTTCAGATTAGCGTCTGATTACAATGACTTCCTCTTTGATATTTTACATTCTACCAGTACCATCTGATGTGTCTGATACCTAGCATTATTGTGTTCCACTCTGTAATTAAGATTACAGCTCACCAAAATCATTTCAGCATGACTGAAATTCTACATGTTCTGATTCAGATTAATTCTTTGTGCAGTCATTGCTTCAAAACACAGAATACAATCATGTGAAAAAATTACCATGATGTAAAGTCTGGAAAAGAAATTAGCACGAGAGTGTAGGACTCAACTCTTATGTATGTGTTTACTATTATCAACATATAGCATAACATTATTTACCGCCACACATCAAAGGACTCCTTAATCAAAGGGTTGTCCCATAACTTATATTAAAGGCAGAATTAATTTTAGTGGCAAATACATGTAGCATTTTGTTGGTATTAAAACTTGCCTGGGTTTAGCCATACCTTTATAAGGGTGATTCCACGCGCTTTTTTAGAGACACAACCAGACATTTCATCGCATAGCTTTCGGATGAACTGGTGTGGGACCACAAACACTAAGAGATCAGCTCCATCTGCAGCTTCCCGTAGCTCAGGCACTGCAACCTATGATGTCAAAAAGTGCACTGCTAAGACATATGTTATGCTCTGTAATGGCTTCCTTAGACAAAGCAAATGCACTCCTTTTATTCATGATCATTCATGGCAATTATTTGCTTATCAATCACATATAGCCTACTGAAAACACCCTACCACATTTTCAGGAAGTTTGTAGCCTGGGAGATATTTGACGTTCTCGTGTTCTGTGTTAATAATGTCTGTGAGTTTCCTGCCGTTGACATTCTCCTCAAATACCCACATCTTGACAGTGGTGGCGAAACGCTGGAGCGTCTGTGCATTGCTGCCTATTATCCTTGCAATAGCAGAGCCCCTAAACGAAGTGAGAGCAAATTAAGGTAATGACAGATGTGTAAATTAGATATCTTTAAAAAATGGTTGGAAACCACTTTAAAGTCACCTACATAAAAGTTTCTTACAAACGCAACAGAATTCTGAATGACTACAGGCATTGACGAAAGGATGAGAGAGAATAAATGCTTTAAATGGCATGTGTCAGTGGCACGAACGTGGGGGGATAAGCGCTGACACTTGCAATAGTACCACTAATAGGCTTCGATACAGGTTGTCATATCGGGGACATCACGTACAGAAATGAACGTTGAAGCAGAATGTAACGATGAATACCATTCGTTGTGGTAATTACTCTTTGACTAAGATAGCTAGTAAAGTTCTGCACGCATCCTCTTTGACCCAAGCATGCAAGCGGTAAGGACTTACCAATTTCCAGAGCCAACGATGCATACTTTCAGAGGCGCTGACATGGCAAATGAGCACTACAAAGGATAGTCTATAAGAAAGAGCGAAACTGGTTTCAAGGATAACAGCGGGAAGCGGTGAAGTTGCTAGCACTTGTACAGAGGCGTTGGCAGAATGTCCCTGCACAGGACCTCTTTTGATGGCATCATCAGTATTACAACACTAGAGCATAACGGGAGTTGTAGTACTTTTGGCTTGAGAAATGGATTTCAGCATCATGATATTATGAGCCCAAACGAAACACAAGTGCAAGATCAAAATTGTTTTGTTAGAGACAAACATTTCCCATAATACTGTAAAACCTTTTTTTTTCATTTAGCAGATAACTAAAATAGTACAGTTTGATTTTTATCGATAGCTTATTGTTCAACTTTTAAACATGCAGTTTATATGAAAAAAGTGAACACTGTTTGCCTATGTGTCCTTCATTACCACCGGAGAAAACCAGGGCTCCACTGTACGATGGCTTTCGTGCCACGCGCTGAGTCCTTTGCTGATGTGTAGAATGCAGTATCCGGGTTGGTGGAGAAACGGAGGGAGTGACCGCACAGTGATTCCAAAGGAAAAAACTGTGTAGCGTGAGACTTCGTCGCAGCGGGCTATTGTGGTCTCCGCTTTTCATAAAAACATTTTAAATGTACGTGTCATTTGGTTCAGAGTACTTGCAAGGTTGAACTGTTATGTTCTTTTCGAGTCTTTTCATCGTCTTAAAACAGTAACGAAATCATGGAAAAGGCATTCAGTGGATCGCATCCAGGGAGCACTGCAAGTAAACGCAACTCATCAGTTGATCGGGGGAATCCCACACGGAGCCTGGGGAGAAGCGGCTCTCACTGTCCGGGAGCAAGAGCAGCTACGCGAGTGAGCGGGAGCGGTGGGTCAGTGTCGGGAGGCACTTGTGGTAACGCTTCTCAATCCCAAAAGCGACATCTGGAAGGGACCTTGAATAAATACACGAATTTACTTCAAGGCTGGCAAAACAGGTAATGAGTCATATTTAAAGACAAAATAAATAAAATGATGGATCTGATTGCTGTAAGAAAATACGTTTGGAAGCCTTGGAATAGTTTGAAAATTACGCGAGGCGCCAAATGTGTATATAATTCTATAGTGGCACTTTTAAGATGTTTCAGTCCACATGTTGTGCCTATGCCATTACATTTTTCCCCAGTTCAACCTACTGTTGACAAGTCAACTCCCGTTTCCTCAGCAATGGGTGCAGTGAACCAGCTGCATGGCAGTTGACCTCAATTCTCAGGTTTAACATTAACCGAAATGGATAAGATACGTTTGCAGTATCATGATGTCTTGCTGTTGCTCCCTATTTTATAATACACGGTTGTGGTAGGAGAGGACCACAGAAACCCAGTCAAGAGACAGGAGTAAGAAGCACCCTCTCCTAATGTTAATTTTTAATTTGAACACCTTGAATGAGAGGAGCTCACAGGATTAATTCACTTGTGAGATTGGGTAGTTCTAATCAATGAAGCTGATTTATGGCCAGGTTGATAATCAAGCTCGTTCAATGTGTGTGTGTGTGTGTGTGTGTGTGTGCACAACACACACACACACACACACACACACACACACACACACAAACACACACACACACACAATGTGTTGGTCACTGAGTAGATGCAATCCACAGACAGATTCTTATTTAGGAGCTCTGAGAGCATGATATGCATGTGTGTATTAGAGTGGGGGCGGGGGGCTGTAGCAAGGCCCCAGTAACGGTTCTATCATCCTAGGGAGACTATGACTCATCTGTGATGGGAAATCCCTCACCTCCTTAATGTTCTTAGCTCCGCCAGCGCCTTGTCTTGAAATCAATGGGGAAAGCGGCCAACCATATAACGAGTCTTAGGATCAGGGAGGTATATGGTCACTGTGCTGCACCTGAAGTACCCTGCCTCTGAACTCAAGCCATTGTTAAAGTGAAATGATTATTGTGAACAACATGTATGTTCTGTTTTGTGACCAGAGAGATTTGGAATAAAGGAGAAAGCAATATTAGAAGTTGCAGAGATCACACTGTGTTGTGAATTTAATGGTGTGAGATTATTTCATATTGCATGATGCAAGGCAGTGTAAAATCTTTGGACAATTTTGTGCTATATTACAAATCTCAAAGCCCAGGTTTTGTCATAACAATAGCTGTATTCTTGAAGCATGGAGATAGATTTTTTTTATCTACTACAAGAAATGGCCTCATCAACACTAAGCATTAGGTACAAAATCATGTTGATGGTAGTTTACTCATTGTTTTGGCCCAGAGCAAAAGGAAGTGACACGCCTGAGTATATTTATGCTCTTGTCATAATCCAATATGTCTGTGAAGTCTTTCACAAAATGTAATAGACAGAGTGAGTCACTGATAAAAAAGCTTTTCTCCAAGAGAGCTGGCATTGAAACCAAAAGGACTGAATGTTTGTAAAGCAGCAGATTTAGCTATTTTTCCACAGTTTGTTTTGGGCATGTCATTTGTTACTCAATAAGTCAAACACTAATAGAAAACTGATGTGTAAATCTGTTTATTGTTACAACCACAGAGAGCAGAGTTTAACTGGTAATAACAGGCAAACAATTTTCACAGCATAAGTTTAGAATTTTGGATCGACCACTCAGAAAAGTGGATGGGGTTAAGCAAAGCGCTACTAGTAGTCTTCTAATGAGACCCACAAGCTGTGATTTGACATAAACAGCAAGATTTGAAAATGCCTTTTAGATCATATCTTTAAGTCATTGTATTTCATGATATTTTGTGAAATACTTTTCTTGGACAGAGCATTGTCACATTAACATTAGCATTGTATTTTCCATTCTGTTGTGTCATTGTTTGATGATTTAGATCCAATTTTGTATTTTCAATTTTGTAGACACAGTGTCACAGAAAATGATTTTGTCCTGGGGTGTAGTATACTTCTTTTAGACCTGAATGTTCAGAAACTTGCTGTTTTTATTGTGTGGGCACTGACATTTGGAGGTTGAGCGCCAGAGCATTTGAGAAATGATTTGACTGTGATAGTTATTTTTTATTTCTGATTTTCTACACACTCGGTTCCATTATGATATATATGAAGAGGGTCATTAGTCTCTCTTTGCGACTTCCCTCTTGTTCTTGTTCTGTCGAGCTTTGCAGGATTGTTTGTGTTTTATGTGAATACTGCGTAATGTTGAGTTGTGTCCTCTTGTGTCCTTATCCCTCTGATGTAAGCACCTTTGGCATATGCCAAGGAGAATTACATGAAAGGCTTTTTGATTATGGATCTTCTCCTCTTTTTCATTTCTATTTTATCACCTTCTGCTCTCACCTCATTATTGTTGATGTTGAATAATCCAAGAGTCACTTTTGAAGTGAACGACAAAAGCTGTTGTACAGAGCGCTCCTAAAGAAATGAGATTCAAAAGCCTTAAGTAGGCTACCATATGCAGTGTGGTTTTATGGAACATATGTAAATGTATGGCAAACACATTTGAAATGTTTTTCATCATAGCTTGTTAGCTCCCATATCTCATCAAAGCAAGAGTGTCATTGGTAAGATTGCTTCTTTCATCATAGCACCTTTGCTTGGACTTCCAGATGATAATGAGTTGTTTTTGGTGTTTAATGGTCGCTTTTAAGGAGACATGCTGAGGGAACAGCTGACAGAAAATCTACTGTTTATTTTGATCCAGATTAGTTGCTACATTACTGTTGGCAACCAGAATGATGAAGGTCTACTGCTCCATGCAGACTGATCTGTGGACTGTTTACTGTTGCTTTAAAGAGGAACGATTGGGAGTGTAATGTTTCACAAACAGTAGAGAAATACAGGGGAAGAAATTAGAGCCACGATAATATTCCCTCATACATACACCCATGTGATGCTCACAGTGTAGTAACACATTATGGTATACCGACAGATTTCAGACATAACGTGAAAAGCACCGTGAGCAGATGAAAGACATATGAATTGTGTTTGCTTCTTTTTAATTAGTCACTTTTTGCCAATGATGCTAAAAAACAAAACAAACCCCCCCCTCCCAAAATAAATAAATAAATAAAATGTTGTGCCAAAGCAACAGCTGGTCTCGTATTACTGTTGTTTACAACAGCAAAGCTTTTTGTTTATTACAGCTTGTCCGTCTGAGCATTCTCAGCCATTTGTTTTCACGATCCACTTTCCAGTGTTCTCAATACTGTGGAAGCCTTGTCCTGAAATAGCATGCCAGGGCATTTAGTGTTCATGAACTGGTCACTGCCATTATCTTTTTTTCTTTTTTTTTTTTCTCTCACTGTTTTCCCTTCCCCTCTCAGGTACTTTGTGCTGGATCCTGAACTTGGCCAGTTGCAGTATTTCATTAATGAAAACAGCAAGAACCAGAAACCCAGAGGCTCTTTGCCTTTGATTGGGGCCTTGGTTGCACCTAGTGACGAATTACCGTTCATGTTTACCATCTACGCCGCTAACGGAGAGCACTTTAAGCTCAGAGGTATGGAGCATTTATCCACAGATTCACTTCTGTCGTCAGGTCCCATCTGTGCTCTCATCAGTTTTGTTTGCTCTCATTCAATCAAACTCTCTCTTCTCACTTCTCATCTAAAATGAGCCTATTTTTGGTCTCTTCCATCGTCACTGATCTCTCTCCAACTCTCTCTCTCAATCTCTCTCTTTCTCTCTCTCTCAATCTCTCTCTCTCTCTCTTTCTCTCTCTCTCTTTCTCTCTCTCTGCTGTCACTCAGTGCTATTTCTCTGCTCTCAGTTGTTATCCTGACTCTCAGCCATCTTCTTTTTTGTGCCATCACTCAGAGGCCTGTTTGTCCAGATCAGTGTCTTATCGCTCCTCTGATCTACACTACTCACTATTCACTCTCTTCTTCTTTCCCACCTCGTGCTGCGCGCACACACACACACACACTCTCTCCCTCTCTCTCTCTCTCTCACTCTCTCTCTTTCCTAATGTTTCCCTCTATTCATGTCTGAATGCATATGTGTGTGTCATTATGCCAGAATTAATCTTTTTTTCTCCAACCGAAAACTTGTGTTGACATGAAGGAATTACTGAAAGATGATATTTGACTTAGAGTCAAGCTGTGTTACAATAATGTCATTTTCACCGACTGTGCAGCTGCGCTCAAAATCTCCTAAGCCAAACGAGAAACCAAAACCATAACCCAAAACTGCAATATCTGGATCCTGTAAAGAGAAAGCACAAATAAGTCAAATGAATGCATGTTATTTGGTCTGCAACAAGTCATCACCTAAATGCATTACTAGGTGAGTGTTCTGACTCAGAATACTAAACAATACCTCAGCGCACTATCTTTCCCCTTCAACAGCATCAACTCCTCAATTCTGAAAAAAAAAACCCAAAAAAACCCTCCTAGTCTTTAGAAAAAGAGCAGCGCTACAGGCCGAACCATCAAAATCAAGTGCGTTCTAAAGCATATTTGTTGAGTGGGAGGAGGGCTTTTTTTACCGTAAAAATAGCTGACACTTCCAGTGCAGTGGCCTACGGTAGCTATGACTGGCTGTGTGTGGCGGTCATCTGGTGCCGTTCCTGGTGCGTTAGTTCGCTGGCACGTCAATCCTCAGGTGCTATTTTTCTCATTTCACACCTCCGCAGTTTGACCCCCAGGGTAGATGGAAACCGAAAAAAAAAAAATGTATTTTCTGTTTTGTGTAGGTGTTTAATATTTCTCTGTAGTATTGCTCTGTCACATTTGGTGCATAATTTCAACTCCCTAATATAAAGGACAGAATACTTGGGAGGGTTGTAGCACTCTGAATCAACTTATAATGGAACATCAAATAAAAATGTAATAGGTTGTCATAAAGTGATAATACATCTAAGTTCTTCGAAAATTTCATAATATGCCTGACAGTTTAATACACTGTAACCTCAGTGTCTGTATTATAATCTTCTTGTGACTGCTTTGTGCCATTCACCAGAAAACCTTTATCTCTCTTTACCAAATGCACTTGACTCTCAGATCTAAAAATAATGCTTGGTAAATATGTTAGTTAATATAAAACCAAGCTGACTTTAACAACATGAGTAAGGCCTTTGTTTCTATGGAATGGCACTGTTTGTGTCTGTGTGTTTGTCTGGGAAGTATGTGTGTTTTTGTCTGAGGAAAGGTTTAAGGTTATTATGAGGGAACAAAGGTGAAAGAAAGAACACACTGAATACAATGTTGTATTTTGCCCTTTAAGGTCAGTACAAATTTACTCTTAGCCAAAGCCACAATGGTATTTTTGCTTAACACATAATAATCTCTTCCTTTGTTTCTTATCGCTATATAATTTACAGCTGTCAGTATTGAACCCGAGTAAGTCTCAGGAAAAATATATTGAAATGTAGTACATAGTACATACTTTCATTAAGTGCAGTTGGAATGCATAACCCTTAAATGGCTGCTTTACTTTTAGGAACTACTTTTATGCTGAGACACTTCTTTGTGTGAGTTTACCTTGATTTCCTTTAAAAAAAAAAAAAAGAGGACTGTTTTTAAAAAAGGAAATTAGGTGTAGGGCAATGTTTGTCAGAGCAATGATGTCTAAATCCCATCTGGGTTTTTTTGTTTGTTTGTTTTTTTTATTTGCAGCATCTGACACACGGGAACAACAGTTATGGATGACCCAGCTACAGCTCTGTGCCCGGCGCCACTCTGACACAAGTGCCAAGGTAACCAATCTATTATCTGTTTACTGTGCCTCTGCTTTCTCTTTCTCTCTCCCCCTCTCGGTCCGCCTGACTCACTTTGCTGAAAGCTTGCTTGCTTCTTTTGTGAAATTCTTCCTGTCACAGTAGGAGAAGAGGGCAGTCAGCACTCTCCCTGTCCGTGACCTCTCTCTTTGACCTCCTCAGTTTCCCTTTCCTCTGCAGTCTTTCTGGACGTTTCTGTAGCAAAGAGCCTCATGCTATCATGAGATATAAAGGCGACTCTTGTGTTTTTTTTTTTTTTAAGTTTCTTTCCTCTGCGGTATACCCTTTGTGTGAGCATTGCAGTTCATCAGAGGTGGTAGAAAGTCCACTGTGGTCTTTGAGATGGGTTTCTATCTGATTTAATGGGCAGTTTCATATCCTGAAAGACAAAGCCAAAAATTGAACAAGTGTCAAACCACAGAAATACTACTCTTGCTATTGTGCAATCATTTTTTTGTGAACTACACTTTCAGTAACGTCAGATTTTGAACATCAACTGAATTCTCAAGTTTGTGCTTTTTTATGTATTATTCCATATTAATTTTTTTATGTAATAATTAGTTTGGATGTTAGTTGTCAATTTATCTGGCTACAAGTTTGCTGTTTTCTGATGGTCAACATTGCTTTTGGCAGCACAAGAGCCAAGAAATAGCTAAGTGATTTTGACAGTGTGATAGTTTGGATGAGCAGTTTAAGGACTCTCCAAAGAGAACTCTCCAACCACCCTTGTACTAACCTGTTTCTCAGACTAGTATGGAAGTGTGATTGTCATAATACTGATTGAGCAAACAGTTGGAAAGAGGCAGTAACTGGATTTATATCAGCCAAAAACCAGATCAGTTTGTTATTCTATGACTGTCCCTCAAGCTATGATCAATGAGTCAGTAGTTTCAAGTCCTCTTTAAAAATACTTTAATCATTTTTCACAAGTTGTTTCCAATTTCATTTTATTTTTTAAATGGAACCGGCTTATTTTTTTTTTTCTCATTGGTTGTCCTTGAGAAGTGGAGTGCAAGTGTCTTTTATTCATGTTTGTCTCACAGCAAATAAAGATCTGTGTGTTTAACCTCTGCTGAGTTGAATAGTAAGTGTTTGTCTTCAGTGAGGCAGATCATTAAATCCTTACCTCAGTATTAGAGAAATGTTTATTTTGCACCGGGTGGTGGAGGATACAAATTAAAGGAGCCAAATGCTTTTCTACAGAAATGATCATTGCATTTTGGTGTTTCTGGAGACTTTGATAGGATGATGCAGGCCAGGCAACGGAAGGGTCGGAGGCTGGAAGTATGTTTAAGTGGAAAAATATCTTAAGATACGCGCGTCAGGGTTAGAATAAACAGCACTGTAAATATCATCCTCGACCAGAATGAGCTAGAGTGCTTAGATGCTGCTGCTGCTGCTGCTGCTCCCTTGGGGTGGTGTGCACCAGTGCTTCAACTCATGAAGAAAAACGCCATCTGTGGAAGCCTCAGAAATTCACAGTAGCATTCCAAACTTGCATCATTAGCTCTTAATCCCTCTACAGTCATCCTTTTCTCCCACAGATCAAAATTTCACTCTCTAGTTTTAGTAATAACAGAATGGCATGTGCTGTTCTTGGTCCTGTCCTGTCAGCTTGTTCCAGAGCCTTCTCTCTCATATCAGAGGGTTTTGACAGGTAGACCGCTGAACATTATTACTGTTGATATGCTGTTGGTGTGCCTCGTGGAGGTGCTAGGATTGCTTATTGAGTTCAGTGTGATGACTGATCACTGAAATTTGTGAAGACTGCTATGCACTGTACGTTAAGACTGTTACAACTTTCTTTTGAGGGTCCATCAAGCATTCCTTACTTTAATCTTTATGGTGCCTCTTGTTGTATTTCTGTCTGTGAGCAAAGATAGCGGAGTGAAAATACACATTCCTGTTGACATCAAACACTCAGTGGCAAGCTACAGGGCTAGCACACATTATGATGTTCTGCACTGATTTCAAACGTCATTCAAACGTCTATTCTTTCACCAACGCACTTACCAGTAACATTTTCTTGTTCGACATGGAGATGATTCAAAATATATAGAACAACGCCAGCAAGATTACAGCAAAGATAATGAAATGATTAAGGTAGACACTAGATGTGGTGCACTGATTGTTCTTTTTAAATCCAATGCAGTCTGTAATATCACTTTGACAGTAATGTATTAGAGATACTGTTCACATACCTTATTCAGACCCATTAGGTGCTGTGTTATCTAACCCTTGCCTTACGCAACACCTCAGTTGCCTATGAAATATTAGCAGGCAGCTTTCAGATGGATCTGGATATTGAACTGGAGAGATTCTATCCTTTTGAATGTGTAAGACTTCTTTCTTTCAGACAGTTTTAAAAGGCTGAGTGGAATAGGAGACTCGTTCAGTTCCCAGTGTTTCACTGAGATGTGTTACTTTGTCCATCATTCACTGTAGTCAAGAATTAACTACCCTATTTACATTCTAGATTAAAGAATGGGCCAGATTACACAATCTGCTCACATTAACATTATTATTATGTGAAACCAGAAGATAGATAGATAGATGGGCAGGCAGACAGATAGACAGATATATAGATAGATATATAGATAGATAGATAGATAGATAGATAGATAGATAGATAGATAGATAGACAGACAGACAGACAGACAGACAGATAGACAGACAGACAGACAGACAGACAGACAGACAGACAGATAGATAGATAGATAGATAGATAGATAGATAGATAGATAGATAGATAGATAGATAGATAGATAGATAGATAGATAGATAGATAGATGGATAGATAGATAGATGGATAGATGGATATATATATATATATATATATATATATATACACACACACACACACACACAAACCACTATACTAAATACAAACTACTATACTATACAAACTACTATACTATACTATATATGCTTACAGAAGATACATGCTTAACAGAAGATACATTACACAAGCCTCATTGACCATGTTGCTGGTTGAACATAAACTAAAAGAAACTGGACAGTTCTCATTTGTGTTGATTCTAATTCTTTGTTCTCTAAGGCCCCTTAGTATTTTAAGTACTAATAGCATGACATTTTACTTGTTGTGTAGTAGTGTTAGTGGTGGTGTCAGTATTAGTGTTAGTGTTAATGAAGCTTTGATGATTAGATTGTTAAGGTTTTTGGCTGTTGAGACATGAAAGCAGATCCCTGAGTCTCCTGGGATGTGCAGAAAACATTTTCGAGATAGAGGCATCCAGTGTCACTATTCAGCTCCCTGTAGAGCAAGAGTCTGTGTCTCTCTCCTCTCATATCCCTTGCTCATCCCCTGTCTTCCTTGGCATCTCCCTCCCTCTCTCCCTCTCTCCCTTCTCCCCCGTCGCTGCCTCCCTCCCTGCACGGCTGCCAGATCGAGTCCTGTCAGGCAGAAGATGCCTTTGTGCGTGACAGCAGAGCACGCCGGAGGGCCGGGCGCAGCCGGAGGCAAACGAGCCCCGGGCGTCTGTCCCCCTGCTCACTCTTGCTGCTGCTGCCATCTCTTTCAGGGCCGTTCTTCATCCTCTACCTCCTCATCCTCCTCCTCCTCCTCCTCCGCGGCCGGCCGGACTCGCAGCTTCTCCCTGCACCCATACCCCGCCCCACCCACAGCCTCCACCTACTCTTCCTCTTCCTGCTCACCCGCTGGCCAGAGACAGGCCCCCAACCCCGGGGGTCCCGGCTCCATCATCACCATCACCCACCACAAGTCCCCCACCGCTGCCAGCCGCACCAGGACTCAGCAGCCTGCGCGTCTGCACCAGGTCAAAGAGGTAGGGCGGGGATATGGTTGAAGGGGATGTTAGTCTAAACCCTGGGCTCTAAATCAATGTGCTCACTGTTCTAAACCTGAAATAGAAATGATGAGTGAGCTTGAGAACAGATCACTGATGTTGTGAAAACTAAGCAGTTGACCTTCAGAACAAGAGCTATACTGAGGTCTAAGTGGCTACGGTAGTTTTCGAAGCTTCAGTTGCCATGTTACTCCCCTTTCGTAGATTTAAGTAAATTTGCTGTGTGGTATTTTGCTTTAATCCTTAGTGCAATGCACTTGCGTGTATCTTCGGTAGGACATTGATGTGTCAGCATCAAATGTTTGCTGTTCAGCAGATGTTCTTTGATATGACAGTGTTATGACATTGTTGCAATGCCACTTGAATGATATTCTGACCTTTTTATGCTGTGTTGTTGAATCAATACATTGCATGACATGTTGTAAATAAAATTGTTTTCATCAGTGATCAGTGAAATATCATTGGGTCATTTACTGATCATACTCTTTGTGTAACATATTTTAGGCACCATGCTTTTCAGTGCATTTTTTCCTGGGTCTCTAGGGTTAAATGTAGAAAACTTTGCGAACTATCTAGACAACCAGCAGCGTTTTCTCTCTTCTGTGAGATTTTTGTCTGCAAAATAGGCAACATTGTCACTTTTCCTGGCAGCGGGAAGGAACACAGGAAAAGTAATTTAAACCAGCTGAGCTATAAAAAAAAAGGTTTTCTGCTGTGTATGTCAAAGCGCTGAGGTGGAAATTATTCAGCAACCTCTCACAATGTCTCCTGTGTATTTAAGGCTAAATAATTCATTGGACTGGATTATGCTTGCCAGGGTCTTCATAATTTGAAGAACAATTACAACAAAGAATATTTTCACATTAAATAAAAATTTGAACTTTCATGTTTCTGTTGACTTAATACGTAAAAAAAAAAAAATTATAAATGGGCTTTGGAAGCTGAGAATTCTTGTGGTTTATTACTTTTTCCACATGATATCATTTTTGCCTTAGCAGAGAGGAAAAAGAAATAACTTGCCTGTTTTCTCCAGTTATGTGTGTAGTTTGGAACATTGAAGGTGAAATAAAGTTGTTTTTCATTGGTTCAGCTAGCAGCAATCAGTGCTTCTTCAGCTCTCCCCCTCTCTCTCTCTCTCTCTCTCTCTCTCTCTCTCTCTCTCTCTCTCTCTCCATTTTCCTTTTTTCTTTCTTCATCCTAACACAACTACATCACCCCCTCAGGTTCCTTCCCTGAAACACTCATTCACAACCAGCTTCCTATACTCTGACTGAATCATTCAAAGCATGCTGATAAGAGCTTGTCTGAAGCGGAGCCTCTGGCACAAGAACACAGGAGAATGAGTGTGCTGTCCTTTTTAGCTCTGACGTGCCTTGCTCTCTGTGAGGATGTGAATGTGAATTTGGAAAGGAGTCTGGAGGGAGGCACTGACTGCCTCTCTCTCTGCGTTTGAAGATAGCTGACGTATATATAAGCTTTTATCTCACCCAGAATTCACAGTTTAGACTTGCAGTGCTATTCTTAGTTAATGATCCAGTGGCGATTCTGAGGCTGCAACATATATATATATATATATATATATATATATATATATATATGTATTTTTTTTTTTTTAATTTAAGTTTTCAATGAGGACAGAGGAAAGAACATTAGCTTTTTTCTTCAGATTTGCAGCCTCAAAAGTATGAAGAATAGGCCTAGTTTAAAATTGCTCACCAGTGCAAAACCTAATATTTAATAATTACTGTCCCATCTCACACAGGGAACCTATTTTGTGCCACTCTGATTCCTTGGTTTTAATTGTCCCTATTTATAGCAGTGTATTTCTATAATACTAGCTCTAGTACATTGTAACTAATATTCAATAGACATTATTATATTATGGCCACATATTCACAAGATATAACCCCTCACTAAACATAGTGACAGTACAGATGTATCATATATAGACTTAAGTGTCAGAAATGTATTCTAACTCATACTGTCAGCTGTCCACTTTCTTGTGCTTTCATTGTCTTTGTTTCAAGTGGAATGTTTTAATGGATGGAAGAGAATTGCCAGCTTGATTAAAGCTCCTAGGTCAACCCCCTAACCTGTGTTGATTCAGTTGAGTCATTCTTAGACAGTCGTAGAGAGTAAGACAGGGAGAGAGAGGCCATGAAGAGGGTAAAAGACAGATCCTCTTACAGGCAAAGTCAATGAGTCACTGGGGTATACAGTGCAACATTCTCTTCACTGCCAGCGTGGTGAATGAGTGAGTGAAACAGAGTGGGGGCGGGGGGAGGAGAGAGAGAATGGGGTCTGTGTGTGTGAGAGAGAGAGAGAGATGGGGAAATAATAAAACAAGAGAGTGAGACAGTTTGGGAGAGTGTTTGATTTTATCTGCCACTGGCAGTGTGGGTCTTTTCATGCTGAAACCGGCGCACTGCTAGGACAGGTAGAAGTTAAACAAAGACTTCCTAAAGCGAGCACCGCTGGGAGAAATGCCAGCCTGTCCAGCAGAGTGGAACTGACTGAGAGCAAGCAGACATAGCGCGGCACGAACGCCCATGATCTTAAATACACCACCCTCTTAGAGCAATGAGGTCCCACAGTCACGAAATTCCAGGTCAAAGACGTCAAACAGTTGATGGCAGACCGTCTAAGGGCGCTTATACGCATATATGAATATGGATGTAAAAAGGAATGCGAGCGGACAAGATGAGAGGGCGTCTCTAATGACCGATAATTGGGAATGGCCGTTCATTTCTTTTCTTTCCGCCTTCCACCACGGAACGCGATTTTCTCTATTTTGTAGAGTGAGAATGAGAACCGAAGGAGCAGATCAATTTTTTATGAGGGCTGAGTTATAAGAACGCTAGCAGGTCTAAGCAGCACAAAATCACTTCTCTTGTCTGAGACCATGTGATGCTGAGACAGACAAAGGCAAGAGCAGAATATCAGAAAATTCTTCCCGTGCCAGAGAGCCAGTGAGAACCTGCTGATTTGTATTCATTATTCTTACCTGAAGTCAGAAGTTCAGCAGTAGAGCAGGTTAATACTTTAACCTGAGTTTCTCACAGTCTTTATCCTCAATTGCACCGGACAGTATATTAATATTGTATCACTGTACCTTCCTGTTTGTGGTAATGACTGTTTGATAAAATGTGCTCTACGTGAGACGCAAATGCTACTGATGCTATTTCTTGCCAGTCGCCTGTTGCAAAAGGCAGCACTTAGAGTTGTGACCCCTGTTACTCTGCAGGGTGTAACATAATGTCATCTTTCTGTGTTTTTGCAGGGTCTGTGCTCCTGTAATAAATGTTGCAATAAAAGAGCAGATATGTGAGGGCTGTTAAATAAGACTGTCAATGGGGTTGCAGCAGGAGGTTTGAGTGTGTGCGTGTGTGTGTGTGTGTGTGTGTGTGTGTGTGTGTGTGTGTGAGCATGTATATAGTGATTTCTCTCTCTCCTCTCTTTTTCTGCCTCAAGTGGGTTTGAGTGATGAGTCATACATCCTACAGGAATCCCTCTCCTCAGCTTTATCCTATTTGTTTATTACCACTGTATATATAAACAGCACATCAGATGGCCCAAAATCATTAACTTTAGTTTGACAGACTGTGAAAAAAATGTGACAACCATGCCCTCCTCTTCCCGTCTCTCTTTGGATCTCATCCCAGAATCACCTTCTTCATTACTATCAAGTCGCTGCATATGTACTATAGAGTTGACTCATAGACGTATAGTGTAGATGTGGCTACAGCACCACCTTCACACACACACACACTCACGCGTGCTTTCACATAAATGTCAGTAAACACCACACAAACAATAGTAAACACCCACAAAATTTTGTGATACTTAAACTGTATGGAGCCAATTAAATCCTAACACTCTCTCACACTTCAGCTCTGCTTCATAGCTAATCACAGCATATGGCACAGGTTTGATTTACCATCATCATTGTACAAATGCAGGAATGGAGTTAAGCCTGTGGATTAGTTACACACAAATGGAATTAATGGTGTCTAAATCTCCTACTGATTATCTCTCAGAGTAAATAAAATTACATTGTACTGGGTTAATGTTTCTCAGCCTCTTATTGAGACAGCAGATGTGATAACTGTTTAGCTTAAACTTTTGGAGTCAGGGCCAACAAAATATGGTTTCGTATAATATGTAGTTTTAAACTAAAATTGCAGGTCACTGGGACAATGAAAGACACCGGTGTTTAACAATAAAATTACAGTTTGGCCTACTTTTCAGAAAATGTTCTCAAACGGAAGAAAAAAATGTTCCCTTGACAAGCAACTGAGTTAAAATACTTTAATTTCCATATTGCAATGCAACTGTTGCATTTTGAAATCCAAAATTTGTGTATAATTGAATGAAATATAATTATAATTATAATTGTAATTATATATATATATATATATATATATATATATATAGTGGAGGTTTTGTATGTTGATGATGTGCACATTTTTGGTCAAACACAGGCAGCAAGTCACAGGCGAGGTTTTTGTGTTTGTTTGTTTTTGTTTTGTTTTTTTCACTTATGAGTAGATAAACCGGCCTCAGGCGGGGATACTCTTGGGTAGAGGCGGGGCTATGAGTTTACTGGCCAAGACTTAAGAAGATGTCACCCAATATTTCACGTTTTCATTGCTGCATTCTTATTTTAGAGCAACTCTGTTGATGAGGATTTGATAAATTCCACCTGCGGTTTTATTGCTGAGTTTCATGATTCTAACAGGCTGGTTAGCATAGTTAGCTGGAAACAATGGAAGCGTGTTAACATGCCTAGTTCAGACCTTGGCCTCATTAATCCTATTATTCTCAAAGATAAGGATGCTGACGTTGGCATATTGAAGGCTCCATCCAGTGGAGTGTGCCAAATAACCATGGTTGAAAATATGGTGGTGAAAAATTGCAGATCAGTCATTTACCAGAAAAACACAGTATTGGTCAGAGTCTGAACACTTTACTTACTTCATTTAGAAAAGCACAGAATGTACTGAAGGACAGGTAGTCCACGTAGAATAAAATCAAATGTGCAGGTATAAAATAATAATACAGATATAAAACCATATAAAGGCCAACAAGCAAACAAAAGACCATATAAATACTTGTGTTGTGTCACCTATACTGTACTACTACAGACCCAGGTATTGCTTCGTATTTTCTCATGTGCACTGTTTTAGGCTGCATCTCTCCAGAATCCAGTAAAACATTATATAGCTGTCCTCACTGTGGCTACAGCTGTTCTGTACTGAAATCTGTTAGGAGGCCCAGAATTGAAGGCTTCGTTTTTAGTGGGCTGAGCATTTATTGTGCCTCGACACACACCACTGTTGTCTTTGCCTGTTCAGTTTCTCTTCTTCTTTTTTATGAGGGAATCTGTTAGAGTCCACTGAACCGCCTGGTGGATTTTTTTTTTTTTAATGAAAATTTATTCTGAAAGAGACTCAGGCCAAGCTGCCACACAGTGATTTTTGTGTCTACTCGACTACTAATGATGTAGTGGCACACCTGCCAGCAGTTCTTATAGTGAGAACAATACCTGTCACTTAATGCAATGGGTATCGTTCCTTGTTGTACTTGGCAGTTTAGTAGCTGTTCAATAATGTCAGCACATCTTGAGTTTGATTAACCCAACGTTTTAACGTTTAAATGCTTCCGATTTCTTGTTCTATACAAGCTTTTTTTTTTTTTTTTTTCCAGCTACACTCATGAAAGATGACCCCAAGAACTTAAGAACTTACTGTTTTGCAGATAAAATGGTTTGACAAAGCGGCATCTGGGAGTAGGAATGTGTGCTTGCGTGTCAGTTCTGTTTGCAGCACCTTTGAGTGATCTTTGACGCTATTTAATGAACTGTTTTGTGTGAACAAGTCAGACATTACTGCAAAAATAACACCTTGATGTGACAGAATTCCAGTGGATCCACTGACTCTTCAAACTACTTCCCCTCTCATCTTTTGGGATCAATAGCATCCTTGTTTAACCTGTTTTAACCTTTAAAGATGATAAGTGCAGGAAACAAATCAAGGGAGTATGCAAAAACAGTTGGAAATTTTGCTTATTTAAAAACTCGTGTACATTAGTCAGGTCTTAACATGTGGCTGAAAAAGAGCTTTGAAAGGGTCATGCCAGTCTGGTACATGCCAAGCTCCTGATGTCAGGCTCTCTCAGTAAAACTGGCTCAGGAACCATATCATTGGGTTATTCAGGTCTCCCATCGTGGTGGACTGTATGGTACAGTCCTGACCCATTCTTGTAGCCCCTGGCACTTTGCTCCTGCTCCTGCTGAGCTCTCCACTTCATGACTTCCCTTTCTTCCTTCTACCAGGGAGAGACTGGTGCAAATGCTGTAGGGATGGTATCTTGAGGGAGTACATGGGGAGATGTTTTGTATTTACATCCCTTATCTTCCCAAGAGGAATGGTGAATGTCTTCAAAGCTTCTCTTGAATCTGGGTGTGGAATGTTGTGAATGCTCAGCATGACCCCGGAATGACATTGCTGGTGGGATTCCAGTTCCGCCCAGTAGAGCAGAGTTGGCCACGTGGCAGCTGGTTGAGGAGCTTAGCCAAAATATGCCTTTCCTATCGTGGTCCAGTTTTGGCACAAAGCTGGTGGAAGACCATGATGGAATGTGTAAGAGACTGGTTCAGATGGCTTTTAGAATGACTCACTGGCGGCCCATGTATCCAGGTTCTGTTCTACCTGGAGCTGAGCCACTTTACGTGCGTGTAATGGGCTGCTGGGCACCTGCTGGAGTGGGGAGCCCAGTGCGTGACTCTGACTGATTATCGACACCCTTTGAGCTGGCATTCCTTTCTTTTTGGGCGGCCCTTATGTTCTTTGTTTCCTCTGTGTTTTTCCCATTTGTATTTTCCTTTTTCTTCTTTTTTCTTCCTGCTGATCTCCCTTTTCTGCCTTTTTGTTTTGGAGAAGCATTGTGATCCGCATCTGTATTCACAGCTGGCGGATTGTGGCCCTCGCCACAGGGACTATTAGGGTTCTCCCCACGTCTGGACCGTTTCACTCTTTTCAGTCCGCACAAACCACTGACCACATTTATGCATGGCTGTTTTTTTTTTTTTTTATTATTTTAATTAAGCTTCTCTTTGTCTCCGGTTCCCCTCTGTTGATCCCTCTCAGTGAGCAGGGCTGATTCATTTGTAAAATCTGATGACTGGACTTTCACAGTGGTGCTTGTAGCCCAGAGAGTATTTGTCATGAGCGGCAGGTACTCAGCCATCCCATAGTGTCCAAAAGTCTGAATGTGATTTGTAACATGTTCTGGTGAAACAAAGTTGGACATCAAAAGATGGTTGTGGAGGGGCCATTTTTATGTGGAAGATATGTGGGTATTACATACTAGGACAGTGTGTGTATGTATATATTTGAGTCTAAAATATAAATATATACCATTATATATACTGTGCCTCTATATAATATTATGTTATTTTCTGAAATGAGTAAAACCAGAAATTGTAACTCATAATGGTCCTCCACTGCTGCTAATCGCAAGCATTTGTTTTCAATTCAGTTTTGCGCCACAAAAAGGCCCCCGTCTTCCTTGGTTTTGTCATTCATTTTACTAGCTGTTACTCTTAATTTGAGCGGTAAACCATTGGTCCATTTTTAAGTTTATGATCACGGTCACCCAAAAACGCAGCTACCAGAGCTGTGGCCAATGAGAACAGGTGGCAGGTGGCTGGTTTAGCCAGAGGGACTAGTCAGATTGCTACTCCTCCTCTAGCGGATGAATAATGAATTGCTATTAATGACTGAGACAACAGGTTCACTGCAATTGATGTTTTATTCTTTTTCTTGTGCCCCAAAACTTAAAATAACAACACATGTCTTTAAACGTCTTAGCACCAGAATGAAATCCATTGCTGAAGTACTATCGCAGTGACAGTGTGGACAGTCTTAACACAGTTGTGCTTGATACACTGCTAAAGTGCTTTGGCACAATCCAGAAAAATACAACGGCATAAGAAAAATCCCAGGGTTGCGATGTACCGTCGTTAGACCCTGATATAAAGAGGCACCGCAGTACAATGTGATATTGTAGATCACCTCTTATGTGAGAATCATTTCTGTGCGTCTGCCACTTAGGTGATGTCGCAAGCTGAAGGCCAACAAAAGAACCTGGTCCACTCTATTGAGTCTCTGCCGAGTCGCGGACCATTGTCCTCCCTGGACCAAGACCTGCTGCTGCTGAAGGCCACGTCTGCAGCCACACTCAGCTGCCTGGGAGAGTGCTTCAGCATCCTGCAGCACAATGTCACCCAAGCTGCCCAGAACATCGCTCAGAGTCAGTCTCAGCCTGCACAGAACCACACACACAGCCTGCCCACAGGTTGGTACCGCACCACACACATGCATCCAAAAACACCTTGGAATGTGCAACCCTGGCATTGGGGCATGTAACAGTGAGAAGCCATTTCTGTGTCTCATACCCTCCCAGTGAGAGTTTGTTAGGTATTACCTGTGGAAACTCCAGATAGGCTTATGCTCTCTCTCTCTCTCTCTCTCTCTCTGTCTCTCTCTCTCTCTCTCTCCATGTGTGTGTGTGTGTGTGTCTGTCTGTGTATATGCGTGTTACACCTCCAGACAACATCTCTGGCTGGTCACGGCCCAAGCCGCCTGCAGTGGAGCAGGTGAAGAACGGAGGACTGACCGCCTTGTCCAACTCTACTGGCAAGCAACCATCCTCCCCCGCACACAGGAACTCAGAGCTGCACAAAGACCCCAAGGTATACACACACACATTCACACAGCCACGTGCACACACACACACACTCACGCACAGACACACACACACACACACACACACGGATATTATGGCACCATTATGCCTGTTGCAGTTGTTTTATAGATTTGTTTTTCAAGATCTGGGACGTGATCAGCGAAATGACTTAAATAACTTGCAACAAAAGAGGAAAAAAGGGAAAGTGGAGCTTCTTTGCTGGTTTAAAAGTCTCCTTGATGGCAGACATGTCTTTGAAGCCTTGTCATCTGTATTGTCTGTGCTTTTGCCAAATGTCTGTGGAGCAGGAAGGGAGAGGGACACTAATTGGCCTCGTTCTAGTTTTAGCGTTTCTCTTCAGCAACCAAGAATGCTCTCTATACACTCTTAAACAGAAAGAGAGTGCAAAAAAGTCACTCTCTCCAGAGAAAAAAAAATCTTTTCTAGTCACTATCTTAGCATGTGTATATGTATATGTATATGTATATGTATATGTATATGTATATGTATATATATGTGTGTGTGTGTGTGTGTGTGTGTGTGTGTGTGTGTGTGTGTGTGAAAAACTTGAAAAGAAATTTTTTTTTTTCTTTTCAAGTTTTTAGCTTTTCAAGTTTTGCTTCTGCTCTGAGGGATGAGTCTGAAAAGATCCAGTTGATGCCGTGTCACCTTGTATTCGCTGTTATTAAAAGTGCTTCCACTGAGGTTGAACAACAAAGTCAAACGGTGCTTTAATTTTTTTTTCCCCCTCCACTGATAGATCAGAACAGTGTTAAAACCATGATCCTTCTTCTCTAATACAGCATCCAAACCAGATTTACACAGCTTAATGACTGTAGCAGTGTTAAGCCACGGAATACAATTAAGCATTCATCCTTAAGCAAGGGTGCTGATAGAACATCATTTTAATATACAGGGTATCATTAGTATATTAGCTTCAGGGACCTCGGTGTGCTTGGTTTTAAGTTCTTATGGAGCTTTCGGACAGAGTGTCATACTTCAACCCGTACTACAACACCGTGAGACGGAGTTACATCCTGGTCCTCCTTCTCATCGGGGGCCATCGGGGCCAGTGCCTGCAGCTCTGCCAACGTAGACAGTGAAATATGCTGATGTGTCTCTCCGCTTATAGTGCTCCGCTCCACTGAAATGAGTGCCATCAATCTGGCCCGTCACACGCGAGGAAAGAGCCCCAGTGCAAACACCGCGCTGGCTGCCTGCTTCATCCCCCCTAATGGCCTAAATAAAGCACAGCACGTCCTTTAAGTTTGTGTGTGCTTCTGCTGCTGCTAATGACACGCATTGAGTGCCCATGGTCACGTATTCCTGTTTTGTATGCTAGGGGAACATAGTCAAGCAAGGTCCCTTTTGCGAGGCTCATGCATTTAAAGCCCCAGAGATGTGAAAGAGATGTGAGATAACACCAAGTGTGCTTGCATGCTGTGCTATTGTTTGGACTGAAGCATTGTAACAATTCTACCATTCAACCAAATGTTGCTGCAGTGAAAATGCTTTGGAGTATAATCTCCCTCATTTAAATCGGTGGATAGTTTGAAAAGTTGACGCTTGTTTGATTTTTGAAGGAAAACGTTACCCTCAGTAAATGGTTGATTTTACAAAGCTGATTGACAGCGTCGTGGACCAATGGTAAGGCGGCAGCCGCTTACACATTGTCAAGAATGATGAAGCAGCTGTGGTGTCACCTCTTGGGTCTTTGATTCATTCGCTGTATTTACTCCCATGCTCGCAACAGGAGAGGGGAACAACACGGCCAACTGGTCTGGCGATTTATCTCCCAGCTGCCCCTGTGATTTCTCCTCTTAGAATGCAAAAACAGTAAAACATGGTGTAAAACAGCAGTGCCATTAGGAGGCCATAAATCTGGGTTCTGCTCGGCAGTGCCATTCTTTTATCACTTCTGGAGAGCCGCCAAAGCAGTACACACTAGAACAGGAGAGGATTATAGTGTGTGTGTGTGTGTGTGTGTGTGTGTGTGTGTGTGTGTGTGTCTACAGTGTTTGACAGAATGTATCACATCAATGAATGTGGATAATGCAGAACAAGGGACATTACACAGATTTATATGCTTTTCTCATCACCCTCATGTTTGCATCTTGTTGCACTTCACATCATTCACAGCAGGGGGAGCTAAAGAACAGTATGAAGAACACATTTTTAGTTGGGGTTGGAACCCAAAGTATCTGAGAAACTCCTAGAATACAGGCCAATACCAGTGATGTGCTTTGTTCTTCAAAGATGTATACAAGCGGTGGCTGTAGTCACACTCCTGATGTCTGCCTTCATAAAGAAAAACGGGATTCAAAATTGAATGGGCTGTTTGGTGTCAAGGTCCTGTATTTCTGCAGCTAACCTATAGTAGCTGAATACAATATCCAAATGGAACTTTAGCACCTGTGTCTCTGCATTTGTAAACCATATTCATTTTGTATTTTATTTCTGTATTGACTTTCCTTAGGAGAGGATTGACTCACTAGCTGTCTAAAGCCAGCACAGAACATAATAAAACTGGCTTTACTTCAGTTAACATTTGAGAATGTGCATGTAAATACATTGTGTTGCACAATGTGATTCAAAAGATAAAATAATGACATAATGAGAATTCTGTTTTATTTATTTATGTTTTTAATATGAAAATATACGCTGAGTGCAGGAACAGAATACATGGACCGGTGCGTGTGTGTGTGTGCGCTTGTGTGCGTGTGTGTACCCTTGTACGTGTGTCCACAATACTGACAGAAGAGTGCCTCTTTTTTGCTTTGAAAATTACAACAGACCGCAGCATGGTTGGAATCCAAGGGAAACATAAATACTCCCCAAAAAAACGTTTCCTGAAAAGAGGAAAAATGGGGGAGTGAATGGACACAGTCTGTCACACATGCTCACTGCAGATGTTTTGACAGGCTGGTCCGTGGTGTGCCTCCGTGGCAGCGTTGGAGGACCCGTCTGTCTCAGGGGCTACTTTGTTTGTATGCGCTGAGTGTAAACAGCTGGCTTTCCTTACCGTCAGCTCTTTTGAGACGTCCTTCTCACCAACAGAGCACAGCACAAACAAAAACAAAAGCAATTTTTTCAATTCTTATCTGCGTTCACAAAGGACTTGATGTCTCTAAGTCAAACTGCTCAACCATTTAGATCAAATTAGCAAGGATATCTATGGAATTGTAAAATCATGCGATATTATGTAAAAATGGTGTAATTAGCATGTAACGTGTGTCCTCATTACAAGTTCTGTCATACTGTTAAAACTGTAAATATTTGATAGTCATCACTTTTGAATGTAATTTAGTGTAATTAGTATAATTAGTGCAATGCAGTATCGCTATCATTAGCAAAATCTAACAGGGAATATTCACCTTTTCAACAACACACTAAAACTAAAAGAATATGTTGTAGTGTGACATAACCTAAAGACTTAAATGCGAATTATAGCTGCTACTCCCGGTACTCCATTAAGGCTCAATGAAGTCAAGATCTCCTATATGTGACTTGATGAAAGACTGGTACAGATGGAGAACGGTTAACACAGTCCAGGCAGGAGATGTGTCTTCGCTCGTGCATGAACTGGAGGAAGTGTAAAAAAAGGACAGGAGATGAGGACTCTGTGGGTATGTTGACTCTTCCTGCCTGCCATGCATAAGCAAGCGTTCTTATTAAGCACTTCCCTGAAGACGGCACTGCTGATCATTAATTCATTGTGGTGGCACTTCATTATAAAAAAAAATAAAAAAGCGCAAAGAGCCCTGTCTCCTCCCCTTAGCCTCTCCCATGTTTCTGTGGTAGGAACTCAGATATAAGGACAAATCATCTGCAAAGCTGTGTCTGCTGATGTTTGCGTGAGAGCGCAAAAGAAAAAAAAAAAAAAACAAAAACGCGCGTGCATCGCTACGACGACACACGAGGAGTACTGCCGACACACAACGGGACGCGTACCGCGTGACACGCAATACATTCAGTACAATAAACAGTCCTTACCGCCGGCTGTTTCTCTGGAAACTCATTCCACGCAAGTCTTTATCCTCTTTTATACCTTCTGTCCCTCTCCATTTCTCCACTTAGATCTCCCTCTTTTTTTTTTTTCCTTATTCCTGGACCTCTGACAGGCCCAGATTCTCTTGTAAGTGTATTGCGGTTATTTCTGGAAGAAAGCCCAGGGGTCATCTGTGGCTCTCTTTATCCTTCTCCCTGCGGGCTCAGGCCATTGATTCTAAACACACACACACCCAAGGGATGAGTGAATCAACGTGAGTCTCTGTGTAAGAAACTATGTGCAGTTTGTGTCATAGTTGTCAGAGCTAAATCTTCCTCAGACTGTAGCCTCACAGGGCACGGTGCTCTCGCACAGTAGTGAATGATAAAAACCAACACTGTGAATAAACTTTTTATCAAGAGCCAATGGAATGTGAAGAATTTTGTTTTTAGTCATGGGACATAGAACCTGACATCCAAAGTGACCTTTTCCTGTTGTCTGCTCTGTCATTCAAACCACATTGTACCAACTGCACAAGATACACTGGGAAAACAATACATCCGACGTTGAATATGGAATCTGTAATGCATTCTTAATCCTTCTGGGAAAGGATAAGATTATGGGATAGATCTCTCCCATTTCCTCATTTCTTTTTCTCTCTACCTTTATCTTCTTTCTTTCTTGTTTATCATCTTTTATTTCTTTGCACGTGTTTAAACCTCAAATTTGAATCTTCTGTTGAATTGAATTGTACGTTCCCTTTTCCTCTGGCCTCTCCTGTTCTAGTCTGGGTAGTGGCTGAGTGTGGTAAAGGGCAGCTGTGCTGGAGCAGTGTTTGGAGAGCTGCTTG
Source organism: Chanos chanos (assembly GCF_902362185.1). NCBI lineage: Eukaryota > Metazoa > Chordata > Actinopteri > Gonorynchiformes > Chanidae > Chanos > Chanos chanos. The sequence continues at coordinate 34,854,473 of NC_044502.1, forward strand.
TCTGAGCAGAGCACAGGAGATCTGGGAGAACAGTCATGCGGAGGTCAACCTGCCGCAGATCAGCCAGAGGATCAAAATCATGTGACTTGACTGCCCTGGGATTATATCCATTATTCTCTCACATATGTGACAAACACATGCTCACTCGTATATTCATACCCATTCTTCCACTTCCTCACACACACACACACACACACACACACACACACACTCACGCACGTACAGATTCATATTTGTTCCTTTACCAATATTTTTTAACAAAATATTTGTGGTATTCACTGAGGTCTCAAAGTTGAGTCCAAGATTTAAAGGTTACCATCTTGATGGATGTGTAATGTCTTGACAGACTCTTGACAGAGTGCAACCATAAATGGAGTTCATTCTATATTTATCAGGACATTTCATAAAATGATTTGTCCTGATAATAGCTCCTCACCAACCCAGTGCATTCAGAATATTTTTGTACTCCCGTCTACTTCCAGAAATGGTGTTCTTTTTTTTTTTTTTTGCCTCTCATGTAAAATGTCCTGTCTTTTTTTGTCTTTTCCCTGCCCTACCAGGTGCATTAACCCTGATTTCATGGTTTGTGAACTGTGTAGCTCCATTTGAGCGAAAATAAGAGAGAGAGAGAGAGAGAGAGAGAGACAGGGAGAAGGAGTTAGTGATGGCCCAGGTGTGTTAGTATGCTCCAGCAGAGAGCAGACCTGACGGGAATATGCTGGAGAGGTGAGTGTCTAACTGAGTGGTGTTGGGAGGCTTAATTGAGGTTTCGGGCTGACAGTGTTATGTAAACTAATAATAGGTTTTGTGGTAGAGATTCATAGAAAGAGTGGCATAGAATGCTAACGTCAGAACGATGCTCTTCACAGGAATATTACACAAACCGCGTGCAATGATTTTTTGAATCATTGAATAAATTCAATGAATAAAAACGGTTATATCAGCTTACAAGCCTGTAACAAAGTATTGAAGTTAATTACTGAAAGTGTTTTTTCCAGGATCAACAACCTACTTCTTAGAGAAAAAAAACCTCCCAAAATCACCAATGGTCTTATCGTTTCATTTCCCTAAAAAAACACATTTATTTACCGTAAGCCATTAAGTCTCATGCTACATCAAAGTCTGTGTAAGTCTGTGTGACATATTTCTCAACGTAATTTGCAAGCCTGTGGCATATGTCCAACCCTTAACTTGGGGTTCATTTAAAGCCATGATAAGTAAACTGAGCCTGATGCTGATCCTTTTAAAAGCTGTCTGTGTATGTGAGAGAGAGGAAGTAGAGGGCCTGACAGTACATTAAGGGCTACGGAGGGGCTTTTGCTCCACGGTCAGGGTGACGTGATGGTTGATTTGCATGTAAGTGGTGAGTCAGCGCGTTGCATTGGTGGGCTTCAGGAGAAGGTGGGTGCGCATGGGTTGAGGTTCCTAAGCTGAACTTGTGAAGAGGAGGGCATTTGGAGAACAAGCGGGATTATGGGAGCGCAGGAATCAGGGCCTCTGAGAACGGCTGATGTGTAAGCAATTTTTTTCAAAGAGACTCTTTGAAGTGTTTAGATCACTGGAGACTGTGTCCAAGTTTAGCACACCCCCTCCTACGTTTCATGTGCGGGAGAGAAAAAAACAGAGAGAGACAGATGAAGGAATAATTAATATTTAAGTGGTAAAAGCGGCATTACTACAGTTAGAGAGAGAGAGAGAGAGAGAGAGAGAGAGAGAGAGAGAGAGAGTGTGTTTTGTGAGTTATAATACTATATGTGAGGGATCTCCCAGCAGTTGGAGATCCTGCCCACTGGTACGTAGGCAGAGTGGTCTATACACATCATCATAGGAGGCGGGGCAAAGGAACATTCCGGGGAGCTGCAAATATCACAGAACTGTGTGTGTGTGTGTGTGTGTGAGAGAGAGAGAGTGGAGTTGTGGCTAAGTGAGAGGGATGGACAGAGAGGATTGTCAGCATCACCGTTAATCTTCTCACTGGAAGTGAAACAGGCAGCAGCTGTTCCTCTCCTTCCCTGTCGCTCTCTCTCTCTCTCTCTCTCTCTCTCTCCCTCTCTCTCTCTCTCTCTCTCTCTCTCTGTGTGTCTGTGGTGGTGTTTTGGCTGTCATTGTAATCTGTGGCTAACTCCTGTGACTGTCACTCCAGTCTCGATCTGTCTGTGTTTTTTTTTTTTTTTGTCTGTGTGGATATGAAGTCCAGCCGGATTTGGAGTAAGCAGCCTTCTGCGAGTCAGAGTCAGAGATCGGGCGCCAGTTTGAGTGTGAGTGGACTACGGGGAAGGGTGTGGGTGGGTGGTGTTTCCTGTGCCTAGGGAAAGCAGGGCACAAGAGATAAGAGGCCAAGATTTGAATGACAACTGGAGAAAGACCTACACAATGGAGACTTTACTGGGGTCTTGCCCACTCACTTGTGTGTGTGTGTGTGATGAAGATATTGGAGCTTTATCCCTCGCACTGGCCTTGAAATGAGTGTAAGAGTTTCAGCTGATTACTGATTGTGTTATGGGGGAAGTTAAAACGGATGTATATGCTTGTGTTCTCTTTTTTTTAATCTTGAGGACAAAGGGGGGCTTAGCTCTCCAGTTTTGTGTGTGTGTGTGTGTGTGTGTGTGTGTACTATTAGCATGATGTCTGAAAAGTTGTGGTCTTTTGAAGATCCATACTGTGGAATACTACAAAAATGAGGTATCTCAGTTTCTTTGTGTCGGTCCTGTGATGTGGTGTTTGCACTGTTGAACTCTCTTGTAATATTGTAAGTTTTCAGCATCTAGCATCTTGTGTTTCTGTGTGGCCTGATGTTTTAATAACATTTTTACTCCAAAGCCAGTATGACACTACAAATTTACACCAAAACCCCCCCCAAAACCCATATGTATGATATGCATGACTTGGACTGAAACTTCACAAAGCAGCATCGTTGTTTATGGACTGATAAATCTTTTTTTTTCTTTTTTTTTTCGGTAAGGACACATTTTACATGACAACTTGGTGATGGTACAGCTTCTGCCTGGGCTTCATGTTACACAGAGTACAGTTAGGTCTCTTCTAGCTAACACAGTTTCTTTCTTTTTTTTTTCTGTGTAATCAATCCATTGATCTCTGTCAGATAACTCACTGTGGATGTGTGAGTGGTTTACTATTTGACCTTGAGCGTAACCTGAATTGACTTTGCTGAGCATGTTTGTTAAGTTAGCTTATGTGTACAGTGTAAATGTGGGAAAGAGAGGAAAAGAGAAGGAGACTCCAGTCAGCACTTGGCCGTGTTCTTGATGTATGAAATATTCAGTTGAAACTCTGCCGCCTGGACGGGCTTAGGCTGAAAGTGAGGCTGTCCCCATCCAGCTCACTGAGTTGCTATCTGCTTCCTGAGAACACAGAATTCCCTATTCATCTTCCCACTGAGAGAGAGAGAGAACAGAACAGAGATGGAAGGTGAAAATAGCAAGGGATAGAGGGAATATGAAAGCATGCGAAAATCAGAACAGAAAGGGAGATATAATTACACTAAATTTGAGTAAATGACCTTGTCTAGGCATGCATCACTGCTTTAGTGACCTGTTCAGTCAAACTGTGCCTTTTTTTTTAGTTGTTGTTTGGGTTCCTGAAGTTCTTTATGTTCATGTGGTTTTAGGGGGAAGAAAAAGATTGAAATGTTTCAGTCAGGCTTTCGTGTGACCTACATGTCTTGCTTTGCAACATTGTACACATGGAGAAAGGGAAAAAAACAACCCTGAAAGAGAGAGAGAGAGACAGAGTGAGAGAGAGGAGGGCTTTTTATTTGCTTCCCACAATGCTTTGGGGCACAAGCCTCAAGGATGCTTCTTTACATTATGCATTAGGAACAATGTACAGTTTTCGCATGAGTGGCTGCAGGAGAAACCAAATACATTAACACATCTAAGACAGAAATGCTGTAAGACTAGAGAATTTCTATCTCAGAAAAAAAAAAATGAAGCCATAAAGCATGTGGCGTCCTAATGCTTCCCCAGAGAGTTGCTATAATCATTTAGGGCCAAAAAAAAAAAAAACACAAGCCACGGGTAGACGGAGAAAAGAAAGAGTTTATTCAGGAGCCACAGAGTGCTCTCTCTGCCACTCATTCTTGGTACAGTCAACTAAATCCTCATTTCCTTTGATTTGATCATCTGACATGTATTAGGCCTCTCCTAAAGGATGTCGAGCTAATGTCATGCTTCAGCTGCTCTCTTATGGTAAATTGGGGGGGGGGGGGGGCGGTGGAGTGGAAACACATTTATCTTTTCTCTCTTTAGCTCAGAAATTTTGCAGGTGCCCTTTAGAGTCTAGTTTCAACAAGTCCTAATGTCTTTAAAATGCAGATTTGTCAGTTGTGAGTTCACAGAGACCACATGTGTCTGTGGACTAGCGCTGTGCTATATTAAGCGATGAGGTCTTACTTTTTTAGGGAGGATGATGATGTTAATTAAGACAAACAAGAGGAAGCTGTTTATAAATATGCAATTTTGTCCACATCCCTTTTACTGCTGTCGCCGTTTCTGAGTTGTAAGTTTATTACTGAGCCGCCTCTCATCCACGAATGCTCCAAAGTAATTATTTTACTGGTTCCTATGTTACTCCAGCATCCCAGCCCAGAGGCAGTGGATCCTACGGAGGAGACCACGGACACAGAGGACAATGAAGAGGAAGACTTGGGTGTACTGGACGACCAGCGAAGCATCATCCTTCATTTGCTTTCTCAGCTCAAACTGGGCATGGACCTCACACGGGTACGACTACTTGAACCTGCTAAATGAATCATTGTAAATACATGTTCGGAAATGTCACAAAAGTAACAGATCAAAGTGTACAGGCCAGCTCAGTGAACTGGCATCTTGATAAACATACTCTGTGACAACTTTTTTTTAAAACTAGCGTTGTTTGCACACGGAAGTGGAAATAGAGTGTTTTTGGGACAAAATACAACCCATATCGACACTGTATTGTACCTGTAATCACTAGCAGTAAAACAATCAATCGTAAGTTTCATGAGTTCTGAACGTGGAGAGACACATGAAACTTTACTTTTGCAAGAAAATGGTTGTGTTATAAATGAGGTGAATATGATAATCAGACTAAAAACATCGTGTGGACTAACACATTTGCGTGCATGCACATAAGCCATTCTGGAAGAGTGAACAAAGAGAGGATTTGTAGACAGACAGAGCTCAGGTGGGCTAGTTGTGGATGACTGACTTGAACAGAGATCTCATTATCTGGCAGAGCTGATAAACATGACCTTCGTATTGCTAAGGCTCGGTCGCAAACCCCTCTAACTCTTAATTTAATTATAACTCACTCTCCGTTCAGTTATATTGAAGTTTGAACAGTGCGTAGCCTGGATGTCGAATGTCTGTGTTCCAGTATAACAGAACCACCAGACAGAATGATCATTTGGACACATAAGCCATCACGACGTTGAAGAAATCACTTTCGTAACTCTTCTAATTGTGCCATAGATAATCTACTGAAAAGATCTGATATCTGATTTAATTAGTTGGGTTTTTTTTTTAATTTTGATAAAAATCCCCTGTGGCAGCCACAGTTACAGACACTATTGTATGCTAAGAGGCTTCATAACATTACAATGATCATTTTAATCATTGTAATGTTTTACTGTGCTGCGTGATCCCTTAATTCGGTTTTAGCAAAACATGCTGAAAACTTGGCATCCAAACAACTCTGTCTCCTAACAACTCTGATATAGTTGATAATATACGATTGATTTTTTTTTAACTTACTCCTCTGGAACATCTATATAAAGGTAGTGTTTTTCCTGACTGGATATTTCCTCCAGGGCTGCAGTTTTGCTCAAAACGTTCAACAGAAATCAATACAGGTATCTCAGTGGTACAAATGAGTAAAGATAATGATGTGTGTTAGAGAGTGTTAAGCTGGGGGTTGGGGAATGGCCATGGGATCGATCGACTGAAGGCAAGAGGCCACGTCACACAGGCATCACACGGAGTTATTAATACATTTCAGAGTGCAGTCTCACAGTGCCCGTCTGACTGGGCTTCATCGATCAGGGGAAAGTGGGTAGCATGCTCTATTGGTTCAGTGTGTATGTGCTGTCAGTACGTGTGAGTGTGTGTATGTCTGTCTGTGTGTGTGTGTGTGTGTAGCGTGATGGATCAAAGCTGGAGTGGTCATTTGGAGGTGGTCGTTTCTCTTTTGACTGGTCTTTACATTGCTACTAATGTCACTCAGCTGCTCTGTACATTTTTCTGCTGGAGGCACTGTCACTATTGAAATCCCCCCCCCCCCCCCCCCCCCCCCGACAAACAGACTGTACATCAAGCATGAACCATAAAAGACTGACGAACACCTTCATAGCTATGTGATCACCGACTTTATCGTTTAAAGGTCCATTGCCATTCTGAGATTCTTTGATTATACTGCATGTCATGTAGTCTTATATTTCAAAGTGTACAGGGAGTAGGATGAATCATGGTTGGACAGGTCTCTTAAAGGAGATGACAATGGAAAAAAGGGTTCCCTCACACTCTTTCTTTCTCTTTTTCCTTCTCCTTCTGCCTCAGGTGGTCTTGCCTACATTCATTCTGGAGAAGCGGTCTCTGTTGGAGATGTATGCTAATTTCATGGCTCATCCAGACATGTTCTTGGCTATTACAACAGGAGCAACCCCGGAGGAACGCATAGTGCGTTTTGTGGAATATTATTTGACTGCTTTCCATGAGGGACGTAAAGGAGCGGTAGCAAAAAAACCCTACAACCCCATCCTCGGTGAGACTTTCCACTGCACCTGGGATGTTCCCCGAGAATGCGTACGGCCCCTCAGGTCAAACAGCTCTGCCCAGGCCGCTACCACCGGCCCTGCTCCCACGACCAGCGAACTGGGACGCACGGCGGACGCGGGCGACTGCTACCGTCTTCGCTTTGTGGCCGAGCAGGTCTCCCATCATCCTCCAGTGTCTGCATTTTACTGTGAATGCAAGGAACACGGCATGTCTGTCAATACTCACGTTTGGACCAAGAGCAAGTTCATGGGAATGTCCATTGGAGTGTCAATGGTCGGAGAAGGTAGGTATAGTAAACAAATGTTCATGTGTTTCAGCTCACCTTTGACTGTAGATATCTCCATGAACCGTTAATTCACATTATCTAATTTTTTTAATATATTTATAGCATATCTACTGGTTCTATTAATTAGAAGGATATTGATGCTGTTCACAAATACATGACATTTCTTTTTGACACATTTAATGTAGTGCGCTAATAAGCACTGCCATGCTCTATACCGTCGAAAACACTTTTTCCTCGTTTTTTTTTTTTTTTTTTTGACGAGATTCTTGAGAAATCCGGACCTCATGCAGAGCTGAAGTCTCATGCAGAGCAGGTCTCTGTAATTCATGATGTTTTCAGATCAGCTGACACTCGATACACACACTTCTCCTCAGTGCATCTGATATTTACTGGTGCAGATATTCCTCCATCTGTCAGTCAGTTACTCTACTCCTTTTCTTCTTTCTCTCTGTCTTCCTCTCTCTCTCTCTCTCTGTCCTTCTCAACTTCCCTAGAGAAAATGTCTATTTTTTGTCCTGCTTTTCTCTTGCTAATTGTATCTTTAACAGCAACTACAAAGAGTATGGTGCACTGTGAGGCTCACAGGTGTTCAGTGAAGTGGATGATTATGCAGGGGGGGGGAAAAAAAGCAGCGCTCACATTCTAGCCTCAGCCAATTAGACCTCTGCTGTAATTAGGACAGCTTTAATTACTAACAGGACGGATTGCACAAATTCCCCTAGAGAAATGCACACTATGCTAATGAGCGCAGGAGGAAGTTTAGGAGGATTTACGGGGATTTGCGTCGTAAATGCTTAATAATAAATCCACCCCATAGACCTGCAACACAATCAGTGAATGAGAACGGAAAATGATTGTGTCATTGTGGATTATACTGTGTACACTGAAGTCTGATCTGGGAAGACACAAAAGCGAAACAAATGCCTTGAGTTACAAATAATATTCGATGACATTTTGCGCAAAAAGCTCTGGGGAGGGATGTAGTGCAGGATTTTTTATTTTTTTTGATGGAATTTGTCTCAAATTGTGCTCACTCAGATTCAAACTAGTGCACTGTGCTACATGACAAAGTGGTGTTGACCTGGCTTGGAGGTTGTTTTGAGCTTTTAGAGATCTGGTAGTGTCAGCCTCCCTCTCTGATTTATACTGTAAATTCGGCAGCTGTTCTTCATTCAGCCTAATGAAACACTTCTCTGTGTCCCTAATATGTCCCAGGACAGAGCAGGAAATTAAATCAGCCACGACACTGTTGGTTAACTTCAAATAAGAGGCCACTCATGGAAAGAATGAAAAGAAATCATGTATTCTTAACCGTTTTGGAAAACCCCCAACGCCAAACGCATACGTTACTGTCCCCGCCAAACTCTGAAGGGTCTTCTTTCGACCCTGCGATATCTTCCATAATGTGTATTTCTTTTATAATGTCATTACACGTGGATCTACGGTGGCACATTCCATATGTGTGAGGCTTTTATGTGCTCAGTGAGTTTACGGTTTCCTACAGTGAGCAGCATTGAGAAAATGCTGACCCAGCAGTCTTAGCATGGCAATGCCAGAATGTTCCAGCCTGCCTGCCTGCCTGCCTGCATTGTGCTGGACCCCTTCTGGACTGATCGCTGTGAGGCACTGAACCAGTGCCTGATCCCCCACTCTCAATGGCTACTGTCTAGGGGAAACAGATGTGTTTCTGTCAGACCTGGAACCACGCCAACAGCAAATTTTGCCACAAGACAGCTGTTTGTTATGTAAGTGGGAAAAGAGGGCCAGGCCCATGGAGGAAGGTGGCATGGACATGCACAGCTGTCTGGAGGCTTCCAGAATGATCTTAAAACTTTTGATTTGCAGTCTGGAGCCACACTCAAACGCGGTCATTATCAGAGATGATGAAGAAGATCATTATGGAGTCGTGATGGAGGAAAAGGGATTTAAGGGACCTAAAAATGAACCTAATGTTCTAAATCATTTTTAGTGCCATTATTTTAATGTTGAAAAACTTGAATTTGATGTGAATAATTTTTTTGTTTCAGGGGTCCTCCACCTCCTGGAGCATAATGAGGAGTACTTGTTTACTCTGCCCTGTGCTTATGCCCGCTCCATCCTCACTGTGCCCTGGGTGGAGCTTGGGGGGAAGGTCTCCATTAGCTGTGTTAAGAGTGGCTACTCAGCCACAGTCACCTTCCACACAAAACCCTTCTATGGAGGAAAAGTACACAGGTGATTTTGTTGGAGTGTGTCTGTGTGTGTGAGAGAGTGAGAGAGAGAGAGAGAGCGAGAGTAGTTTGATTCCCTGTGTTGGATACATGTATATGTTTGATTTATTACATATGGTGAGATTGGACTGAAATACTGCATGGAAAAGCATAATTGCCCTATGTTTGATACAAGATGTATATTCATCATTTATTAGGTAAAAATGTACTATCTTTGTTCCTAATTTTGTTATGTGACCTCTGACAGGGTGACAGCAGAGGTCAAGCACAATCCGACAGGTACAATCGTGTGTAAAGCTCAGGGAGAGTGGAATGGAACTCTGGAGTTCACCTATAGCAGTGGAGAAACCAAAGTGATTGACACTTCTAAACTGCCAGTAATTAAAAAGAAAATTCGACCAGTAGAAAAACAAGGCCCATTTGAGTCAAGGTGAGTGTGACAGCTTGATGCTGTAATAATAGTGAAGCTGCTGTAATTATTGGGTACTTGAAGATAGACAATAAATAATTTTAGACCCGGGGGATCCAGCAGCACTGCATTTAAATGTTGTTCTTTAAAACTTTAATAACAGACTGTCATTTTTATAATAAAGAGAGGGATGTCAAACTTGACCTGATCACTGACTAGAATGTAGTTGGGACACCTGCTTGTAACAGTATATCTGTATTTATCCATCTAGACCTTAGACTTATCAGTGGCAGAAAATTCAATGAATTGAACTGAATAAAATTACAAAAATAACCTAAATGTATTTTGGAAAGCAAAGACAAAGGGACAGGTACTCGGCGACCATTTGGGTAGCAGTTTGGTTGTGTGCTTTGGGATGCAGGGTCACTGTGAAAAAGCTTTAAGAGAGCTAACATGAATAGCACTTCCCATTGTGTGTTTGGTTCTCATTTCCTTTGCATGCAATGGAGCTCTTATGCAACATGTGAGTCCCTAGACCGAGCCACATCAGCCCCAGGCTGCTCTGATTTCTTCCTTTAATGACAATATTGGACAGAGAGAGATGTGTACGGATGGGAAAGGCAGTCTAGAGAATAGACTTAGCTCGGTGTTATCAGTGCAGTCTAATGCTGTCAGCCCAGCATCAGTGCCAAAGGCTAATGCAATGAAAAGAGGATACGGTGGCATAAAGCTCATGTAGGATTTAGCCTATCTGAGAGGTGATCCAGATAGTAGAAAGTCTATACAGATCTGTCTCTCTCTGTCTCTATGTATATATATACGTATGTAGATAGATAGATAGATAGATAGATAGATAGATAGATAGATAGATAGATAGATAGATAGATAGATAGATATACAGATAGATAGATATACAGATAGATAGATACATACATACATACATACATACATACGGACACTGTTAGGTAGACCATCTGGATGGCAAAGTCAATTGATCATCTGTGGTTACAGTTATGTCCCATATCATCATATTAGGATGTAGATGTAGATGAAGGTGAACATATGGTCTGTCCTCATTATGTCACGTCAAAACGATTGACAGGCGACTGTGGCAGCATGTGACCTCGGCACTGAAAACAGGGAACATGGACACCGCCACAGAGCACAAGCACCAGCTGGAGGAACGCCAGCGCAGCGAGGAGAGGCAAAGAGCTGCCACCAACACACCCTGGAAACCCAAGTACTTCATCAAAGAGGTAAAATGCCCAGACAGAACCTTCTCGCCGGCTAGAAAAACACATTAAGTGAAGCCCATTCCGAGTCTGTGAACGGATATTATCACATCAAAGTAAGGAGAGCACTATTTTCACGTCATTCTTTTTTGCCTCACAGCTCCACCAGATGCTAAACCAAAGATTTCAATGTTTAAAAATGTCCGGGTCATATCACAATATATGGCTATAATAACGAAGCCTATAATAAGGCTATAGTAGGGCATATTGAAGTAGATTAGGGTATCACTTTGAGAAGAGATGTGTTCTGTTGAGTAGTCCTGTCTTTAGAGGAGGTGCTAGGTGTACATCTTCAGGAGAGACGGCTCCATAACAACTGCGTCACGCATTACTGCATTAACTTTGCTTCATCACTAACTCTGTGATGTGTTTCGTCCTTGCCATTTGTTTAGGGGGAAGGCTGGGTGTACCACAATCCTCTGTGGAAGACTCACTGATGTTGTTCAAACGGAGGAACATTCCAGCTGTCCGTCACAGAGCCCAGCCAAAAGATGGGCGTGGCCATACAAGAAAAGGGCTGGCCAATGATCGGGACAAGAGGAACAAGACTGCAAAGGACAAGAAAGAGGGTCAAATAATTTTCTGATACATTTCTTGAAAGTGACCAGTGCCAAACTACATATTGTACACCGGAATGGGGGAGCTAGGCAGCTACCCAGAGACCTGCTGTGGTCTTGTAGATGCTTGTAAGGATAGGCAGATGTGGATGAAAATGGCCAAACATAACATTTTAGTATAACATCTGTGAATCTAGATTAGTCTTTGAAGTTTTTTTTTTTTTTTCCACTCACAGATACGACACACTGATGTCACAGGTTCTTTACATTAATCGCCAATACATCAGATAATGAAAGCTTAGAGGAGACAAATGACATTAAAGACAGCGAATCGTTAAAACACTACGTACCAGGTACCATTCAGCCGGATAAACTTGTTTGCAGTTGCCAATAGAACACTGGTTTTTTATGCTTTCTGTACCAGTTTCTCTGGAACTGGCCAAGGTAAGGATAGCATAATAAAGAATAAGGATAAGAGTAAAAAGAGAGATAAAGGTGTACACTACAAGGTGTTTAAATGTAGAAACTGTAAAACCCATCAGAACAGAGTCCCTGGTGATAATGTGGAGGTCACGCAGAGGCTCTGCTCTGAAACTAAAACCTTCACTTCTTTAGTGAGCAAAAGGAGAGACAGATCAGATGACGACAGTGGAAATGTCAGCAAAGGAAAGAAAAACAGACACTTTTCTCAAGTCTCTACTTTTAGACCTTACAGTAAGTGTATCTGTAATTCTGGAACAAACCAGATCTTTGTGTGAATGGCAAATGTTTTGGAATAACGTCACATATTACATTATGTAATTAAACTCTGGAGAGAGTGACGCAGTAGTTATACAAAAGCCATCTTGTGAAAGAAACCCCCGGCTGAGGAGAAGGGAAGGCAGACGACTGAGAAAACTTTTGGTTTTGTCGTGTTGTTACTGAGCGATTGTGCCATTATATAATTTGAGACTGATAAGATTAAATTGGTGAATACCTCAGTAATGAATAATGGTTTCCTGACTCTTTGAATTCCTCATTGGTTTCTGGAGTATGTCAGTTAGATGAAGTCTCCTCCAGGGATGGTTTTTAACTTTGAAGTGAGTAGTGGCCAACAAGGAGGATAAAAGAGTGATTTAGATTAAAGGATCATTTGAGGTTTTTTTTTTTCTTTCATACAAATATGTAGTGAGCATGTATGCATGGATTTTTTCTCACCCAGAATTTTCCCACATCAGCTTTTTTTTTATAAACACATAAAGAAAGCAACACACACAGTACTTATTAAGCCCAGGAATTTGAATGTGAAACTTTTCCGTTCTAATGGTTGCGATTTAGGGACTGAAACAGGTTGTCTAATGTTGTCCTCTTGGTTCTCCCACAGCAGACCTGGTCAAATCAGCTAAATTTCCATGAACTTATCAAGCAACTCCTGTTGTCAGTTAGATAAAGTCAAATAATAATGCAATTATTAATGCGTTTGCAACTACAAAACAAAGTTTGTTTAGTATCTTGTCATTTCTGGGCACAGGCATGTAACAATTTTCGTTTAGTAAGATGTCTTGAAAGTCAGATTTTGTTTATTCTGCAAATATTTTTTGAGAGCATTAAATCAAATACGCAGATTTGCTATATTTTGGAATTATAGTCAGCTTGTATTGATCTGAATCGTTGTATTTATTATTCTATTGCTGCATTCATAGAATGTATATGGAACAGATCCAAGCAAATGTTTTGTTGGGCTGAATCAAACGGAACATTTCCTTTTCTTCTGAAATAAGATGTCTACCTTTTGAAAAATATTTTAAACAAACGCTAATAACTGAATTGTAAGCTGTGACCAGTATTGTGGCAGTTCTTGCGCAACTTGGTCTTTTTTTGTGTTGTTTTGTTTTTTTTTGTTTTTCTGTACAGATTGTATTGTTGACCACAGACATGAACAAGCAGCACTTTTGTTTTGTGGGTTGATGTGGGAGGTGTTTGTCTGGATTTATTCTACACTTAGAAGCACTTTTGCATGTCTGGAGGAGGAGAGCACAGGAGTGGAAGCAGAAACAGTGGAACGGAGATCCAATGTTGCCTATGTCATTTCAGTGTTGTGTGAGTGACATCAGCTTCCTGTGTTTGTGAGTGTATATAGGAGGTGTGCACTGATTGATATGTACAGAGAAAGCTATGAACCAAAATTGTGTTCCACTCAGTTCACAGACTATGCAACGATTAGTTTCATTGTCTGTGGATTGGGAGGGAAGCAGGATTTGAATTTACGTATTGGTTTAAATAAAGATACCCTGATGAAAACGCTCACAACTAATGTATCATTGTCTTTTATCCTTGTAAAACAGCAGTGAACTGAAGTGAGGAAACATGTATGAAATGTTACGCAACTTGTGCTTTTGGAGGAGGTGGAGTATGTGTGTAGGTAGCTCCACCAGAAAGAAACATGCTATGATTGAGTTAGGTCTTGTTCCTACATTCAACTACAGGTCATAGAAGGTTCTAAATGCTCTACCACAGTGGAAGAGAAGAGATTTGAAGCAAAAGCTGAACCAGCATCACCTTCTTGACAACACGTGATGTTTCAGGCAACTACTGCCACCTAATGGATCCTTCAGTCACTGCTGGGTGACTCATATATGGATTTGATGCTAATTTTGGGTCTAAAATGAGAGCAACACCACATTTGTGAGTACTGCATGAATATTCATGAATGGTTTTCAAATAATTAAAAATCACTTAAACTTAAGTTTTTTTTTTAACGCAGGTAGGTTCTAATGACTGAGATGACAGAGACTGTATCTGTGACATTGTCATGCATAGCTCATAACTCAAAATAACATGAATGTAATTTCAGATTAGTGTCCCGTAGTGTAACCATCGTCCATTTTTAATAGAGAGAGGAAGAACAGAATGAGTGACAGTAGGGAAAGGAGAATGAACAAACAGAGAAGTTAAAGATTTTAAACACATTGTCTCACTGATCAGACCCGTTTTCTTTTCATTGACTCTTTTAATCACAAAGGCATCGCTCATTCTCACAACAGCGTCCTTATCTCTTTTCATTTTTTTTTCTTTACAATTTATGGAATAAACCTTGACTTAGAAAACCAAAAAATACAATTTTTGCATTTCATGAGAGGAGGCCAGCTTCTGTTAGCTTCCATGATGTTGTTGCTGTTGTTGTTTTGTAAATAAATACCCTTGAGAGCGTCTCTAAGTCCTCTGAATTTGATAATATTGGTATGACGTTCTGTGGATGGCTGTCAAAGTCAGTGTTGTCCTCCAAAAACACCCAAAAAAAAAAAAAAAATCACACAATACAGAGATGAAGAATAAAGCAGTGCACTGAGGAAGACGAGTCCAAAAAAAATAAAAAATGGAGCAATAATCAGATTTAAGGGGGAAATTCTTAGAGGACATCGCAGATGTAACTATCCACAGGAAGTGTGGGGGGGGGGGGGGTCTTATCTGAGGAATGTGTAGACTTGTCACCTTTAAAGTGAAAGAAAAAAAAAAAAAAAGGAACAAAGCCATGTGCACCCCCTACCAAAATACTCCTCGGTAGTGGATTCACACACAGTAACGTGAACTAGGACACAGTGCATTCAGGCTGGAAATGCAGCATTTTAAAAGCCTTAGAACTAACACAATTCACTCACTGCTCTATCAGCCCTGATGGGATAAACCTCTAAACGGACCCAACACCGCACACAAACAGAACATCTTCTAAACCAACAATCTTATTAACCACTGCCAGAGAGCCTTGTACCAGAATATCTAAACACAGGTTCGGCAATAAAACAAACAAACAAAAAAAAAAACTTCATTGATCAAGTCCCATCAACTTTACAATTATTGCATAAACTTTAATTCTTTCATTTAGTATAAAAACAAACGAACAAACAAAAAAAAAACCAAAACCGTGACAGCATAAGGAGAAAAAAAAAAACTATTTAAAATCACCACAGTAATCAAATTACTAAGGTTTGTACTCCTTTGCAGAATTTGAACTATGAGAGAGAAATATTCAGAGTGACATGACTTTTCTGCCTTTCGTGCGGTGTAAAGATTCATGGGGCATCAGATGAGAGCCTCTACCAAGTAAAATCACAAACACATCTTAGGGTGTGTGTCTTTCAAAGCCGTGGTCAGAACACTCCATATCCCTCTATATTTATATCTTAATTATTAATTTTTTTTAAAGGTAACAAGTTCACACAGCCCCTGGGGGGGAAAAAAACAAAAACAAAAACAAAAAAAACGAACAAGTTCTCTTTGGTGCTACTGCTCCAAGGTTCACTGAGTTTAAACAAATTCATCTTAACGTTCGTTTTTCGTAGGATTATGTTAAATTGTGTACCACAAAAATAACGGCCGCCATTTTGTTGGATAAAGGCAGCTCTGTAGCTCTGCCAGCACATTCAAGTACAAAAGAAAAAAAAAAAACAAAAAAAAGGTCAAAAGTTGTCTAATTAAAACCGATGGAGATCCCGTCATGGCTGACTCCTCTGACCTCCTTCAACACATCACAGAGCCTTCATGTCACCATGGTGATCACAGGATCAGAGCCTCGAGGCAAATACTTTCAAGTGGGAGGTTGCCAGACAGACGACGGGTGCTTGTTCTTCTTTTTAATTGGTGGATTACCTTTTGCGTTTTTCATTGTCTTTTTTTTTTTTTTTTATCCTCATTTTTCCAGAATTCATTCGAAAAAAAAAAAAAAAAAACCTAAACTGACTTCTTTGTCAGTTTCTTGCCTTTTTTCAGGGCCAGTTTGTTTTTCACGTATCCCCTCTTCCTCTTGGCCGTCTACAGATTAGGAGAGAGGAGGAAAAAAGACAGATTTACTGTTAAAATGATTTCCCAATGAAAGACCCTGTGGGGCATGAAAAATACTGAATATTGACTGATGTCTTTTTGTAGTGTTGGGCAGCTGGACTGGGGTTGAGCGCTCGGAGCACCGAACAGACGAACTGCCTGATAAGTGGTCACAGGATACACCAGTGTTTATCTACATGTATTTAAAGTAGAGTTTATTGGACAGGGGGCTGAAGATCAGGGCATGATTATGCCATGAGACACTGCCAGATTATGTCAAAAACAGACCAACGGGAGGACAGCGACCCAGGATTCCAATTGGACAAACTTGACTTTTACCAAAAGTGATCCAGATGAGAATTTACACGTGGAATACTCTACCAAATGAGCAATGAAGCTGTAAGCTTCTAGAAAAATGTTTTAACATTTCGTATATAGTATATCACTCTATTTTGTTTTGATTTTTATTTTATGAAAACTGGGCTGAGTGCAGGATGTGAAATGAATAAGCGCATCCCCATCTCCCTCCTGTCCATTAATCTCTGCCAGACAAGCTTACTGCACGAAGTGCTTACCGGCGTACCAAAGATTTGGACCAAACACACAAACAACAGGTATCAGCACGTAACCTCAACATAACTTGACAGAAATACTTAGACTTAGAAAGTCTGGACTTTCTCAGGTCTGGAGAGAGACAAGTGGGGACAGGAGCCGGCGTACCTTTTTTGACGTGTACTTCTGTTTGGCGCTGACGTTCCGGGGCTTGTGGTCCAAGGCCTGGCGGTTCTCCTGCTTCTTAACCCTGTAGATACGCACCAGCCAGTGCTCCGAGGTGAAGGCCTCCTCCAGGTGCTTCAGCTTGATGTCCTTATTCCCGATCTCAGCGTTCCTCGTCCGGTCAAAGCCCGGAGGCGTGCGGAAATCCAGCTGAGGAAGACGCGTAGATGATTTTAGAAAACCACTTCATGGAAAAAAAAAAAATCTACAAACACAAATATATATTTGTACCAAATAAGTGATAAATTATATGGAGAGTCTGGTTGCATAGCAGAGTGATCTGGTTAGTTTTTGCCATCTTACTTGCATCTCTCCAAAGCGGTAGTAGGACATTTTGTACATGAGGCAGTTCAACAGCGTAGGAGAGCCAGCCTTGTCCACACGGAATTCGCCCTGTGGGGTGAAGTAGTCACTCTCCTGGAGAATGGAGAAAAGATTGCCGTCATTAACGAACCAACAAACACACACAGGAGTTAGCTAATAACCAAAATTTAAAACTTTTAAAAATGAAATATAACAAAAAATGTACAGTGTAATTTTAATTCACAAAGTGTAATAAAACAGAATACGTGAGAACATCTAGTAGTGGTTAGATAAAGTTTAAAATAACAAACATATAAAATAACTGCAGTATGTAACTAAGTACAACAAAAATGGTTGGGTCTTGGGCTACATTTTAGCGGGTAAAATACAAAAGACTTTTCCTGGCAAATAAACAAGAACATTTTGATCTTCCACGCTTTTTTCTTCTTTTTTTTAGGATGATCATGACAGCAGGAACTCTGTACACGCCTGTGACCAAACCCACTCACTGAGTCATCTTACCCTGATATCCTTAGGGTGTTCCCCCTCTGCAATGCGCACCATCCACAAAAACTTGTTGATGTCATCTCCGGAGTATCCAATCACCCCGCCAAAGATGATGAGGACGTAGTCTACGTCAAGGGATTTCATAATCTCATAGGCTGCGCTTTCGTTGGATGACATGGCCTTGCCAACCTGAAGAAAAGGAAGACAGGTGAGTGCGATGGTACAGTCTTCCACAAGATGGCGCCATTGAGATGTACGAGGGAGCGGGCGGCTGGGCTTTGGCCAGTCCACAATGACATGATGATATACTGCTGTATCAACAGTAGAAACCACTGCCCCATATACTGTGCTCATAATCTTCGCACTAAGTGACAGATTTAGTGTCTGCTGTTCAGAAGAGGTGTGCGTGTCCGTCCTGATGGTTACTCATTTGTGACGGTATACGAGGCGACTCACCAGCGCAATATGACTGTTGTTCCAGGTATTATTGTCCACCAGCGTGGTGCGGTTCGCCATGCCTGCTATTTGATAACCGTAGTCCCACCAGGACATGACTCGAGCGTGCTCATCCGTGTTCTGTCTCAGCCAGTAGTATGCCTCACGGAAGTCATCCAGAATGTTCCTTGACCTGGAGGGAGGGAAACATCAACATCACTGAACCAAATAAAGCGAACTCCTGACTTATACATTTTGTGTTTGTCCATTTTTTTTTTCTTTTAACGATTTTCTTGCAATCTGGATTGCTAGATCTCCCATGTCTCCTCCTTAGACAGTACTCAGCTCTGCTGAAATGAGTGAGGCTAACATGTTCCTCCATCTTCTGTGAATTATTTATTTTTCCACAGTATGCATTTTACATGTAGCTAAGCAGCATTCCACCTTTGGAGGACCGTGCTATTTGCTCAGCCCAACGACAAAGGCACCTGACATTAGAGAACATTGCTGAGTAGGAGGATCTCACAGGCCCTAGCAAACGCATCCATCCAAGGATTCACATCAAAATTGTGCTGCCCTGGACTCTTGGTCATGGTAGGCAAATGTGGCAGAGCTGGGGTTCGTAGGAACGTGAAACAACATGGAGCCCATTATGTTTTCAGTGAGTGTGGGTACGTGTGCATGTTATGTGTGTGTGTGTGTGTGTGAGTGTGTGAGAGAGTGTTGGAGTCGTGACATACCCATCGTGGTTGTAGGAGGCCAGCACCACACTGGGGCTGGAGTAAGCGTTACTGGTGACCCAGGTACAGTGCACGGCAAACATCATGAGCAGCATCAGCATCAGCATGGTAACGATGCTCTTAATGTTGGGGCCCAAGCCTTCCTCTGCCCTCTCCTGTTCTGACACATGCTTACGCACTTTACCTGCCTGAGAGCAAAACGACACAGGGGGACTAGACTCGTTTAACCTCACGAACACCACTGATTCTGCTCATTTATCCATAACGTGGTGAATTTTAGTCCAACTGTAATGTAGGTTTAAGGCTCCTAAAAAACATATAAAACCACTGCGCACTTCACACGACTTCAGCACATGCACATTTTACGTTTTGGTGCCGGCACCGCTGTGACCCAGTTTCAACTCCTCGTCTTATTCGAGAGGCCGCGCTAGAGAGAGCCCTGCCTGGTGAACCGAAATGTGCTTAGCTTGCTTTGCGCCTTGGGCCCGATAAACAGTCTCTCTGACCTTATCGTAAAGGTTTCCCGAGTTCCTCTTGTCGTCCTCGTCGCTGCTGTCCTCGGCCGGCGGGTTCTCTCTCTTCGTGTCGTCGCCCAAGTAGTGCTCGAAGACGCTGGAGAACGCGATGGCTGACAGCATGCACACCACAGGTGTCAGCGTCAGCATGAGTCGCACCATCACCCCCGCAAAGTACACGGCGCTGATGGCGTACAGAGCCACTAGGGGGCAGAGGAGAACAGTTCATTCAACACGCTGCTGGTCTTTTAATGCGACGAGTCTGCTCATCCTTCATACTGAGGTAAATACCAGCCCACACCATACGCCACTGAATCCCCTAAATAGCGTGTTATAAATGGTGAAATGCGTATATTCTGCTCTACTTTTCAGTTACAACGAAAAGTCACTCAGGGGCATTTTATGAGCTTTGTCCTCTAACTGCCCTCTTGCGTAAAAAAAAAAAAAAAAAAAAAAAAGTATTAGCAGGCGGTGAGACTTTCAAAGTGCCATTAAGAGCCCTATCTGAACTGGATTACTGACAGAGCCGGGGTTGAATACACTCCTTCAGATTCTCCCTCCTTAAAGCTCTGTGCTAAATTAAAGGCATCTAAGGGTTTGAATGTCAATTGATCTCAAGTACCAACATTCTTAGCTGTCGTCAAAAGTTTCACTCTCCTTAAGCCTTCTCACGATTTCAGAATACCGACCTTCCGTCTTTAAAGCAGAAAAAGGGATTTACTTTTACGGCACAACCTTCACATTGGACAAGAATAACGAAGGAGAGTGGCTCGCTTAAGACTGCTGAAGCAAGTCTACCACACCATGAGTTACGGTTTTCTTTGGAAACCCTTACCAAAAACTCGTTCGTCGTTGATGTTCTTGATGCAGAACCAGAGGCCTGCTGGAAAGGTGCAGACCAGGATGTGCAGGTCAAAGAAGAAGGACACCCATGTAGTGGGCTGATGTTCGGACACAGAGGCGATGATGGGGATGTGGATCTTAGCATATCTAAAAGGACGAAAACCAAGATCAGAGAAAAAAAAATGTTGTTCAGATCCATGTTTGGAGTTATTCACCAGGGACTGCACTGGTATTTTTGTGTGTGTGTGTGTGTGTGTGTGTGTGTATATATATATATATATATATGAATATGCTCACTGAGGGAGTAGTTTTTTTTGGTTGAAAAATTTCTTGGCATATTTCTTGAATGTGTAATGTAACAAGGGAAAACAATTCACAAAAAAGAAAAGACAAAGACCTTTTGAAGAGTAAAACTTGACTTAATGTGGGTATGAAACTTCAAGGGGTCTTGATCTAACCAAATGTGCTAACGCAAAAAGTTCAGCTCCCTCAGGAGAGGAGAGAACTTTAAAACCAGTCAGCTGGCTGAGAAATGAAACGGCAGTCGCTGACAACCTCAATATCAATGTCTGTCTCAGAAAAGAAAGAGGACCCAAAAAAAAAAAAAACAACAAAAAGAAAGAAAAAAAAAAAAAATATTGCTGTGTCTGCAGCCAAACACTTGCTGTCTCTCCCCTAACGGATTATGTCAAATCCCACACCTAGCAATGGCACATTCTAGTCTGGTAATGACCTGTTCAGTCTGGTGAAGTATCGCTCTGATCATTGTATCCCAACCTGACCTTCCCTTCCAAGACTGCACTGCAGTATGATGTGAGATAGACAGGCTGATACAACAGTCTGAAAATTCAGCTGTCGCTATACCTGCAGAGGTAGATGGGCACAGGAGCGACACATGAATGATTCATGTTTTATCGCCGGTTTTTGTGCACAGAAAAAAAAAAAAAAAGAAGAACGCTGGATGGGTTCAGAAGTGACCCTTATGGTCTCCCAACTTTAAAGTTTTGGTGTTGTTAGTTAGACACAACAACTCAAGCAAGCTCAGTAAATCAGTAATCTAGCCTCAGCATAGCTGGGCTTTGTAACTACAAGCAGAAACCGTGATACTCTGTCAGTCACGTTAATTTCTAGTGTGAGAGGAGATTTTCAACTGTTTTTGTGTGTCTGTGTGAGAGTGTGTGTGTGTGTGTGAAAGAGTGTGTGTGTGTGTGTGTGTGTGTGTGTGTGTGTGTGTGTGTGTGTGTGTGTGTGTGTGTGTGTGTGTGTGCGTGCTCACCCTGTGTCCCACAGTGAGTAGAATCGTCCGCTCCAGGGAGCAATGTAGCCTGAAAACACATTAACGCACAAGATGAAACACGTTTTTTGCAATATGGGGAAAAAAACAACAAACCAGCATATCAAAAGCACTTGAGGCAGCTTCCTCAGAGTTGATGGGTTTGGACCGCCCCCAAGCCTCTCTAACGCTTCATGTACGCACACCTCCCATAAAGTCGCGTTTTCTCGTTAATTTCAACCACAACACAGCCACAGAATGGAAGAGGCCATAGAGAGAAAAGGGGAAAGACCTTAATGAGATCTCTAAGGCTTCGTGTCTACAGAGCCCTGCTACACTATGATTAATGAGGGAGATGGGAAAGGGCGGGGGAACTGCAGCAAATCACCGTGACTACGAATATGGGGCAGGGAGGTGTTGTTATTGTATATTATGTGACTAAGGTCAAACAGAGTCACTCTGTCTTCGTACGGAGCTGATGCGGAGGGGCACGACGGTGGTCTCGTTTGGACCCGGGATGACACTTGTGCTGCGTTAAAAGGTCTGTTCACACTGCTTTCTCTTTGGCTCAGCTCTATGCTAAAAGCTCCCTCAACCGCAAGCTAACGAGGTTCTTCGCCCCTGGTCTAAGGAAAGTGTCCCGCTTGCCTTTCAGAGCGCTGACCTAAGCTCCAGGGCGAATGTAGTGGATGCTCTGAGGTTAAGTATGTAATGTCTGAGCACAGACTCTGTAGAAATGAGAAATCTTAAAGAAATTTGTGCGTTACCTCTGGGCAAAGACTAAGCTTGTGAAACAGGCAAAGCCCTGCATCAGAATTCATAAAGCATCGCAAAAGAAGCACGTCTCCCCTTAATGTTTCGAATTTCAACTTGCTCCATCCTGCAGCTTAAAAGCACTTTTAGTTTGACCAAAATGCAAGACTCCTGGTAACATGTAATGCAAGTACTTTGGAGCCAGCTTGCCCTGCCAGATTCTGATGTCTGTGGACTTTTCATGAAAGACACAATGCCCTTCAGCTGCACAATGATGCACTGCTATTGTGAAAGCGAAGAAATTACAGCCCTAACAAAAAAGGTGTACCATGTACGACACGCTTAATTATACAGATCACTTCTTCCACATTCAGAAATTCTACATTCCTTGTCAACTGAAAGTTGCAGTTATACTGAGTTTCCTGACAAGGGGACACTTAAGAGAGAAGCCTTGAATTTTCCTCAGTTTCTTTCACGTGAAAAGAGGGTATTAGCACAAAATGAGGGAAACCGCTTAACGGAACCGGCTGCTTCACTGCTTGAAACGCCATAAAACCTCTCAAAAAACTCCCTCAAAGTAATTTTGTGTCTTGTTGCTACGACTAAACTGCTTTATGTGTAACTCTAACAGCCTACCCTGAAGCAGGAAGAAGTTTACTTTTGAAACAGTTCCTGAGAGCAACTGACGTGCTTTACACATGATCACGCTGAGCTCATGAATTCCACCGTGACAACACCGAGAGGTCGGTGTTCGTGGTGCCGTGCGGTGTTACAGACGGTTACAGACTGACCTGTGTAAGTCAGATAAATGACCGTGAGGAAGACCACCCCAGCGGCCAAGGAGATCCCCAAGAAGAAGAGCGTCTGAAACTCCTGCTTGGTCAGCCTGTCTTTAAGGTACTGCAGGAAGGCGTAGGCCTGCAGCAGTGCAAACACACCTGCAAAGGCACGACAGGGAACGTCTGTCAGTCCCTCTGAGAGAAAGGAACGAGCTTCTTCTCTTCATGAGCTTTAGGGAAATGAGCAGGACTCAAGTGTCACATAGCACAACTCAGCAAAGCTTACCTGCAGCTGCCATGTGTTCGCTCGTCCTGATTGGCTGGAAACCCACAAATGGGATCTGCATGGACAGGACCAAGCCCACTATGTAAAATGTGCTGTAGGCTGAAAAGAGAAAGGAAGAAAGAAAAAAAAAAAAGAAATGAGAGGGTCTCCTCGTAAAAG
Source organism: Chanos chanos (assembly GCF_902362185.1). Taxonomy (NCBI): domain Eukaryota; kingdom Metazoa; phylum Chordata; class Actinopteri; order Gonorynchiformes; family Chanidae; genus Chanos; species Chanos chanos. The sequence goes on from NC_044502.1 coordinate 34,878,167, forward strand.
GGGTAGAAATAGATATCTTGACACACTCTTGAAAGAGCAAACGTGACTATTAAGCATTGCATTAGATTTCGATTTGGCGGTTTCGTCCTCGCTTTCCCAAAGAATGGGCAAAGGAAATAGCAGCGTGTGGAGCTAATGAGAGAGAGAGAGAGAGAGAGAGAGACACAGACAGGCCCAGCGCAGGGAGAATGGGGTTTCAGCAGGCACTGTATGATCAATAAACTGGGGCGCACTGTTCCCATCAAACCACCAAGAGACTAATGGACAGAATACATGAATAAGAGGCCTAAATTAAAATCTACCTTACAAGCCTCACAGTTCTAAAACTGAACACTCTAATGCTTCTACAATACAAAGAGTGTTAACTAAGCCACGGTAAGCATTCCAGATGAGTCCTCAGACCATTAAATCATATTTCTACTGCCGTAAGGAGCCATTCTACATCAGACTGAAAGAAAACCATTAACAGCAGATGGGTTGCAAAAAGGACTGGAAAAAAAAAAAAAAAAAAAAGGGTTATAAACTTTCATAAATCTCTTAATTTCTGCAAGTCTCCATTTCACTGAGGTAATATATTACATGTGCTCTGCTGAAATTAGAGATATGATTTATTCATAAAAAACAAACAAAAAAAAAAACAACAAAAAAAAACCCCAACTCTTCGTTGCAAAAATCTACACAAAGTCATCATTCGTTTATGTGAACATGAGGGACACATTATTTGTCCAATTTATTGCTGCACTGAGCTCATTTCCTGTAATCTGGATCATCACTTATAAAAAAACATAATAATAAAGCACATGGCTGGAATGGAAAATCCGCTCATTAGGTTTGCATTAGTAAAAAAAAAAAAAACAGTGCCAGTCTAAATAGATGCTCTCTGTGTGATTGGCAGCTCCTAAAGTGGACTGCTGCACTGCAGACAGGTGGTGTTGATGTTTAGGTGTCTATTAGAGCAGAGAAATAAAAGTGTTCCAGTGCACATGTGTGTGTGTGTGTGTGTGTGTGCGTGCGTGCGTGCGTGTCAGACTTGCTTGGAGCTGAGGAAGACAGCAGGACATCTGATTTGGGGCGATGTTGCTGTAGGCGACTGAGCATAACGCTCAGATGCTGCGGCTGTAAGTGTTTGATTTGGATTCATTACAGACAGCCTACATCGCCACACCTGCGGAGATGCGAAAGACATACCTGTCTTTCAAGCTCCCGCGATTCTCTCCCCGTCTTTCTCTCACTCTCACATACCGCTGCTGTACAGCAGGGGTTACCGACACAGTTATGTCCTAACGTGACTCATTGTTACTGGGTCAACGGGAGTCAATGGAAGTGTATGACTGGCTGTATGAGAAAGCGGCCTCTCAATGATGTGACGCACAAAGCCGTGTGATACCATATAAGGAGGATATCACACAACTGCACCTTTTTAGCGTAAGCAACTGACCGTGCTCGCGTGGCACGGGAGTAAACGAACCCGGAGATGCTGGAAAGCAGCATCTTTGTCTGAATATTTAGCTTAAACGTCACATTTGTCCTCCAGATGCGTGGTTTTACAGCAGTGAATTGGAATTGTTGTAGCTACTGTCGTAGCTGCTAAATTCTCAACTCTCTTCCCCCCCCCCCCCCCACCCTTTGATCAAGCATAATCGAATCAATCTAATCAATTAGCTGGTTTGGCCGTGGCTGTGGATGACTGATGATCGGTGGAGGGTTGGCAGCGCTCGTCCTCGGGCCGAGGGACAGGATCCGGAATGGTGCCGGATAGCGCTAATACCAGGCATCCATCAGTGGGGCCCTTTCCGGCTCTTTCCGTGGAGCTTAGATGAAATCGCAAGTGGGATTGGGGGGGGGGGAGGCATCTAATAAAATTCTTAACAGCATTAGCACTGCAGTATAGGCCCCTTTCCCTCCATCACCAGCGTGCTGCGGGGCCCAGCACGCACACACACACACACACTTTACCTTCAATTATTCATTTAGCTGAAAATGGTGCAATCTGTCAAAAAGAGGGCCTGTAAAATAATCCATTTTCACCAATAAAAAGTTGTTAAGCTTCCCTTGCCTTGTAAGGCTACATGGAGCCTCTCAAACTGCAATGATATTTTTCATGCTAGCTCAGTTTAAATGCAGCTGTTAATGTCTGCTTACGGCTGAGGAATGTAAAAATGAGGATGAGGGAGCTTTGTTTTTAAAGACATGAAAGCTAACATTCCCTCCTCTGATCGGCAGAGTTCATCTGATTTGATGTGAGAGCCGGCAGACTCGGAGTAGGTGGAATAAATTTGCTGATGAGGAAACTCTGGCTCCTGTAAACTCGCCTGTCCCCACTGGGCATGTTCTGGAAAACGCCGCAGAAAACTCAGTGAGAGACATAAAAAGCCCCAGGGACAGGAATTCTACTCACAGTGGAGAAGCATTACACACAGGTGTGTTTGTGTTTGTATTTGTGTGTGTGTGTGTGTGTGTGTGTGAGTGTGAGTGCAAATATGTGTGGATGAGTGCGTGTATGTGTTTGTGTACGTTGCGATGTTGTGTTCAGGATGGTTGTGGCTGTTTGTCTGCGGGAGGTAATGGGCATGTTGTGTTTTTCACATGGAGAGGAGCAGGGATTGGTCAAAGCTGTTTGCGAGAGATATGTACAAGGCAATGTGCATGTGTGTGTGTGTGCGTCACTCACACACACACACACACACACACACACGCAGTGTTGACTCACCGATGTAAAGCCTTCTGCTGTAGCGCTGCATTAGGAGCAACACAAAGACGTGTAAGGGGATCAGGTTGATAATGAAGACATAGCCTCCCCATGCAGACACCTGTATAAAAAAACAAACAAACAAACAAAAACACACATTCACGTCACACACCTGCATGTACACGCACACCACCAATACCTGAATAATGACAGTGATCTTAAACCCTGCCTCTAAATGAAGAACACTATGTGTTCAGTCTCCAAAACAAGCAATGTGTATTTACCCTACGCTGTCCTCCACTGAATGCCTCTGCGATGGCCGCCTCGTTGATCCAACAGTTTGAATTAACATCTGAGTCCATTTTGGGGCAGATGCCATTACAGTTTCATTCTCTTGTGTTCTCTCTCATACACATACACAAACACAAATTGCCTTTAGGCATCTTTTTTTTGGTTTCAGAAATGACTCGCGTTATTCCGATTAACCACCAAGCCCCGACTCCCCAGGGTGCTGGCCACAGCCGCATGATGGATGGAGCTGTTTGTTCGTTTATTTACATTACATATTTCCTTAATGAGACTGGAGAGAGAAAACACAAGCCGATCCCGCACCTGAGCGTTCCAACATTAACGAACAACACCGCCCTGGTCAGATCTGCCTCGCATTCAATCCTCAATCCATCACGGGCGGAAAAAAAAAAAACACGTCTACACTCGATTTACAGTAAGTCTACGCTACGCGATTTCTCGCGCTGTCCAGTTCTCAATCTGTCAAACTGCTGGAGTCCAAAACTAACATACAAACCTGAATTCATCACCCCAGCAAACATTCTAGAGACACTCTGACACACTCACCATGTAGAAGTAGGACAGACAGCAGCCGATGGTCCAAAAGACCGACCCCGTCTTCACAGACTTCACCTGGATTGGGGAGAAGGACGCGTTTAAAAGTAAATTCAGCATGTGCTGAAGGCAAAGAGACAGCGTTTCAACCGCGACACTTATTGGGGAACAAAACACAGAGGAAATACCTCTTTAAAGAATATAAGTGAATTATTCATGACTTGAATAATGCTAAAAGCAAAAAACCTTTATCCGCTTAAACAGCAGGGCTTAATGGCAGATGAGTAAAAAATAAGGTTATTTAGAAATGCCTTTGGCTCAAACTGGATAGATTTTAATGTGAGGTAGTTTAGAGATGATGAGGCATAAGAAAGTTTACGGGGGGGAGAAAAAAAAAAGTGAGCCAAGCTGCTTCTTGTGTGTGTTTTTGTGGCTGCGGTTTGTAAAGCCGTAACATGACCGATGCCTCTCAGAGGGTCTTTGTCATGCACGCCCTTGGCTCCAGTGATGGAGATCCCTCTTCATATGGATTTCCTGACATCTTACGCTCTCTTCACTAACCCTCTGACAGTCCAGTATACACTCTGTACAGTAATGATTCACTCGTTTCAGAAAACAAGTGACGGGGGGAAGAGTGTGTGTGTGTGTGTAAAGGGTCGCTTTTGATTAACCTTAGAGAATTCTAGTGAAGAAAGAGAAAGAGGCCAAGGGTTCAGCAGTATGAACAACTGTTTGGAGGTGGAAAAGAGAGACATCAATATATCTGTGCGCGTGCGCGTGTGTGTGTGTGTGTGTGTGTGTGTGAGAGAGTGAGAGAGTGCGTATGATGTTGCTCACCCAGAGGTAGTAGGTGAACTGCAGGGCGAAGATGGCGATGCCCTCATTGTCAAAGGAACCAGCCACCGAGCGAGATATGTAGCCGGGCACGATGGCGATGAAGCAGGCCGCCAGGAGGCCGGCGCCCTGATTCCACAGTTCCCGGGTCAGCAGAAACGTGGAGATGGAGGTCAGGCCACTGAACACTGGCGCCAGGAACACACACACGTCCCGAATGTGCACGGTAACGTGCAGCAGGTTTAGCACGTAGTGGATGAGTCCTGCTGTCACCATCAGACCCGGGTATACCTGTAGAACCAACCCTTTCCATGAACGGCACTCATCCTCAATTTACTCATCACTGTAAATATACATAACACTACTATACAGCTTATTTCATCAGTCAGAAACTCTCCCAACCACCCCTGTGATGACTGCACATCAAACTGATAGGTGTTGAACCGACAATGATGTGTCTGGAAAAGCAAAAAGCCATCTTAGCGAACCCGAGTGGAACCTTGCCTATATGACTATATTCCAGTCTACCTTTGGCTTTGCTAGTCTTTCATCACTCAAAATCTGAACTCAGGTCTGTAGGACCATCTCCCAGCGTGTTAAACAATAAACACCAGGCTACGTAATGACTGCCTGAACTGTCCAAAACAACAGATGCTGTGCTTTGCCTCTCCCAGCCCCCCCCCCCCCCCCCCACCCCACCCCACCCCCCCCTTCTTCATCCTGACAGCTACAGCACCAACCTGTCAGCAGTGGAGGGGGAAAAAAAAAAAACACTAACGGGCAAGCACTAACCTACCGCATAGCTGAGAGGGGCAGCTTGTTAGCTTAGCCAAACTGTACTGTGCAGTAAGAATGGAGACATACATCATGTCAGTAAGAGAATCCCTGCACCACTGAGAGGCACTGCCCTGAAGAAAAAAGAAAACTTTTCCTCGATACTTCAGTGGTGCATTTCTCCGTGTCTCAAAACTGCAGCTAATCTTTTCCTGTCTCTCGCGGGAAACATTTTATCTCGCCGTGTAGTGGACTCTGGCTGCATGCGTTTGAGCGTTTTACGACTCAACAGACGATCAGCTAGAGTAGACCTTTCGGCGTGCGACGACTAAAGAGCAAAAAAGAAAGCAACTTTGATGCCTCTAACATATTTGGCGATGATTTAGATGATTTCTCTCGGTTTAATTTTCACTAAAAGTCACCCAACAGAGCAGCTAAAACCAGCCAACCACGGCGTGAGGGTAATCATTCACAACAAAAGCTATCCAAGTGATGGCTAAGCACAGAAAACTGGAGGCAGTGCGAGTGGGCAGTGGGAGAGAGAGAGACAGAGAGAGAGAGAGAGAGAGAGAAGTGGAGTGGACTGGAACAAAACAAACACACACTCACAGCTCTCTTTGAGGAAAAAAAAAAAACTAACAACATACTCACCGTGCCCCCCACTATCCTGCCTAGTGGATACCATGCCCTCTCATCAAACCAGTTGAGGAATTCATAAAACCCATGAGTGGCAAGGTGATGAGTCGATCTGTAGTTGAACCTGCGGGTCAGAAAAGGAGAGAAAGAGAAAGGGGGGAGAGGGGCAGTGAGATGAAAAGAGACAGAGAGAGAGAGGGGGAGTCAGAGATTAGGTCATTACGATTTTAAAAAGCTGTTTTGCTGTTTCATATAGCTTTAGATGGAACTCTGAAATGGACATTTTAAGTCAAATAACACCACGGCAACCACTAGAGCTCGGCCAACACTACATTCTGTGGACTAGGCCTAGTCTTTGTCCGAGAAATCTAGCCTTCGTTTACTTAGTAACTAAGCCTGACTCTGAAGACCTGAGACTTCAGCATTCATGGGTAAACTACATGCACAGGAGGACAGCTCAATATGTACACTCAAGCTGTCTGAAAGCTTTCATAGGGACGTTGGTCTGTGTTTTCACAATGACACAGCAGAGTTGCTGTAGACTGCCAGTTTTCAGCTCATCCCAAAGACGCTGTGTCGAGCTGAGGACCAGAGAGCAATGCAGCTCATCTAAGTAAAGTGAATTCATGTTCTTGAAACCATTCTGAGACAATCTGTGTTTTGTACCATGCCACATTGCCCTGATCAAAGCATTCATGCGATGAAGGGTAAACCTGAAAAGGATGCACCTGATAAGCAATGATGCTCAGACGCTCTGTCGTATTCAAATGTTGTTTGCTATGCACCAAGTAAGAGTGTTACTGTACACAACAATGTATGGATTGGCACACACTGTCGTGTGGGACCTGTTTCATAAATAAATGAGAAAATGTACCTGTTTTGGTTTTTTTTTAAGACAAGTGGAGATAAGAGTAAAAAGTTGTTATGTGTTGCTTATACACAACTGCATATAAAAAAATGATATCACAGGTGGTGTGGTCCTTTTAAATTACATTATCGATCAGCGCTCCTTGCGGCAATTCCTGATTGCAATAAGGAACAGGATCTGGGTTTTGTCAGGTGATGTTTTTCCACTCTTCAATAATTCAGTGTTGGTAATCGCTTGGCCACTTCAGCCACTTGATGTTTTTAGCTGAGTGGAGTGAAACCCACTGTGGTTGGCTGTTGCTGTAGCCCCAGCTCTGATAAGGGCCAATAAAATGTGTTTTCTGAGCTGCCATTGGCCACAACATTGTTTGTACTGCGCTGTGATTTGTTGTTTGAGAATGGGCTATTGGCTTGTATGATTCTAGACATTTTCTTTTGAACTTTCTCATCTACAAACTTCAGTTTTGCACCATTCTTCTACACTCTAGACACTGCAATGCAGAACATGTCCAGGAGGGCAGTTGTTTTGGAGATACTGGAATCAGTGGCTCCGACAGTAACACTCATACCACACTAAGAGTTGAACAGCTCACTCATTTTGCCCTCCTGAAAAGATACAGGATCCCTAAAAATCCTGTTTGTCTGTTTTATACAGCGAGCCATAAGCCACGAGGTTCACTGTCTTTAGTCCAGATGCGCTTTCATGAATGATGTAGAATGCCTCATAAACTGTCCACATATGATGAATGTATAACATTACATTCTCAAACACAGACAGACGCTCCTCATTTACTTATCATTATTATTCCAGGATTTGCACTCCACCTCCCTTTTTCTTTTTTACACAAACATCCGTGTGAAGACTACTAGACACCCCACACCCACAGCACCACATCCATTTTCTCCATTGCTTGACTTCTCCATTGCAATGTTTGGTTCTTGAGTCTACCTGAATGCGTATGTGTGTGTCTGTGTGCCTGTGTGTGTGTGAGAGAGAGAGAGGCATCCTCTCTGTTTGTCTACGCAGTGTTGGTCATTTTGCCTATGCACAATAAAACCTAAGGTAAGAAAACGTTAATCAGGAGGTTGATTACATTTTTGTCCTCAACTGCCAAAGGTGACTTCTACCAAAGTGCACTGAATATAGCGCTTTTAAATGTTAACGAACTTTCTTCCGCTGTTTTCTATAAAGTGAATATACCGTATTTGCTGTCTACCTGGAGAGTGAAGGTTAACTCAAGGTTAAGACAGTGGTAAACTCATTTAAGTGGGGCATGGCCATAGTGGCCTTTGTAATACAATACAAAGGACTTTAGAGTCATGTTGTGTATCTTCAAGCCGATTAGAATCTCTTGAAGTGGTTATTGTTTAATTAAGAAGGAGCTCACTGCCTTTATACATTTAAGAACTTACACAAGGCAATGTTTGCTTGTAGCTTAATACTGTGCTCAAGTGCTGTCTAAGTGATCTTTAAAAGGCTTAAGCTGCTAAAATACAAAAGACGGCAGTCCAAGACAGAATCAATTCGTATGAGATTCGAGAGACGGTTGAAGAAAAAAACAAAACAAAACAAACAAACAAATAAAATCCCACAAAAGTACTGGCCATGCAGAGATTGGGTTAGTAAATGCCTTCCTGAGGATGTCTTTACTCAACACCTTTTTTTAAAAAAAAAAAAAAAAAAATTCTTTCCAGCTACAGACACACGGAGACAAACTATAGCATTTATCTCCACAGTTTATAGATCCTTTCCTCGCTCTCAGTTGTGGAGGAAATAATAATAATAACAATAATAATAATAAAAAGAAAAAAAAAAACCCTGTCAGCCCTGTTTGCTGCCATGGTAACTGGATGAGTGAAGAGCTCTCTATGTCTGGCCAGGGAGATTTCACAGGTTGCCATCAGATTAATGACCATGCCTTCTGATAACGCATTTATTTCACAGCCAGCAGAAATGGCTCTATTCAATAGGCTATACGGACGCCCACCGTTTCCTGACAGCACTGAGAGTAGGAGTAACAACAGGACTGAAAAAGCATGGTCTTCAAAGAGACAAAGACTTATATAAACACACACGGGCGGGCACACAAACACACACGCAGTCTGTTAATCCTCTTCAATATTTCAACCACTTTCTCTTCCTTCCCAAACACTACGAAGGCTGTTCCTGTCCAGACAGCCAAACTATGCATTCAGTACTGTAAGGCAAAAGTGTCCATGTTCCAACACACCTTTCCACAGCACAGTTTAACAGGACAGGTAGTGTCGCAGCCCTTAGGCGAAATGCATCTTCGAGACAACGACTACAGACTATGCACGTCCGGAGACAACTCACAGCCGGCTACGTGGCTGGGTTAAAATGAGCTAAGAGAGTGGCTGAAGAGGCTAAGTGGACTTCCCACGAGTTCTGAGCTGGAATTCCACACCGGGCTTTGACCTTCCCCACAGGAACGCCATTCAGATCTGATTCCAACACTAAACACACCTCTTTCAGATTTCCCAAACTCAATTTCACACTCCATGAAGACACGCACGCTGAGGAAAACTGTCAGGCAGCAGTGTTAAGGGAGGACAGCCTTTCATTACAAAGAGTGTAGGAGGAGCAGACAGAGAGTTGAAACTGACAGCAGACTGGTAGAACTTGGGGTGGCAGAACTAGTTTAATTTAGTTTTTTTGTTTTTTTCGCCTCGGAGGAAGAGGGGTGTGGGTGTTCTGGCTCACTTATGCCGAAATGTAGTGGGAGCCTAGTGCTTTATGGGAGAGTGGGGGGGTTTCTGGAATGCTACTGAAAAATAAGGTAAATTATGTGTGGGAGGGTCACTCTGGTTCCACTGTCAAATATCAAAGTCCACACCTGATGAAATGACAGAGTCCAGGATAAGATAAACAGTTAAGTCTTAACTCTTTCACTGCCGCACAGGGAGAAAAGAAGATGTTTCAGCTCCGTAGTGAAAAAAGGCAGAACGTGTAATGTCCCTCAGTGAGAGTAAAAGGGTAAGAGAGAAAAAAAAAGAAAAGAAAAAAAAGACGACTGCATTTATCAATCTGATGTCTCATTAGAGATTCTCAGAAATGTTATTTCTGCCCTGGCTGGGCAGGGCAATAAGCAGCAGGCTGAGAGGATCTAGGAGCTGAGTTCTGTGCAGGAGCTGTCTGCTTTCCCTGCTGCTCCGTCCATCAACTAACCCACAGGCGGATCTACAGCATCTCACTCTCTTCCAGCGGTAAGCGTTAGCCATTCATTCTAATGGTTTTTTTTTTTTTCTGCTTTTACCACAACCTTGAGAAAGTACTCTGTACATTGTTTCTGAAATACAGCTTTATAAGAATTTCAAAAGTATGTAAGGCTGAAAAGAACAGATGTACAGCCAAGGCACTAAAGAGAAAAAAAAGTCTAGAAACAGCCACGGCGGACAACTGGAGTCATCTTGAACTTATCGTTTTAATTAACACCACCCTTACCGGTAAAAAAAAAAAAAAAAAAAAAAAAAAAAAGTCCTGCTACCAAATAAGATTGTATGGCTTACGAGAATCTTAAACACTTTAATCAGAACCAAACTCAAAAACGCCAGTGAGTGGCTGTGTTGGAGTCTGTGCGTGCTGTGTGCGGTTAATAAAATCGACCGGGAGGGTAGGAGGGGGGGGGCGATGTGAAGGGGGGTTGTTGCATGCAGAGAATGAAGCTGACTTTTTTGGTCCATGCTAGAGCTTATGAATTTTCCCAGTATTTTAATCCTCTCTCTGAACCCAGTTCTCGCCTCCGAAAGCAAATTATGCCATTCTAATGAGGTGGCTGTTCACCTCTTACCCTCTTAAGTGAAAAACTCTTTAGCTTAATTCATAATGCAGGTGTTAGATTTGAAAAAGAAAAAAAAAAAAACCTTAGATCAAAGAAGGCTTTGATATGAGTCAACCTCATCCCATTCAGCCACAACAACACTATCAGCAAAACTTTTGCTCAACAGTACAAGTCACCGGTGCTATCCAAAAGTCTCCGCATCCTTCCTGTTTATATCTACACAAGGTCATCAAACAAAGACAACTCTTCATCAGCACTTCCCATTCCTGGAGACCCACAGTTCTGCACGCAACGTTCTCTCCCTGTTCTAGCACCTCTGATTCCACTCCTCAGCCACTGACGAATTTGCTGATTCGCTAATTAATCAAAATCAAGTGTGATAGGGTGAAGCGAATTAAAAAAAAAAATGCGCCATGTTGCGGATCCCTGGGAGCAGAACTGGGAAACAGCGTTCTAAGCCGAACGAGAGCGAGCAGAAATCCCCCGGACAGGACGACTCAACGAATGGATACGTCAGGCAAAAAAAAAAAAAAAAACACCTGGAAACGTCGATGCATTGGGGGCGTTGGGGACGCCCTGCTTTGACACAGCGATTCTGGTAAAAGAGCAGCAAAAAAAAGCATAAGCCTCCTCTGACAGCACTATGCAATACAGATGTCAAAGCCTCATCAACCAGGATCCAGAGGTAGTGAACAGGCTCTGCTCACTAACTATTAAAACTGGCTATTACACAGTCGGGAGCTGGTCATCACGTAGTCCCGGGGAAAGCCACGGTTAAGCTCTATTCACCCAAGCCATTAGAAAAAGAGACAACATAAGCAAGGGGCGACGACAGAGACTGTAAGACTCAGCAGAAAAAAGACAAATAAGTGAATAATATATGACAGAATTGTGGCGTATCGGGCAGAAATTCAATAAATATGACCCACCCCCAAATAAAGACAGGGAATTGGCAGAGAATGGCAAGACAAGGAGCCAGGGAAACCCGAGTCGAGCCAGCCTTGAGATGCTGAGTTTTCATGTTTGAGAAGACGATGTTGGGTGAACACGTCATGGCGGACCCATTAAGTGGGTCGGTCCCGAGTTCAAACGAACCAGCAGCTTGTACCGAATTGGTTACACTGTCAGTCAAGCAAGGTGTCTGTATTGACTGAGCGTTTAAATGTGCACAAGAAAGACCTCTGGATATCCTCAAACAGCCTAATTCCAATATTTCACACCTTAAGCATATTCCAGCCCTAACCATTCCAAGGTTGTTAATCTTGTTAGCAAAACACTTTTAATCTCTTCGTCAATGCCAGTGGAAAAGGAGTAGAGGGAAGTGCACATTTGACAAGCATTCTTCCTGTTCATTTCCTTGGAGTTTTATTCCAAATTGAAAGAGCTGATTAACCTTGAGGAAAGTTCTAGAAGGTATGCAGAAAAGCAGAAAAGGGCCCTGTCTCTGATGACAAATGGAAATCGGAGTTACGACCTTGGAACAACTTTGAAACCTAATAATTGGCACTACAAAATGACTGTACTTTGAATGCTTAGTACTGACAAAGCACACAATTTTTTTTAGATATTCAGTTTCATCATAAAGATGTCTTATTTTCTGCGATGGACTGGCAACCTGTCCAGGGTGTTTCCCTGCCTTTCGCCCAATAAATGCTGGGATAGGCTCCAGCACCCCCCGCAACCCTAATTAGGATAAGCGGCTTAGATAATGAGAGAGTGAGTGAGATGTCTTACTCTGTAAAAGGCACAGAGTAAATAATCACCTTTACAATTAAAAAAAAAACAAAAAAAAACACAATTGTGATTAAGACTCATCAAATGTTCAATATTCCTTATTGGCTGACATATTACAAGACTAATCTTTCACAAGAGACTTGAGTAAAACAATTAAGCTAGGTTCTAAATCACATTTAGCTCAAAATACTCATTAAAAAAACAAAAAAAAACAAAAAAAAACAAAAACAAAAAAAAAACTCCTTTTCTCAGGCAGGTGGCACATGCAACAAAGCTGAGTAAATTTCCACCACCACCGTGTCTCAGTGGGCTAGAGAGTTTAAAAAAAAAAAAAAAAGACGACAAATTTGTGTTGTTCTGAGGGGTGTGCAAGGAATGGTAAAGGAATGCCAAACTTTTGATAAGTTCAGGAAAATGAAAATCATGGTGTATACCCTGTGTCAGAGTTTGGGTGGCCCAAACCATTGTCATTAAAACAACACCAACCCAAAGAACATTAGTATGATGAATGAGCAGAGAGAGAAAGAAAAGAGAGAGAGAGTGAGAGAGAGAGACAGATGAGGAGACCGATTATACAGATCACAGGTTTACGTAAGCAGAGGCTTGAGTAACACTGAGTGATTCCCAGCAGTGAGCAGACGAAGAGCAGCCTGTTTTGGAGATGCCTGCTTTCCTTCTCAAATGAGCCAGAACAAATCCTCTGGACTAAATCTGCAACAGGAGACTCAAAACACCAATGAAACACACAAAGCGAGAGAGAATTTCCTCTACGCCTGGCCACAGAAACCTCCCCAAAATCAATGTGCTTGTTATATGCTTAAAAGAAACATTCAGTTCAATACCTTAGGGCACACATTCTCTAAACTGTGCCTACTGACCTTGAAGCAAAGCAAAACCAAAAGAGCAAGTGGAAGGAATTGTGCTTGATTTAGAACCATGACAGGACAATTTTCAGAAAATAATTTTTTTTAAAAAAAGGCTCATTTATGATCAAATCGTTAAGGGCAAAGTCTCAAATTAAGTTAATTAGGCACAACGTTCATACATGCATTGAAATGAAGCACTAACAGCGTCTTTTGATGATCTTCCAGAATCTGAGGGCTGTGAAGATCCTACACATTAGGCAACCGTGTTGCCGTCTGATTGCAGACTGCTGGTATAACCAGTGTCAATGAAAGTCATTACGCTTTAAAAGAGTCCACAGAGGCGAATGAACATGCAAAGAGCCTGTGATTAAGCACAAAGCTAATAGGTTTGTTGCTCTCTTTTGTGGGGGGGGGGGGGGGGGGGGGGGGGGTCACCTGACCGAGAGACGTTCGGCAGACTTGTGACTGCAGCTTCCTAGCAGACGATAAGGTTCTTCATATGTATGAATAAAAGAAGGATTGTACTCTGGGATAAGAGTGAGGTTTCTGCTTGAAAAGCAGCCCGTGGATAAGTGGCACTCGGCTCCTCCTCTAAAGCTGGAGCACGGCAAACACAATGCAGCTTCACTCTCACACACACACACAGTATGAAGGCTCAATTAACACGGGGACGGATGGATTACACCAGATGGAAGAAAAGACAGGAGAAGAGAAAGATAAAGGAAAAGAGCATTATTTGAAATGAAAAAAAAAAAGAGAGAGAAAAAAAAAAGAACCTGATGCTGTGTCTTTGTGTCTCTTTGTGTTGTGTGCGTGTATGAGCTGAATATTGAAGATGTCAGTGTTTGTCTTGGAACAGAGAGGAACGGGAAAAGAAAAATAAATTCAAGCACGAAAGAACATAAAAGAAAGAAAGGGAATGAGACGGAGAGAAAGAGAGAGAGAGGGAGAGCCGGAATGAATCACAGAGGAATTAAAAGGAGAAAAACAGAACAGGAAAAGCCACGCTCCTGCTGCATCCAAAACCAGAGGAGAACACATGAGGTTTAAAGCTGCTTGGTAAGGGCAGAGAGTGTCTGTGTGTTGAGCGTGCACACGTGTGCCTGCATCTGAATCCATTCCAGGCCCGAAACCTTTGCTCACCAGTGCTCTCTGATAACTAAATCTATGGCAGATAATCTGGGAGAGCAGTCCACTTCCAGAAACATAGATGCTCCCTTATTACATCCTTGCATCACAAAACCCTGTGTGCTCCCTAGTGGCCTTTGAGAGTCAGCTTCCGCCCGTCACGCAAAAAAAAACAAAAAAAAAAAAGGCTAACCCCCCCCCCCACCCCCAAACCTGGCTTTAAGAGCAGATTATGAGATGTACTCCCTCCCCTGTGTTTGCATTTATGTAAAAGACATTGCACCACATCACGCCCACAGAGACTACCAGTATTTAAACGAAACAGGCAGATGTTTAGAGACGCTACGGACAGGGCAGACAGACTGGTTATTTGACGTGGAGTATGTACATACATTATCCTTCTCCTGTTTAAGCCATTCTCGTTCAGCAAGTCTTCGCTGACTTCACTTCAGCTTTTATTTCAGTGACAAAGCCACGACTCCGTACAGACAAAACACGGACACCGCCGTCGCCTCGCAATCAAAAAGCAATCTGAAAGCAGCAGCAGCCGTTAAAACTTGTTTTTAAGAGGCTATGATGCCATTTTTTTAACCAGATGGTATCACAGCTTTACAGTAACACAAACTTTGACAACAAACTTTGTCACAACGTACATAACATTTATAGAGAGCAGGATTTCATGTTGCTACAGGTTCCCTGTTGAGGGCAGTTAGATTGCTCGGGCTAAATTCAGCCCTGTTAGTAATCATCAGACAGGGAAAACCCGCCGACAATTCCTACCAATAATGTGGTCGTTGGCGAATTGCCTGTCTTCATTCTGCACAGCTGATGATAAATTGGTAACAGCCTGATCGGGGCAATGAAGTATCAATGACAACATTAGCAGTTTGAACTAAATTCACATTCAATTCAATAGATAATAATTTAAACAAAAAGAAATAGATCAAACAGAATCCATAATCGTTGACATAATATAAGCTTTTTCTTTTTCTCCCCCCCCAAAAAAATGACTGAATGTTTTGTCTGGAGAGAGCCGACTATAAAAAAAAAAAAAACATAGGAAAATAAGCTTACAGTGCTTTGTCACCGTATGATTCAATTTATGTTCATTTGAAAATGATCCAAAATTGAATAACAGACCAGTCAAACAGATCATTTGCACCAGCACTGCAACAGTAATGGATTGGCAGGTTTGTCTCCAGAGCTATATTCTAGTCTGTCAGTTACACGCCTTCGCAAATCTAATCAATAACAGGGTATAAACCAGTGGATAAACGTCAAAATATCTGTATCGCCCCTCTGCGTCGAATAAATGGCTCTATCTGTTTAGAATGTTCTTATTCGTGCATCACTAATAGAGCATCAGAGAGCTCAGAGGAGTGGCTGACTGGTGTAGGCAGCACGCTCAAAAACCGCACTTGAAAGTGAATGAGTCAGTAAGTCACACTTTTCAGTTCCTCATCGCAGGTGTGACAACACCACGTTATGCTTCGGCTGACATCAGAACAGAGAGCCAAAGGAAAGGCTTTAAAGACAGGAGCGTACGTCTTAAAGGGAGAGAAAGTGAAATATTTCTGAAATAAATTAGACGCGGTATACCTTTGGTCTGCCGTGTTTAGTGCCGAAAACTGCGAAAGAAACTACCACTACGCAATGTTTCGGTGAAGTCGCTTCCTGCGGAGAATACACATTTGGAAAGCTACTAAGTAGGTTTTATTTCTGTTGAGTGCTTCATCAAAATATTTTCAGTTTACATAATCCCATAAAAAGATGGATGGAGACCAGCGTGGTGACGATATGCTTGTGAAAGAAAGCACAAGTGATCGTACGCCAGCCTGGGCTTACGTAAGCGAGCAGACGAAAAACTGAAAAAAGGAGCTTTCACGAAAGGCAAAAATCAGGCATTATACACACAAACCTCCAAGTGTTCATCATGAATTTGACTTGATCATTTGTGAGTTACAGTTGTTAGGAGCAACTGTGCTCATGGTTACTATGCATCAATCGTTCAAGCAAGTCTTACTTGTCAGGTTAAAATGTACGAGTCTTTAATGTCTTCCAATCATTGTGTCTGCTGTTATATGTATGTATGTATGTGTGTGTGTGTGTGTATATATATATATATATATATATATATATATATATATAAAAATAACATGTTAATAAATTAAGCATGGCACATAGACTATCTATTCAGCACTTGACTTTGATAATAACAAGGGATGCATCATTACTTGGAATGGAGAGCCCAACCATTTGACACACTATGACAAGCCTCGATGAAGAATTTATCTGTCAAGAATTAAGGGAGGCTGACTCTCTGTGATGGATTTCCTGACATAACGCGTCTCCCTAATTATTTCTCTCCGATCAATTCTGTCACTTTGTGTCCTCTGCCTGTCCAACTGACACTGTACTCTTCTGTCCTGCAGTTAACAAACTTAGCGTGCTCTCTCATTGATTCAGGAGGCCTCTAGCCCTCTAACAACAGAGACGATCATTCATCAGTGCTAACAGAGCAACTTATTTGCCTTAGTTATATGGCATTTCCTTCAGACCACACATGCATATATGTACGCATGTGTTACCGTTCTGCGTTGTGTATCACACTGGACTCGAACCGGCAACCCTCGGGATGGGAGGCAAGCGTGCGAGCAAGGAGGCTAAAACCCACGTTTTAGCCTCTTACTAGTCAGTCGCTAGCACGCCTCTTAAGGTGTCGGGGGAGTGAGGTATACTCACTGCGCAGCACTCTACTCCCTCGCTACCGTTACATATGAGTGTATGTATGTGTCTGTGTGTGTGTGTGTGTATATATATTCTTTTTTTCACACTTATGCAAAGTGGAGGTGAAGTGGACACACTTGAATTCTGGGTCATGTTTGCTGTTAAATACTCCGTTTTGAAAAATCACAACATGCCAGACTAATTCACAAATGTGAGAGACCGGTAAATGGCAGAGGTGGGCAACCAGTGGAAAAGTGAAGAACCCACTTCTCTTGGCTCTTCAGACACCTCTTCCAGTAAACAAGGAAATAAAACCCTGGTATTTGAAGTGAAAATACCAAGGCTTCGTATAAACAATACCACATACTGTATTTTCAGAGCCCCTTCACACACACACACACACACACACATTATCGCCTTTTGTGACACCCCCCACTGTGGTTAGAAAAGCTCTATCCATCCGCTCTGAAGGAGTATGAAGCACAGAGATCAAAGAGCGTTTTTGAGGGCAAAGGGAAGGGGGGAAAAAAAAAAAAGACTCAGTGAAGCAGCCTGTTCAGTTGCTTTCTCCCTCCCACTCAATCTGAGAGATTGCTTATTCAACACAAGCAAACCTTGGAATTTGAGTACTAAAGTGGCAAAGTATAAATGTCATTCACAGAGGCAAAAAAAAAAAACTTTAAGCAACTACTTTCTCAACAAATCACCACAACTGCATTGCCCACAGGTAAAGCAGCAGGATGGATCGTGTCATATGAAGCACAACCAATAAGAATGAGACATTATAAATATATGACCTCTTTAATGGCAAGTCATCCCGAGCACCGGCATGCTTTTGCAGGGCCATCTGAAATCAACTGTTTAACACTCATTTGTCTTGGTATGTGAACCATCCCAGTCACACTAATCGGTCAAATGATCGTAAATTAAGTCCGCGCTAATGCAGGCCGCCCATTCATAAGCCGAATTCATAAACAACCAAACATGTCAAAGGCTTCCACTGAAAAGCTTCTGTTCCTCTGTTTGTTTAATTGCTCTTTGGTTTCATTCGATGAAGGTACACACTGATGGTTACTTGTTAGTCAAGGTCAAGGTCTGTGATTCATTTCATTTATACACATACAAAATATCAACTACCTCTGATGCAAAAAAACTCAAACTATTCATAAGACAGAACAACAAAGCCCAAGCAGAGTAGTCTCAGCAATGGCAGTGTTCACACAAGGCTGTGCCACTTTTCATAAGACAGCAGTCATACTGTCTGTGTATGTAAACTATATAAGAGTCCAGGAGCCAGGATAATTCAAAAGATGGACAAGACCACATAAATCTACCACTGACAAGACTGACAAAAGGAGCAGGAGAAGAAAAGAAAGAGGACTGTCTTATATCTGACAGCTTATTGCTTTGGACTTCTTTTTCTCAGGAAAACACTAAAAAGGCATATTGATTATTCTTGCCTCACACTGCATCACTCTTCACAAGGTAGGTCTCTGCAGTCTAAGGAAAACAGATGTTTGGACATTATACCACGTCACATCCTCCGAGAGCGACAACTTATTCTGCTAATGAGTATATGAGCTCTATGCTGAAATGTTAACTAACTATAAATGGAAAATGTTCTTTTAACAGGACCTACAATGTGCCGTCTGTGTGCACTAATCTGACGTCTCCCTCACGGATGGCAGAATTAAGGTTGTGAAAAAAATATGCCCATTGCACGATTTTTTTTTCTCTCTTTTCGGTTCAGCTTGTTCACAAATTGTGGAAACGATATTGCTGGGAAGCGTGTTTCAAACTGCAATAAGGGGACGAAGAATCCTGACGCAGTGTTGGACGAAAGGAGACATTATACGCCCGCAGAAACGTAGATGTTCCAACGCGCCGCACCGTCCTAATGCCATACATTGTATTGTATTAAAAAATGTAAAGTGTTAAATTTTGACTTGGTATAGATTAGATCTACATATGCCTGAAGGACAAACATAATCAGGACTGAATGCCGCTTTAACACACACACACACACACACACACACACTTATGGATGAGCATATTTGCATTGTGCAAATCAATCTCCTCGACTTGTTCCGTACGCGAAATAAAAGACTAAAAAAAAAACAATCGATTGTCTGAACAGCATTCAGGAGCTAAATGGTTCAGCAGTGTGACGGTAAAATATGACAATTTATATTATAAAAAGAGTGGCCTAATGTATAAGTACCGAGGCTCTGCATTTTTTTATGTGCTCAGTCAAGACCCAAAGAAACAATCAGTAACTTGGAGGGAAAATACAGAACCCAAATATCACAGCTTCTAACGATTTTACGATTTAATCATAGCTTCTAACACGTGTTTCCTGTGTTATACATGGTAAACTGATAATGCCCTCTGTAGATGTGACAGATGAACTCGCACAAAACTTCATGTTAGGCGCGATTCTGTTCTCTTCCCAGTTTCCGGGTTATATCTCTGACACATGGCAGTAAGTACCAGACTCTCACTTTCGGTTGGATGGAATAATTGGTATATACTAGAATAAAAATAACTGCTACAACCGCCTCTTGTGTTATATGACCCCGAATATATCAAATAGCCATAATGACAGAAGTGCTACGACACGGATGTCATGCATCGGGATGTTTCACAAGCTGTCTTGTTGAATGTATGGTTCCAACAGTTCCGCCTGTCACTACCGTTACTACGTAGTCATCCTGCTACAGCAATCATGAATGGAGACATCACAGTCTCCATTGATTAGCTTTTGTTGCACACGCAGAGTTCAACGAAAAATGTATCTGTTCGTTGACGGGGTAATTGCAAGATATATACACATACATACACTGCAATCAGCTGTAGTGAACCTTTCTGTCTTAGAACTTATAACTATTCTATGCAACGAAGATAGTAAAATTGGAAACTTATCGAAAGCGCAGGCAAATATTCCCTACTCACCAGGGGTCAAACTCATGGATAATGCTCTCGAAACGAATAACTGCGAAGAGCCTTGAGCTGAACCCTGCCAACCAGGCCAGAAAGAGAATGGTGAACGATAACAAGGACTGCCATCCTGCCGGCTGCGTCAATCCACCTGAAAGGCCTCCAGTAACGTTACCACCTCCAGCCGCGCTGTTGGACCGACCATTTCCAGAAATCGAACCCCCAGCATTTGTGGACGCTTTGTGCTTGCAATCGGGGACAGTGTGGTGCTCCGCCATGTTCTGCGTGAGCAGCGCTGGATCTTGTCAGGAAAGAGAGCTTCCCACGGCCTCGGACCGCCTTCACTGGCTCTTTCCCACTTCAGCGCCTATCTTTCTGTCTGAGCAAGGTTCTGTCCACACAAGAGGAAATTAGTACTGGCCCCTTATTTATTTGTAATTAGTTCCACAATGGAGTGACATGCTAACCGGCTTGTACCACTCGGCACACGAGATCCACTAGTTCCTTGGGGAGATGAGGCGGGACGACCGTGTGCAGCAGGAAGAACCTTCAGCCTCTCACAGCAAGACAGGTACGACAAGGCGGGTCACGGGTCTAGCAATTTAAACCAATCCTATACAAGGGAAAAAATGACGGACAGCATTATTCACCAATGGGATGATTCACACCCCGGATAGTTGACAAACAAGATCGGAAAGATGCGAATAAGAGAAGTAACCAATCCTGTGTCACATCAACAATAACGGACTTCTACTAAAACCTATCGATGGTAGAGAACTGTACATCGGGGAGCCAATGAAATAAATGAATTTCGCTTTGAGGAAAAATAGGGCTGCCACGGGAGCAAATGCGATTAGTCTAGTAGCAGGGCCCCCAAAATTTGAGATATCCTACCGCGAGGTATAAAAAATATAACAAAAGTTTCCTATTTTATAATATAAATGTCTGTGACAAATATTTTCTTACACGAGTGGTGAAATCACCAGATCAAGAGGAACACCTCGTACACTCAAGAAGTGCTGAGAGAGATTGCTGCCTTTGAAAACTAAATGCCTAAAGCCATATAATTTAACAGAAGAAAGCTACTGGTTTTGCTGATATTTGCAGTTTGGGTCATTAGCTGCTTATTGTACATACACATGTAAAACATTGAGATCATGATTGTGATGCCTCAGCAATGATGTTTGAGATTACCTGAATTATTTCTTTTCTTTTCATACAAATCGACAGCACAACTATACCTTACCTTCTTACAAGTTGACAGTTATCAGGCTTGCAAAGGGCCGAGACCTGGAAGAATGAAGACTATTGACTCTTCGCACACAATATTAACCCAATTTTCAAACAGACCAATATGACAGTCATAAATTTGAGTTTTATATATAGTAGTAACTGAAGCATAGAACAGAAAAACATTCAAATTACTTGAGCATTTTGCTTATTGACACCTAACTAATAAAGATTCATAGCCAAATTCACTATTTGCTCTGTATGGATTATATGACAATTAAAAAAAAAAAATCTCACGTTTTAACCATTGTTTTGTAGTTTGTCCCTTGTACACAGTTCTAAAGAGAACATACAGCCACCTCTCAAATTATTGGCATTTAATAAGGATGAGCAATAAAGTCTGCATAAAGTTGAGCAGAGAGGTTTCTTTCATTCTCATACAATACAACTGTTATTAAATTAATAGATAATGCTGTTTTGTTTGTTTGTTTCAGACTCATACTACCAAAATTACTTGCAGTCCTAACAGTCCTTTTAAATTACATCATACAAAGTTAAATCTGCAATACATCTCTATTTTAAGAAATTGAATTACAATCTTCTATGATTACATATAACGGGGTATAAAAACTGAGGGCATAAAAATGAGAGCATACATGTAACATGTAAAGTCATTTTATCATCCAGCACCATGGGGACAGACACTTTTTACAAATCCAAAAATATATAAATTCAAATATCTCACTCACAACTTTTACATCATTAGTGAAAATGTTTAAACCCACTGGTGGTAACAATACTACCTAATCTGCCAGGAAGTGAACATATTATGTCTGTACACACTGTACATGATTGAGTAGCCAAAAAGTCCAAGGGTCACATCTGGAAAATTGACTCCATATAGTTTAGCTGCATCTTGAGCAGTTTGATAAACACTCTTGACACTTGGGATTGCAAGTTGGTGCTGTAGCTGGGTGAGATTAAAATTGAATCCTTCGGCTAGGTTCCAAGTCGACCTTTCTCCATACTTACATTTATGAAAGAATTCCTCAATAAAAAAAAAAAAAGAAAAAACCACACAGCTGTTTTCTTCCTTCTCCAGTTTAGTTCCTATCTCTCACTGCAGATAATGCCACAATCTGCTTCAGAGACAAGGTCTCCAAAATTCACCCTTCTTTCAGCGATTAGCAACAGATCATGCCCAATTTTGCTACAAAAATACTTTCTGATAATGAAATGCTTGGCCTTCTTATGGCCTACTGTCCTCTTCCAACTACCCGCGCACTCAATTCCCATTATCACTCCTCTAGACTATTTTGAGCAACGTCCTCCCTTCACTGACTGCCCTGATCAACTCCTCTCTCAGCAGGAGTCTGCTACAATCCTCATCCAAAGTGTCCTCTGTCATAACCTGCACCACAAAGCACACTGTGGATGCTGACACCAGCAATTACAGACCAGACAAGTGTCTCTCCTCTTTAAGAGGGATATTCTCTACCCTCTAACAAAAAGACCCATATGATGTAAATTAATCATGCTGCAGAACTTGCCACTCCACAGAGAGACCGCTTTCCCTCCAGTCAAGAGTAAAAGACTGCTGCCTTTGACACCTTAAATCATCTGATGATAGCTTCTGCACAAGCAGAGGCAATGGGAATTCCGATCTTTCATATTTTTTTTATTTTTTCAGTCCATCCAAGTCACCTGGTAAGGATCAGTTTCTGTAACACACAGCCTCCCTACTGAAGTTCCTCTGGGATTAATAATGGGTACAGTGAACAATATATGAATATCTAGTGCCTAATAAGGAGTTTGGTTAGCCTTTGCTTTGTGATCTTGTAATTTTATGCACTTAACTCTACTGCAGTTATGATCCAGAGGTCCATTTGATGAACAGAATGGCACAGAGGGTTATGATGAAATATCTTTCTCTTGAATCTGTAGGAAATGCAGAAATACAAGCATGCTGCCATGATACTGTTTCAGTTTTCCACTGCTCCATATGTGCTCTGTGTTGATTTTTTTTTATCTGTTGAACTGTATGGATCATCATGTGAGAGCGTTTCAAGGTGACCAACATTTAAACTGAATCCAGTTGGTGCTATATAAGTGTAGCCCAGTTAATGAACATGTCAATAGTAACACAGATATTAGATGTTAGAGAGGTCACAAAAATATATATATTAAACCAATAAATGGTACAGTTTACATTTGAAGAATGGAATTTCAGATAATTAAACTGAGCAAATTATGTCTGCTTTTACAGTATAAGTCTACTTCTGAGAACTAATGTCCCCCTCAGAAAGAAGACCCATGTTGGCTTGTGGGCTTGTTTCTCATTTTCAGTCCTCAAAACCAGAGGGGTGCATATTTTGTCTGACCCAGTATTAACACAGCTGATTCAGTTCATCATCCAATTAGAGCCTTGATGGTTTCTGAGGTTCTGATGTAAGTTTTCTTGAACATTTATGAAATGCTGTTTAAGACTTTAAGTATTCACTTCACTGATCATTACCACCAATGCGTCCATCTCTGTGTCATATCTTTCTCCTTTCATATTCTCTAAAAGGCAAGTGTGAAGGATACTCTCTCATATTATTACACTCACTCAAGATTCTCCCTGCATTCATATTCCAGGTTGAAGTAAACAAGGGCTTGTTGATTAGTGGCCAGACTAAATCAGGTATTTTAACGTTAGATTAGAATGGAAATGTACTGACTGTGTAGCTCTGAGGACTGTATTAGTGGCACATTGCTGTAGGCAGATCTGTGCCATGATACATTTACAATGCTCAGTGTATTTTCTTTTAGTACAAGAAATAAATATACAAATAAATAAAAATTCAGAAAAATGAAATGCATGACCATTAATATAATGTCAGAATGAAACAGTCTTTGAGGACTTTTTTGTGTGTGTGAATTATGCATTGACCATGGACTATGAAAAACGACCCAGGATCAGATAGTAAATGACCTATGAATTAATAATAATTCACAGATTCACAATGTATAAATTCACCTTTTATTATTATAAATATAATAATGATCATTTTCATGATGATTACATCTAAGAAATGTGTTCTTTTAGGTCAAGTAAAAACATAACTTCTTTCTTGTTGGCTTAGGGTTGGAATTGCAAGTCCACTGATATTATCATTTATAGAGGAGTTTTCTAATGCAATAAATAGCGCCACCCTATGTCATTTGCAATACTGTGGGAATACTGTATCCGGCCTAAATTATATTCCACTGTGAATGATTTTCTCTCACTTCAAGTAAACTGAAAACTCATCAACTCCAGAACAGGTGAGATGAGAATCTGTGAGGTGTGGTGACTGTGTAAGACTTACATTTACTGTTTTTTGACTATATGGAATTCCAAATTTGTTCCAGTGCATCACTGTTGTTTTTCCTCGTTTATAAGTTCTCTACTTTAAAGTGAAGTGAAGGACTGTTCCACCTAGAGAATCTTTTAAGTAGAAATACAACAAGTTGTTTTGGTTACATTAAAAAGGAATGTTTTTCAAATCCAACAGGAAGGGAAAAGTGGAAAAGTGCCTTGTTTTTTTTGACATATTGACGTTTTGCCTGCAGCATCTGTTCTATTCCTGAGCCAGATGTCATGCATCAGAAATAGTCTGCAGTCATTGGAGCTTTCCAAAATGCTTTACAATCCAATTCTTGCAGATTCTGAAGTAGTACCAAGGGACTCAGCTATGCACTGAGGTTCAAAAAAGAAGAGAGAATGCTTTAAAATGAATGATCAAACTGTAATACTGTAATTATTTTTTCGTGGCTTGAGAATTCAAACCTCCTGGTTGATGATTATTGTTCTCAGCTGTGGCGTCTGTTTTATGAATAGCCCCGGATCTCTCGCTCTCTCTCTCTCTTTCTCTATCTCTCTCTCTCTCTCTCTTTTACAACAATAAAAATAATTTAAAAAATAGCCCCGGATCTATTCATTTGTCATTCCGATCATACATTAAAACCTTCAAAAATAATATCATATCGTTAATCAGAAACGCAAGTACGTTTTGGGTTCTCTGTGTGTCATTAAGCAGCAGATCTACTTCACACTACTTGGCGCGCGCGCAGTTTGTGTGCGCACGAGTGAGAGAGAGAGAGAAAGAACGCGCACCGGTTACAGGGCTTGTTGGCATTTGGTGGTAACTAAGCTGAGGCTATGGATATACGAAGTATTTTCAAAACTAAAAGGGATTAAGGCAACGAGGCACAGTCGAGGTTACGGGAGGTGGAGGAAGACTTATCTCCTGTTGCTGAGTCAGGACGTGAGAGTACCACTGCCTCATCTATGAACTCAGGTTGGTGAAGAAGAGGGCTCTTTGGCTAAAGTCTAGCCAGACGTCCCGGTTTGTCCGGGACTGTGCCGTTTCAAGCTGGGTGTCCCGTGTCCCGACAAATGTCTGTAAAAACTAAAATCTCCCAGTTTTCAACATTCACTACCGTATTGTATCCGTTTTCAGCATAATAATAATAATAATAATAATAATAATAGTAATGTACTTGTTTTCTGCGCTTACATAGACGTTTATCATGTTCTGTCCCACTTATTATTACCTAACCCAATCAAAAAAAACACAAACAATGCAGCGCACGTCTGAATTCAACACTGATTTGTCTGTTTGTATGTCAATCAATCAATGTGTCGTTGTCAAGACTGTTGTTATGACGCATGTGGCTTTTTCTGACAGAATCTGTCAGTATGCTAATGGTTAGTATCTTGTCGAAGAGAAAGTTGGTCATTTCTAAAGACCTCCTGAAGTCTAACCCGTTTTACCAGTGTCATTGTACATTTTTCAAATAAACTATGCTTTGGTGGATTTGTGGAGACAAAACCTAATTTTTCGTTTGCTGAGGCGCTGTCCATGAGGTTGAAAGGTGCAGTCACTCGGTGCGCTACACTCGACAAGTTGCAATGTAGCATACGGTATGACATCTTGGTAACGTCACTGCCTTTAGGCTTTCTTTCCGTCTCTGTCTTAAACTGTGGGAAAAACGGTGCATTTAGCTGCCAGAATTAAGAAAATTTTCCCTGGGGGAGGATGCCCCCGGACTCCCCTACAGCAATATAAGTCAATATCTTGCCAAACATTTACATTAATGTTTTACAAATGATTAAATAAATTCAACAAAAGAGCAGACGTATACTGAACGCTATTAGTCTCTTAAGATGACTCTTAAAGTATCACTTTGAATATTAAAGTGCAAATTAACACCAGACCACTCTTGCGAGTTAGCTACCTTTTAAGATTACAAACTGTAGAAGGGTGAAAACATGCCAGGCAGCTACAACTACTAAAATTGATAATGGGTGTGTTAGATTTACAGAAGGTATGCGACTGATCAAGCATTGACAATAGTCAATAGTATTGGCGGTGCAAAGGCGGTGAGTGGCCCCAAAATCAAATTCTGCTTAGGGCCCCTTAAATGCTTGGGCCGGCCCTGGGGCTAAGCCCCCAGTGTTTCAAGATCCTAACAATGCCTCTGGTTCTCAGAGTCATTTTTTCCAGCTTCACTCATGGATCCTCCATGACAGTGCATTTAAGTGCATCAGTGTTAGACTTTGCCCACTGTTTTTAATGGTTGATACTGACAAATTTAATTTCAGAGTGCAAATGTAGGATGAAGTGTGCCAATAGAAATTAAATGTGTAAAGAAATAATTACAACTGCTGATAATTCACTATTTTTGATATGTTTAAAAATCTCAGGTAAAATTTTAATTTTTAGCTTATTACATCTTCCATATTATTCTTGTTGTCTGTATACACAGAAGCACTTGCACGCTCAGCCAGTAATGATAGCTTTCTAAAAATGTCAAAAGTATTATCACCCAAATATCCTGTCAGTATAGAGGAACAAGTAACTGTGGTTTATGCTTCCTTTCGTGCATGTTAAACCACAGAGGAACAGGAAGGAATAATGTTTTTTTTTCTGAGAATCAAAGATTAAATCGCACCCCTAAAAATTTTTGATATGTGAGGTCTTTTTAAGTCTGGTCTTAATGTATTCCAATGGATGACTTTTTTTTTCCTGAAAAATATGTGATCTTAAGTCAAAAATAGTGTCAATATACAAGAGCTGAAGAATGAACCTGAGCATTTTAACCTACTGGTTTTGTTTTCTTCCATCTGTAGTGATCTCTCAAGCCTGTGTGATTACAGCAGTCATGAAATGAGCTTGTGTTTATCCCCTCTTTTTTGTGATGTAGGAGTTGGCACAAATAAACAGCCAGCAAAGTTTTGTACCTGGATCAATTTGGCTGGAATGTGCAGTCAGCCATGATATTACTGAAACCAAACCCTTTTCTTGACCATCTTGACCTCTTTCCTTTTCTATAAAAGAGACTAATGTTCAAATGGCCATTTATATTGTAAAAATAACTGCGGCTTGAAGGTGAATTGTGGTTTCAGGAGCTTGTACAGTTATTTAACACTTGGCTGATATTCTCTGTGTTGGGCATGTCATAATCAGGTGCACACACATTGCATTTTCATTTCAATATGTTCAATGAACCAGTTAGGACATAGTGTTCTTCATCATTAACTTCTTGTGTCTCAATTTGAAGAATGCAATCTAATTATCAGGCATCACAAAATGACGACGGTTACTCGTAATGCTCAACTAATCAATCCCAGATAATTCAGACATCACTACAAAGTCTATTAAGATTCACTCCTCAAGGATGGTTATTTTGTACCACAATAAAGAACAGCTCACTCAGAACATGTGGTATCTTACTTTTGAACATAACGTGAGAGGTATGCTTGTCAGCTATTTTAGGATTTTTCTATATTTTTTTCCAGTAATGTTTTGATATCTTCATCTGACGAAAAGTTAATGGGCGTTTCACCTCTTTGTTGGTCCATATTTGCCTTCCAATCATCTTGGCTCAATTTGCATGCAAGTTGTTTGACTGCGTCATATGTTCTGCACTCTCAACATCTCACAGGCTTTAGAATCACTTACTGTGACTGGTCTATATCGGGTTCACAATACAAATTGACTGCAGAGTGGACCGAGACAACCTTCTAAAGTGATACCGGCGCATTTATTTGATCTATTCTGGGGTTCGAATTCCAGCATTCACACTTGTTCAAATGAACCATGCTAACAGAGCAATTACACCAGTTTTGGTTGGACCAAACAGATCAAATGTGAACACGCCCTTATAGTTTTACTACAAAGCCAAATATCTTTGCCCAAGTATCCTGCCCAGCAATAACCTGTGACTCATACAGAGACTCATACAGTTTCTATTTAAATTTTTATATGTAATGTGAAAAAAGATGATAGCATAGTAGCCTAGATAAGAATAGCCTAGATAATGTAAAAGATAATTTAATAACAAAAAATAGTATAGACATTCATTACAGCAAACCAAAAAGAAATGAAAGGAGGGTTCTCCATCAGCTGACACCACCCCTGGGAGGAACTGCTCCCTAGCAACAACTGGGCTTGTGAAGCAGCAGGACATCTCTTTTACCTCTTCTGACTCAAATGAAGGCATTCAGTATAAGGCTCAAAGACCTTGCACAAATATTATGGTCAAACCATCCAGTTCTGGTACTGGTATTGGATGTGTCATCTGCTATATCGAGCATACATTCTCTGGTACTTATGGTAGACAGACTCCAGCCACTGTTTTGACTTATGTACATATTCTTTTATCTCTTTGAAAGCTCTTCATTTGTTAAGGTACCAGAAGAGATATATAAAAACCACAAGTACAGGCATGCCAGAGTATGTCACGATTCAAAATTAATCAGTACTTCCTCTTTTTTGGTGCAGTTTCATCACAGTTATCATAGAATATTAGGTCATCAAATCTGTCCAATCAGGGTATGATTTTTTTTATACCCATGTGGCTTTTTGGTGCATTTGTTCACAACTTTTGGTTCAAAGGTCAATGTCAGTGTGAATGTTGCATGAACTAGAACTAAAATGCAGCAATGCATAATCTTTGGGTTAGTCCAAAGGAACTGAACTTCAAGTGTGAACACACCCTTAAGGGGGAAACAATGGGCCATCCCATTGTGCAGGAACAGCTCCTTCCAGGGAGGCTCCTCTGTCTTTTTTCTTTCAAGACTTTCCATTAAGCTGTACATATTCCCCTCAGGTCATTTCAGAGTGCCATCAAAGGATTAGATCAAGGAATAAATCACTTCTTGTCTAAATCACTTTTTGTCACCTACTACTGCATGTAATTGTCTTTATTTTCTGCCCAGACTGCATCACGCGGACTGCAACTACAGAGAAGAATGAAGAAAAACTTCCTTACAACAAATTCACTAGTGTTAACATAACTCTGATAGTGCTAACACTGCTCTATTTGCGATGAATAGTTACAAAGATAAACAAATCAAGAAAGTAATTCATTAAGTACCTGCCATAATTTCGCTGGAAATCAGGTATTGTGTGTTTGCTATCATGGTCCATGCGCTTTCGTCAGGCAAAGTTAATCTGTTCTAACGGTATTTAAAGATTAGGCTTCCCCCTGCTGGTTGGCTGAAATAGAAGTGTGCTGATTTCAGCTTTGCAACACGACACCTGATAACTCAGGAGTCTTCCGTAACTGGGAAAAATAACTGGTTAGGCTACTTAATATTAATTGGTGAAAATGTAAGGGACAAGAACTCCCTGTGCAGAATGTAGACCAAACAAACAAAGAAAAGGCACTTTTCCCTGAAGCTCGCACGTTCTGACTTTTTTTCTTGTGGAATTTTCTGTCATGTGGACATTTCATGTAGAATGGATATGGAATTTTCCACCTCGAATAAGAGTTAAAATGAGCAATCAGACGTGTGACGTTGACGCTCTTATGAGACTGTTCGACCACGAGAGCTGAGTGTACAATCAGATGACTAACTGATTACAGTTTAAAACTTCGTGGAGTAATACTCTCTCGCCCGGACTTGTTTAATCTTGTTCATCATCACTTATTCACCAAAGAACAAATAATAAAAAAAAAATTATGGAAAATTTAATCTACCAAACTAGGTTTTTGCATCGTGCTACAATTACGTTGTATTTATTGCTACTGTAACACAAATTTGGGCATCGTATGGGAACGTATGGGAAGGTCTGTGAACGGGCTTCATACACAAACTGAGTAGTTCTGAATACATAAAATTGTTGGCATTGTGTGTCTGTGTGTGTGTGTGTGTCTGAGAGAGAGCGAGAGAGGGATGTTCGTCATGCAATCATGCATACCTAACAGGGCGGATGATGTCATAACACGATATATATAAAGGGTCACCAGACGTGTGATTTTTCAATTAAGTTTCTTCGCAAGACAAGTCGTCTGCTTATTCAAGAAATATATTACTCTTGGACATTTTAATGAAAATCACGATGACTTCACAGACGAATGGTATGTATCTTTAATTATAAAATACGTCTAATGAAATATTTAAATATTTTGTCTCAAGCGTTATGAATGGCAGATGGTTGTAGATGGTAGATGGTTGTTTCTCAAAAATACTTTTTTTCATATAATGAAGGTAGATGTTTGTAGTTCTGAAGAAAGATAAGATAAGGTAAAACTTAAACAAACAAACAAAAAAACCCAAACAAAAACAAGCAAAAACAAGAAGTTTTGTTTACGGGCTGCCGAAAGTAATTTGGTTGTTAAACTATATAGATCATGTCTAACTAATGTCTGGGTCTCTCTCTCCCCCTCTCCCCTTGTCATCTTATGTAAGATGTTTAGATACTTTCTGTATCCTTGGTTCTCTTTGTTACTCAGTGATTAGTTGTGCCTGTTTCGGTTAATCTGGTGTTATTCTGGTTAATCTGTTCTTCTCTGGTTGATTTGAATACTCCTGGCTTCTCTCTGTTACGTTGTGCGATATTGTCTTTAACTGATATGTGAGTTGGCGATCCTGAAACTTTGTGCTGTGCTTAAATAAATCCTGAGTATCTGCAAATGCACCCAGTATCTTCTCAAATTTGTGACAGATCAAGTTATATTACAACCCAGCAAGAAGAAAATCTTTATCAGAAGAATATAATATACTGTATAACCATAAATATTTTTTTTATTGTGCACGTTTTACTGATATGTCAGTATTTTAATCATATCACACAATTTTTCCTCTTGACTTAGTCATTTTAAAATGTCTATTGACTAGTCAATCTGCTTATGTGTAATATAGATATTTTTTTTACAAATGTGTAATGTGGTGTTTCTTATAGCACAGTTCATTCTGAAGTCCTTGATACTAGAAACACATTTTCTCTATGAAAAGCAGTGCTAATGAGGCAAAGCCTCATTATCTGTAACATCTAAGTTTGGATTAAGCTTATTAAAAACTGGTTATTCACAGAGCTTTCACACTATTATGAAGAAGAGTGTAATTAAACATATACTGTGTTCTCTAATCTGCTGCATTTAAGGCACCTCCATTGAAAGTCAGAGCCATGTGGGAAAGGCAGGAAAAAAGTGTCCAGTAATGGTAGATGGGATGCTTCAGAATGGCCCTACGCTGGACATCAGAGCAGCAGACGGTTTCCTCAGGGACGCCATGTCCATCATCATGGAGGAGGCTGTGAATAAAGCCACAGATATCAAGGAGAAGGTAACTGCTTTCTTGGGCATTTTTTTTTTTAAAAAGAAGAAATAAAAGCGCTTACAACTTGAAGAGCCATTTCACGACTGTGTTATAAGAGTGCAATCATATTCTGGGAAGACTGGTATTCATTCTCATCTCTTCTCTTCAACACAGGTGTGTGAGTGGCAAGCTCCAGAACAACTGAAGGAGCTCCTGGACCTGGACTTGAGGGAGGGGGGCGAGGCCCAGTCTAAGATTCTGCAACGCTGCCGAGATGCCATACATTACAGTGTCAAAACAGGTATAACAACAGCGTCCTCATTTTTGTTCCCCGCAGCTCCATTCAGCTTGGCCAAACTGTGATATCTCATATTCAACACACAGAGCAGAAAAATTAAAACTGAAGGTCATCTTAAGAATACATAATAACTTATGAAAGTTCACACAAGAAGCTGAGAAATAAGCTGTCTTACAATTTTAAGTTGATGTAACTTCTTTTTTTAAGAACTTTTCTTCTTTTCTGACTTTGCTCATCCAAAGCCTTATCTATCTTAATTTTAATTGTAATTCTAACCCTTAAACGAATTGGTTTTACCATCCAAAGACTTTATGTTACTGAGATATGTTCGTCTCAAAATATGATACATAGTTCATCCCTTGAGTGTCATCTGTTCACCTCTTTTTTATAGTATAGTTGAATACTTCTCTTTTTTTTGCCTTTGCAGGTCACCCTCGTTTTTTCAATCAGTTGTATGGAGGGATGGACCCTTACTCTCTTGTGGGTCGTTTCATTACAGAGGCTATCAACCCCAGCATGTAAGCATTCCGCATTATACAGCCCAGGGGTTTCCAAACTTTTTTTTTTGTGTCTCCTTCAAACCAAATTATTTTCCTCAAGTATCCTACTGAGATTTTAACTAACTGGATTTAATTTGAACATTGACATTTCCATCACTATCTCATGAACCCCCTACCACCCTGCCTAATTTTGTGTTCTTTTATTTTTGCTGAATAACTTCATCTTATCAGAATCCTTTCGGTCTTTTTTTGTTGGCAGTTACACATACGAGGTGGCACCTGTGTTTGTGCTAACAGAGGAGGCGGTGCTTAAGAAGATGATTGAATTCATTGGCTGGAAAGAAGGAGGAGATGGTATTCTCAGCCCTGGTGAGTGCCACCCATCACGCTTAATACAATATGGAGAAGAGAACTAGCAAGTACAAGTACAAAATGATATTTTGAAAAGTTTACTCATTAGCTTTCACACTTTGACTTCTCTTTGAGTACACAGTAAATCACTTCAGACACAAAACTTTGGCATAACTTATCATCTTATAAACCATTCTTAAATCTTAAGAATGCAGATGTTCACAGAAGTTAAACTCTGGAGAAATTCTTAGACGCCAATAGGAACAAGAGACATTTGCATGTACTGATTACTCAATTCATTTCAGGTATTTTATAATGATGGATACATATTTAGATCATTTGAAAAATGAGCCTAGCCAATTATAGGTGTGTCATTTTCATGTTTTTTTAGGTGGCTCTGTCTCCAACATGTATGCTGTGAATGTGGCACGATTCCACCATTGTCCTGACATCAAAGAACTGGGACTCTCTGGCATGCCAAGGCTAGTCCTGTTCACATCTCAGGAGGTAAGAGCCTTAGGGCAAAGACAGCTCAAGGGCCCCTTAGTTGCTTAGTTCTCAACGTCAAGTTTAACAAAATGAGAACTTGAAGTCAGCTACGAGCTACCGAGAAAGGTTGATCTTGAACATATGTATCTGTGTAAGTGTAAGAAATCTTGAGCTGCAAAGTGCTGATATTCAGCCACGAATACCTCTGCTCACTAAAAATGTTATGGATACACAATATCAGGCCCATCACTCAAGTGTCTGGAACTGATAACTGTACAGTGTGGTGAAATGAATCCTCTGGACTGGTCATAATTCTATCCTGGCTTGTTGATTGACTTATTGCTCTTCCTTTCAGTGCCATTATTCAATATCCAAAGCTGCTGCTTTCCTGGGAATAGGCACCAAGAACGTTTATGTCATTCCATCAGATGGAAGGTACGAGGACCATTTTCCAGAGAACTGGGTTTAATGTGCTACCATTTACATCACTGACTGCACAGCATGCTTTGTTAGTTTAACCGGCGAGATTTCACAATGCATTTAAGGCGTGTGTTTATGTCTCTCTTTAAGAGGTAAGATGATTCCTGCCGAGCTGGAGAAGAAAATAAAACAAGCCAAAGAAGAGGTAAGAGCGCATCCGGCACTTATAGCGTGACGAAGAGAAGTGAAACAATTATTATTAATTTGCTTTGTCGCACTGATGTCACTGATATTTAAGATGCAGAAGGTGACAGGAAAATCCTCAAAATGTTTGTACAAGTAGGTTATTCGTACATGGTTATCTTCTACTAGTACAGATGTACTACAAAGGTATTCCCTGTACGACAATAATTCTGTAATAATTGAAACAGTAAGTGGGTTTCCACTGATGGATGTGAGTCACATGACTAAGGATCTGGGGCTGACAAGCTGTGTGTGTCCCTGTCTGTCTTTTAGGGTGCAGTCCCCTTCATGGTGAATGCCACTGCTGGGACAACAGTACTGGGAGCCTTCGACCCCCTGGAAGAAATCGCTGACATCTGTGAAAGGCACAACATCTGGATGCATGTTGATGTGAGTTTGTTGGTATATTCATTCATTCAGTCATTCATTCATTCATTTGTTCATTCTATCATTCCTTATCAAACTTTTCCAAACTTTCTAAACCTGAACTCTTTTAGGCATGTTGGGGAGGAGCTGCCTTAGTGTCCAGGAAACACTGTCACCTTCTAAAGGGCATTCACAGGTGAGTATTGAGTGTGCCTATGTCTTTGTTCTTCTATGGTTACCAGTGTTTCACACCATTAATAACCACTGCTGGATGTTAACACTCTGAACTGTCTTTTTCTCAGAGCAAACTCGGTTGCCTGGAACCCTCATAAGATGTTAATGGCAGGACTGCAGTGCTGCGCATTCATGGTTAGGGACAAAACGGTAATTATTTCTCTTTATGCCGCTTCTAGCTCTTTCTCGAAGCACCCTATTGTTTCGTGATTTAATGTTTTGTTTTGTTTTTTCTGTAATTTTCCTCCCCCTGCTTTGCCTCTCAAACTAACTTTTTTTTTTTTCCATTTCTTTATCCCTTTAGGGTTTGTTGGAGAAATGTCACTCTGCCCAAGCTTCCTATCTCTTCCAGCAAGACAAATTCTACAACATCAGTTATGACATAGGAGACAAGTCCATCCAGTGCAGCCGCAAACCAGATGCTTTTAAGTTCTGGCTCTTATGGAAGGCAGTGGGCACACGGGGCCTGGAGGAGAGAGTGAACAGAGCTCTGGCATTGGCAAGGTGAGTCAGCCATGCAAATACAGCTTAGGTGTAAAATGTATCTTCGAACCGATGGAGTATGTGCCCCCTTGCATTTGACCTAATTTTATAGCTTCAAAGCAGCCTTTCTGTGTCTCTTAGCTTCAGGGCATCTGATCATGAGAATTAATTGACTCCATGGTTACAGGGAGCTAAATTTACTGTAAAGCTGTGGTCTGCATGACTTACCACATAGGTGGTTGCCTTGGAGCTGGCCTGCATAGGTTAAAGCTTAAGCTAAATGAATTATGTAAGTGTAACAATTGTCAGGTTACTCAACCGTTTATTCACCAACACACAATGGATGGATTCAGCAACATAAATGAGTTTGAGGCCAGACAGTTCAAATGGTGGCTTGGCAATGCTACAATTGTAATAACACTTTTTTTTTTTTTTTTTTTTTTCACAGGTATTTGGCTGAAGAGATCAAGAAAAGGGAAGGATTCCGTCTGCTGATGGAGGTCAGTTACTATGGAACCACTGTAGTGTCACTTTTATTAGACGGTATATTTACATAATTGATTAAGCACCAATAAACTATACGGAACACACAGATTCAGCACTAATGGTACAAACTGTCACTGCGAGCTGCATTTTCTGTTCATGACAACGACGAAACAATTATAGGAGTGAAATGCTAACTTAATTTCTTTCCCCTGCAGCCCGAGTACACAAATGTTTGCTTCTGGTACATTCCGCCCAGTTTGAGAAACATGAGCGAAGGCCCAGAGTTCTGGAAGAAGCTGCATGCGGTAAGCTAACGAGATACAGCATTGGTGAGGAGAGACGGAGGAAGAGAAATAGATCATTTTAAATTCATACTGAAATTAACAGACATATAACCAGTGGAATCTCTTGATACATCTTTCACACAGAATGCTATTCCTTTCTGAGCTCTTTCCTCTTCTAGTTAGATTTGGAGTGGGCTCAATTACCCATCACAGAATGTGTTGATATGATTGAAAAACTGTTTGGGGGCAGTAAACATTAATGAGTTTGTGACTGAGACGCTCACAGCTTTATAAGAATGTTGTATTAATGGGGCCTCTTTTAAGAACAGAGCTTCATAAATGATGAAATTATGTGAATACACGGCTGAAGTGGAGACAAAGCATACCATGTCCTGAGAACTCAGAAAAAGTCTTGTTTGTGGTTTCATCACTCGTGAAAGTTGTTTGTCAAGCTGTTGCATGTTTAGGGTTTTCCAACAGGAGTAACAACATTCTTGGTGTCTTTTGGGAAAAAAATCATCTGTGAACATTAGGCTTTCATTGTATGAGTGTGTGTGTGTGTGTGTGTGTGTGTGTGTGTGTGTGCATGCGCGCGTATGTGTGTCTGAGAGAGAGAGAGAGAGAGAGAGAGAGAGAGAGAGAGAGAGAGAGAGAAAGAAACTTGAATGCTTTGGTTGCATCTTTTATTGTGATAGCAACTTGGGTTTGCATCTATGGACTAGCATGCCATGAGATTTTGTCATTTATTCCAAGAGTACCTACAAGTTTAAAAAAAGAAAAAAAAAAGGCTCACAAAAAATGGCACAGTATCTCATTTCCATGTCATGTGCCTTGTATTCCTGCAGGTGGCGCCAGTGATCAAAGAGCGCATGATGAAGAAAGGCTCCATGATGGTGGGCTACCAGACACATGAAAACAAAGCCAACTTTTTCAGACAGATCATTATCAGCCCCCAGGTCAGCCGTGAGGACATGGACTTCCTCTTGGAAGAGATTCATAATTTGGGGAAGGACCTGTGAGTGAGGACGGTTGATATGTAAATGTCGGGCAACTATGGTGATAAAATGCAAACTCTGAGCTGAACATTCAGCCACTTGACTACATTATAATTTTTTTCTTCGTAGACTACATCAAACGTTTTGGCTTTCAGCCCTCCTCAGCATGGGTCACTGTGCGCTGGCACTCCTGTGTGTCACCTGTTGTTTACATTTTGTCAAAACTGTGTGTGACCTCAGCCTTCCTCATAGGTACAATGGCCAATTGTTTGGTGCCAAGTCTGTTTAAGGGCACAGCTTTTGGGGTGCCTGCAAGCTTAAGCACAGAGCTAACCCAACTACTGACAAACGCAACACTGACAAATCCCAGTGATCAGTTTAACTTAAGCTTAACTTAAACCTTGAAGAACCCTAAAACTGAATGATATTTGATTATTTTTTAATTTGCTCTGTTTGTTCCTTTTCTACCTGCTATGTTCCCTGAACGCGGTTGGTTTAGGTTCTTTTGTGTGAGCTTGACTTTCTCTTGTTTGAATTTGAATGTTTGGACTGAAGGTGTTTACTCTCTCAGAGGGAAATGTTGAAAAAAATACAACATTTTAATGATATATCAGGGATCTCTGCATTATCATAAAACTAATTATGACAATGCTCACATGTAGCAAATGAGCTCTGTTTATAGTTTTTAAAATCATGAACTTTTTATATGAGATCTGTCATTTCATTCCAGTTGTAAATGATCAAAAATATACTAAACAAGAATATTATGATTTTGTTTATTATTTTACTCTACCATGTTAAATGATGGTTTTCAGAACACACACACACACAAACACACACACACACACATATGTATATATATATATATATATATAAAAAAAATAAAGAAAGAAATTCTTACTGCTTTATGAAGATCAGAAAACAACTGTCAGTGATATAATTTTATATTTCTCAATATTTTTTTTCAACTGTGAAGAAAAATTCAAAAGTGAAATAATGCTATAAAATGATGAAGAATTCTCCTCAAAGTTTACTGATAACTGGAAAGATTAGACAAAATGACTTAAATGCCTCTTATATAAGAAGAAGCGAGTGCTTTTTCTGACCAGTCCACGTTTAAAAACAGAGATCTAGAGACATGTTGTGTAAATGTGAAGGCCAGCAAAATGCCCATAAAATCTATTCTGAGATCAGTTCCACACAGGGTACTATTTACAGTAATATAGTGTTACCCAAGGGACCCAGATTTGTCACTTTAGCCATTTCTCCAAACAAAAATCTAGCGGTTAAAACTTAGAATAGGAGGAAAACAATTGAAAGTGGGGTGAGGAGTGAAAGAAAGGGGGTGTGTATACTCACAAAGGCTGGCCTGTGGACCTCTGCATCCATGTGATTATGGTCACGGTCCTCTCTTGGACTGGAATGTCTGAACCGCACATGCTGAACAAGGCCGCAAGGAGGAACTGCTATGTCTGCTTGAGGCTCTCAGTGCAAACACTGTCACGCCTCAGGAGGCTCTGTCTAAGGCACAGCTTATTCTACTCAATTAGACAATCCAGCCTCCGCTCCACCTCAATTGCTCTGTCCGGTCTGTTTTTCATGCAACTGGGAACGGTGCACACGCTTATACTGGCAACAAGAGGACTCTGTCCAATTATTACACACACTTTCCACTCTGCAGTTACTATAGATGTAGGTCAGCCACACAGGGAGTCTGGCACAGAAAGACCTCTTACTCTGTAAACTTTGGATACAGCCATTCCACTTCTCTTCTATCCATTCCTCTGCATGAACTCTGCATAACCAGGTGTAACCTTAAGGTTGTTTGTTTTATTTGCTTTGACGTCAGTGGACAAATGTGCTTTGAGAACTGTCACTTGTTTCTCACACTGAGATTCAGAGCTTGTCAGTCCAAACAAAGGACTGTTTCTTAGCATGAGAAATATTAAAAAAACAACGATACACTTAAACGGAAGCTGTAAACCAGGCGTACTTGTTTCACTGCATCTGAATCGCGTGTCTTTTAATGCACAGATATAAATACCTTGGAAACAGGGAGCGGTTAAACTGGTCTGTTCTTTGCCAGATTAAAACTGAAATTAATCGTGACTGAAAATTAGGTGTAGTATGATAAAAAAAAAGTATTCTTTGGTAAAAGTTATTAATGCTAATCTGTCAAAGTCTGATGATAAACGGATGATAAACTGCACTATCATCTTCCTCTTTTCCACATACTGTATGAATGAATATGAATGACTGAACAACTTCACAGACACACAAGGTCATGATTATAGTAAATTCTGTACATACAGATATTTAATCACAAATGATTTACAATATATTACACAGAACAAGGTACAAAGACGGGCATTTTAGTCTCCAGATCATACAGAAATCTTTGGAAGTGCTCATTAAAATACTGCATGTCAAACAGTCAATCACAAGCAACTTATTTTTCCCTTTTTGGCCCAGTCATTGATATAGTTTTTTTTTCTTCAAAATACTTATTTACACTGTGCCTGTTTTTGTCAAACAAGCGAAACTAAAGCTCTTTATAAAAACACATGCATGTAAATGCACACACTCACACACGCGCACACACAGACACACACACACACACACACTTTCACACACATACTTTTCTTTCTTAAGTATGATCTCTGTGTGTCGGCTATTCTGTACATATACACGTGTCCATTTCCTATGGAAACCTGTTTGTGAGGGGGCCCACAGAGAGGTTAATTAGTCTTAGAAAAACTGTCCATGCTTACATTTGGCTCCTGGTATGTGAAGGGACAGAAGGTCACTGACACACTGCCCAACATGTTACATTATCTGATATGCATAGTTAATCTGATAAAGTGCATTATGTCTTTGGTTATGAAAAACTTATAAAAACTGCTGCATCCCATTTCCTACACCCCCCCCACCCCCCAGCTATAAGACCTCCAACATACACACGCATACACATGTCATGGCAACATACAGAATGTATACACATCTTCCAGTTTGTGTCGGGGGGTCTTGGCTGGTTATCACATCATGGGACCACAGGACAACCCTGTGTGCCACCCATCAGTGACAGAGGGAGAGACTGAATGAGAATAGGGGGATGATACATATGTATAGGTTCTCATTTTCCATCACTGACGCTCACAGAGCAATCTTCTGGAATCTTCTCTTCGGAACTGCTGCGGGTAGACAGCTTGTCTTGCTCGTCCTCCATCTCACTGAAGCGTTCGGCAACGCACTGCGCGGTGAGTCGGGCTTCAGGATCATGGTCCCAGCATTCGTTAATAGTAGCGCACACGGCTGCTACGCCCTGTTCAGAAAAGGAGGGGTTAATGCTTCATGTCTCAACCCACTTACTCAGTTCAACTCTACATGGTATTTATAACACATTGAATAATACACGTGTCTGCGAGTGTGAGGTGTGCTCTTACTTTCAGTCTCTGTAAACACAGCAATCAAAGCAAAAGTGCAAAAAAATCATTCAGCCAACATGAGAACATGTAGCTGTAACAATGGTACCAGTTGTGTAAGTGTGTAGGGCCCTTTTCTCATTAAACAACATTATCTAGGCACGAATGCGCAGGAGTGAAAGTAGGAATAACAGTAACTTAATCTTTTGTTTGTTGCCATTTTATGTGCAATTGTAGTTTTAGCTTTTTTTTTTTTTTTTTTTTGCAAAGCGGGTTGTGTGATTCCAAAAGAGTATTGTTAATATGCGCATCAGATAAGCACAATTTTATGGCTGTTTCCAAGCAGACGAGCTTTTCCTTGTTCTGCTTGTTTGCAAGCAGTTGGCAGTTCAGCCTGAAATCATCTGCCCTGCGTCTGTCTCTTCTTTACTCTCATACCTGGTGGTTCAACCAGCTGGCAGGGATCTCTGGACGACCTCGGTCCCTCAGCACATTGTCCTTCATACTTTCCACACAGGGGTGCTCTCGCACTTTTGATCCAAATGGGGGCTCGTAGTCTTTCACCTCTGCAAGAGACAAACAAGCTATCAGAAACCGATATCTGCATACAAGTCACAGGCGCTGTACATTCACAAAGGTGAGAAAGAAAAAAAAAACTTTAATTCAGTTGCTACGAATTCAGTCACCGGTGAGTATTAAGATGTGTGAAAAAGTGCTGGGGACTGTAGGAAACTGCAGCTCACCAATGGAAAAATTGTCTGGAGCACTTTTTCTCAGATTATTAATGAAACAAACATAAAAGAACACTAAAGGACTGCAATCCCTTCTAGTATATCACCAAACATACAAAAATCAAGCGGTATGATGCTTTTTTTCATTTGCACTATTTATAACAAGACATGACAAAAAAGAAAATCAATTAATGGAGTCAGACAGTATAAAAAAAAAATCAAAATTTCAAAAATGTAACGTCTTCATGAAGAACTGTCTGCAACAGAACACCTCACATTCTTCACGTCTCTCTGTGTGTTACACTTTAGTTTGCCTGCTGATCCAGCTGTACTAACTAACAAACAGGAGAGTGTAAGATTCAACACTAAAACTGCAGGGAAAGGAGAGTCTGAGCCACATCAAATATCGATTACACATAACTGACCAATAAAATATAATTGCTACTACACCACTGAACAACACGAAGCCCATTTCTACAAATAAGGAGAAATCTCTGAGTTTACTTTGGAACAGCAGCTGAATAGAACATTAGGAGGCTCTGCCCAGCAGTGCTCTGGGCCCACGGGAAGCGGCCAGGCCATCATGGAGCCCGGGACAGGAAGTGGAGGGCCGTGATTGGGACCCCACAGAGAAGCTGACTCCACAAGTGGACACTTCCTGTTTTTGACATGTGGACTTCCCCTGTTTCAAATTTGAAACAAAAAGCTCCCACCCCCCCACCCCCCTGATGCGTTTTGTATGCCGGGTTGACGCTATTGGTCTTCCACTGCTCTCTCTGGTCGGGCAGAGGAAACACTACATACAGGTACCTGCTCTTAACAAGATCATACTAGAATGTCAGGAAAAAAAAAAAACAGTGCAAAAAGAATCAACATGCTATAAAAAGAAAAGAAGAAAGATTCCAGGTCCATTTTCAGATTTTAACTTCATTAATATGTGAGAGGCTGTTCTGGCAGAGGTAAAAATACACATGTAAAACACTCTGCTAACACTCAGCCAAAGGATAATACGAAAGTAGACACTTTCGCCTTCTCCTGAACTCAGGAGGTGCTGGGAGATGCTCGCTATGCAAGGAATGCCGTGGTTTTTGGAACAGATGTCCCATGGACTGGGGCTCCCTCCTTGGGCCCAGGGATCCAGTTCTGCCTGTACGAAGGAGGGAAGCGGTTTTACGACAGTTTCCCTTTCAGATTATCCGTCTGAAACCTCCACAGGCCCGCTGTCTGACTCTCTGTCTGGGAAAGTCATGAAAAAACTTTTCAACCTTTAGTGAACCACAGAGTCACGTCAGACAGAGGTTGGTTTCCAACTCACACACAATGACCCAGTTAAAATATAGGAGGGTGTATTGACATAAATGCGTCAACAATGTTGCCTGACAGGGGGATATTAAAGAACCAATAAGGGAGACAGGGTTGCCTGAGAACTGCAAGAGCTGGAAGGCTGAGTACAAACAGACTGTATGTTATGAAGTCTTTGTATGTGTTTGTGTGTGAGTGTGTGTGTGTCTGAGAGACAGAGGGAGATAGAGACAGAGATAGAGAGAGAGAGAGAGAGAGAGTGCAACCAGAGCAGTAGACCTGAGCTTTGTGGTGATAGATGGCCCAGTTGCATGGGGCTCTGCCACCTGCCACCCAGCTGCTCTCCGTGTCTCTCTCTCTCTCTCTCTCTCTCTCTCTCTCCCTCCCTCTCTTCCTCCCTCTCTCTTTCTTTCTCCTACTGACCAGCAGTCAGCTCTCCTCCAATGCTTCACTGAGGAAAGGCCGCACCCCATGCTAATTCAGGACCCACTAATTACACATGCAGGGCTGAACCAAAACAACACAACTACCCGTGGCTTCCCATCACTCACGTCCTCCCCCCGGTTTGGAGGCAGCCTTCCTAAGTCTCAGTCTGGTGGAGTGAGTTGTAGCAAGAGTTCCTTTAACCTTATGAAAGAGAACTACTGCCAGACCCCGGCCAGGTCCTTGTGTCCTCCCACCGTTCTGGATAGGCTGGGCAGGGCTATGCAGGAATGTGATTGTGTGGGTTTGCATTTCTCAAGCTCTCCAGATAAACCCTCAGCAGCAGGGCTTCGAGCCTCCTGCCGCCTATCTGAATCACACAGGGGGCATGCCGGGGCATGTGGGTAACACAAGCCCAGCCTCTAGGACGTTGTGTCTAACATCTCTCACATGCACGCTCGCTCACTTCTACACAGATACGCACACCAAAGACCCATTAAAATAGCTTGCCCCCACCTCCCTTTTTCCCACCTCCCCACCCAACCTGTACCCTGTGAATGCCACAACGTAAGATCCGAAATTCCAGTGGAGCTCCTGGAAGCTAAAAACTTCCATGTGCCACATAGTGTACATTATTCAGGAGTCAACGTGACTTTCACAGCACCTCTCTCCTGTTAACCCTACCTTGTTTTTCTTCTGCTAGCACAGTGGGCTGGAGTTTTAAGCGCTACTTTTCTTGACAAAGTGGAAAAAGGGAAAAAAAAAAGAGGTCCACCAACTGAAAGAGCTTCATTATGATTACATACACACGAGCACACACACACACACACACACGCAAAACCATCTGGGGGCATTCATGTTCCCACCTGACCAAAGAAGGGAAAGAATTATGATGGTCTTTTTCGCATTTTACACATTCCTTGCATTCCCAGGAGGAACTGAGGTACAGTATCATCACTGTTCTACTTTAAGAGGATGAGGAATGAGGAGAGGCCACCAGAAAAACAGGAAACAGCAAATCGGTCAAAACGCTGCGTGGGTCAGTGGCCTCTCTACGCAATGCAAAGAGACAATAGTACCAGAGACACCAAAGAAAACAACATAAATGCCACAGGGTTATAGGAAAAGTAGATAGCCTATTTTAATCCACTGCATTTTTTAAGGAGATTAGGCTGCTGCACAGAAATAGAGTTTCATTGTCTTAAGTGAACTTGGAAGAATGCCTTGTAATTGTGTGGCAGTGAAATGTTCTTTCTCCATTGTCGGCTGTAAAAACAACAGGTTGGTTTTTAGAATTTCTTTGTCACACTCTCCTGTTGCCCTCAAAGTTAAATCGAGTTTGCTGGTTTGAAGCCAGGTCTGGACTCACCTCCAATTGCATTACACCTAGAGGTGATCTCCCACAGCACCAAGGCCATGGAGTAGACATCTGTTTGCTTGAAGGACTCAATATTCTCCAGGTTTATCCGGGATTCCAGTACTTCTGGGGCCATGTACCTGGCCGTTCCCACCTGAGGAACAATGTATAAACCAAAGTTAAAACATGGTTTCATACCACTTAAGCAGGCTTAACTTACTCCTATCTGAGTCTCAAAGTGCTTACCTTTTGCTTTTAAAAGAAAACTTCCAAGGTATTACAGCAGTCACAAGAATCACAAGACATACAAATGAACTAGTCCCCTTTTTGCTCCTATTCACAGCAACCTCTTCACTCTTTCTGGCTCTATAATTTGCAATTTTCTGACCACTCAATGAAACTTAATTTTAATCTTTGCCAATATAATTTCCTTTGCAGAAAGACCTCATATAGACTTCAGCGTATGAGGCAGTTCTTGGATTCGGAAAACACTGTTAGAATGTCAGTGATTTATTCAGGAATGACTCACGCAACAATAAAAAAAAACCCTCTGTAGTTTTGTATATACTGACAAA
Organism: Chanos chanos; assembly: GCF_902362185.1. NCBI lineage: Eukaryota > Metazoa > Chordata > Actinopteri > Gonorynchiformes > Chanidae > Chanos > Chanos chanos. The sequence continues at coordinate 34,922,764 of NC_044502.1, forward strand.
TTTGAGCATGCTCTTAAACCTGGTGTTAATGAACACAATGCAGGCCTGTGTTGTAAGACAGCAGTGGGAGGCTATAAACAGACATGCAGTACAAACACAGCACCGAAGTCTGGAAAAAAAAAATAATCTTAGTAATAATATGAAATTCGGCTTATTTGAAGTTTATCTAAGGATGGAAGTGCTGATTTTTTTTCTAGGTCATGTTCAAAAGCCCTTCGGCTAAAAAAGTAGCTTAGTGTTTGTTACTCATACATTCATCACCTCTTGTCTTTGCGTTTTCAGTCTGTGAATCATAAATCAGAATAAACACACTGAACAAAGGTCACATACACCAAGACAAAATGATGCCTGAGGGGATTTCCCCTGCAAGTTACTACAAAAACCTCTAAACTGCACATATTCACACTGTCAGCAGTCAGCTTTCTTATATTGCAGAGACACAACAAAACGCCACTGACCTACTCGTCCCATATCTTATGATGAGAAAAAAAGCGTGGCTGCAAATTTAGCATTGCAGACCAATAGAGCCCTGCCAGTTTGTTTAAGCGTTGTCCTCCATGTATCTATCAGGTGCAGAAAAACAGTATCTTACCTGTCCACTGTTGGCCAGATCATCTATGGACAGGGAGTTGTCTAGACGTAGACCCAGGCCAAAGTCACAAAGGCAGCACGTGAGGTCATTTTTTACCAAGATGTTTGAGCTTTTCAGGTCTCTGTGCACAATAGGCACTTTGGGCCGTCCACAAGGGGTGTGGTCACTGTGGAGGTGAGCCACGCCACGTGCCAGCGAGCCTCCCAGCAGACGGAGATCCTCCCAGCTTATGACATGACGGGTGAGGTACTCCTGCAAGTTTCCACGAGGGTGGTAAGCAGTGATTAGCCAGTACTGCTTCTCCACTTTCCTCTCCTCTGCAGTAAGAAAATGCAGAATGTTCTCATGTTTCAAATCGATGTCAGAGAAGATGTCCTTCTCATTCTTCCAGGAGGCGTATTCCTCGTCGGGGAAGATCTTGACAGCTACCGTCTCAAATTGCTCTGACTGACTTTGTTTTAGCTTGGCTTTGTAAACTTCAGCAAAGCGTCCTTTTCCCACCTGCAGGTCCAGCTCGATGGGAAGTGGTTCAGTGTTGTGGTTTAGGTTGTTGGCATGTGTGGAGCTGCTGTCCGAGTGGTCGTCGTCGATCATGATGGCACAGGCGTCGCTGCAGTCCAGAGGTCCTTTACGTTTGGGAGGCTTCGTGGTCTCCCATTCGTTGAGTTTGCGACGGTGGTACACACGGTACCAGTAAAACGAAGCGATGACAAGTAACGCCAACACCAGCAGCGGAAGCAGACTCACCAGGATCACCGAAACAACCTGGGTTTCTATGACACCAGGCCCTACACCTGCTGATGACAGAAGAAAAGGGTTTACAAAATGTACACTGTATCTTATTCAAAACCATATAATGCTTGAATTTTCACTCTCACATGATATTCTTATTTGACTCTATCCATCGTGCATGTCCAGCCAAATGCATTTATGACAGCATGGTATATAAGAGAGCTGTCACTGAGAAACTGAAGACTTGCAAATTGAGATACTGACCAATGCAAACCATTCTGTGATATGGAAACTGGGTGTGTGAAGGCTCCAAATGAAAATACTTGGAGAAAATGTATATACAGAGGCTAGTATCTTTGTCCTTTCAGAAAAATGTATCCCCACAATCTGCCTGCCAACTTAGAACTTGGCTCTACAGACTCAGTCTAAACTTTGGCAGTTACGTGGTCAGAGTGTGTAATCGGAGCTCAATTTTTTTCTGCCTTTCACAATTAAGCAAACTTACATCCTGTCAAATTGACACGGATGCACAAATGTCTAGCGTTTTTCAGGCAAGTTCTTTAAAATAGCTCTGAGGGATCTGAAATATGGAGAACTTGAATAAAGCATTTAAAGTTGTGTACATACATGCACATTGTGGTATCTGTTTGTCTGCGAACCACATAAACAAGAACAACATGTGCACTGCTGGGACTAGTGATATTACGCACTAAAGAGAGTCTCCTTTTTCACGCTATGCAGTTAAACACATCACTGCGTAAGCCAGTGTTTATAGCAGCCAATAAGAATCCTGTCCTCAGACACTCTGACTCACAGATTACTCTTAGAGAGCCTGATTGCTTCAATATTTGCAATGTGTTCTGAATAACACAATTCGGAAGAAAAATTAAAGAGACACATTTCCCATTAGAGTAAAATAGTCCAGACATGATTTCATGTGTAAACTAGGTGGACAAATGGATCGTTGCTAAGCTCCACTGAGTCCAAATACTGTTGGTTTTGGTAAACATGAAATTCCACACCATACTTCGGTGGTGAGCACAGAGCACACAGCTTTTTTTTTTTTTTTTTTTACGTATTTCCGAAAGTTAGACCAGTCTGCAGCGCCATGTTCAGTGTATTTAGTTGCAACTGTGGCACCGAAACCAACGTTATCACCTGTAACTCTGACCATAAAAGACACTACAGTAAAACTGCTGGTCATCTCTCTCGAGTCTAGACCCTTGACTGGCTGTCCTTATTTAACAGTGTTAGAGATATCACCTGCAGAACACTGAACTACGTACACATCTAAGTCATTTAAAGATACAGAAGAAAGCAGGGATCCAAGACATGCAACCTGCAATGGCTTTTGACTACTCAAATGTGAGTTTTGGGTTTTTATGTTTTCGTAGCTTGTCACATATTAACCGAAAGATTACAACCTGATGACGTTTTAAAGTAGACTCTTAAGATTTAGCACATCACTTTACCTCATACCGGCAGTAAAAATATTTCACTGTTTACACAGTGAGACCTAATCGGTACAAAGCGATAAGGACCTTTTCTCCTGACAACAGTCTGCGGTGCAGGTTTACAGGGAAAGGTCAACCACAACCCAGACTGAGCCTGCAACTTGTATTTTTTTGTGGGAACATATGTGAGTTTTCAAAATGTCCCAAACTGCTTCCCAGGTCTATAAATAACTGGCCTTTAATACAGAACTCTCATGATCAAATAGAACGCTTTAGGAGCTATGCCAAACTGGGACTGGTAATATGTTCTATATCTGAGGAGCATCAGGTTCTTTATTTGTTTGTTATGGTTACAACAAGTTTTACAACACGGCTAATACCATCAACATGTCTCACTCTTTTCTTTCTTTTTTCACCCTCTTGCTGTCTGACTTTGGCTGACGATGACTCAACCCTCTTTACACTGTCTGCTTTGTGACTTGAGGCCAGGAATCCACAGCATGGGGGAAAGCTGAAAAAATCTGCACAGACCAGAACGTACAGGCATGTATTCCCCCCCCCCCCCCCCATGTCTTTACCTCTTTTCATCAAAACAATATATGAAGAATAGCTGTAAGGACCAGAATTCATAGAATCAGAAATGCCTTGCTGTAATAATATGCTATGACGTGAGAGTCTTCAGTTCCTTTGTAAGTTTCTGACTAGTAGGCTAGGTAAACTCTGCTGGCTTTGGAACTGACTCCCGGACACTTCCCTAGAGTATGTGGAAACCTTTGAGTAAATAGCCCAGGGCAAAGACATGTGTGTCTGGTGGCTTTACCCTCCAAGAAATACATACGTTCAAGCGATTTTTCCGCACAGTCTAACTGAGAGTTTACAGAACCTCCATAGATATGTGTACCAAAATGAATTAGTAGTCTGAGGAGCAGTAGAATGGAATTGGTTCTTGTGATCTAAATTCCAGGACAAATGTCACCAGCTACTTTAGAGGAACAGCACTTAAAGATTTCCGAGGATGGTATATTAGCAGTATTGAAGCATACCACATTAGCTTTGTCTCCTTTCCTAATGAGGCTAGCAGCTTCACAACCATTAGAATAAATATAAACCCAGCAAGCAACAACTTTCACCTAGTTCATGTCGGCTGATGGTATACTAATAATGATTTCTAGACAACTGTCATACATTATGAAAACAAAGTGTGTATATACTGATTTACCACTTCTATATGTCATGGAAAAGTACGTAAACACAACACTGATATTTCTACATGCTGGACGTCCCTACATGCTGTTGTTCGAATTTTCTGTTCAGCATTATGCGTATGATCTTAGTATTCAAAAAATATTTTGTTTATGAAACCTTGTTACGGTCCAGTCAAAACAAATCTACTGCATCATAAACAGTCTCTGTTTGCCCCCCAGCAAAACAGGTTCGCTCTTGCTCTCCAAAGCTTTTCTATTTATCTGGTGCATATATGAATTCACACAGCACACTCAGATTTCTGGAGGATCTTAGTGATGCAAGGACAAAGGCTTTACACCATACACAGTCACAGTTTAAGTCCTCAAAATGTTATGCTAAGGGGGGGAAAACAATGCAAGGCATTTCTGGAAAAGTAAGCTGTGGCATGACTCCAGTAAATAAACACAGACTTCCTGCGACACGTCTCCAGCAAGGGAGGGAGCAGAGCTTTTTCCCCCAGATGAAGCATGAGCTATCCTGGACAAGGCCTTCCCAGCAGGTTAGAGAACTGGATACTTATTATCGCACTGTTATCAGTAAGATAAGACAAATGACCTATCTAAATACGGAAGGTTTCCAGAGGTCTGTTTACATCTTTTTATATCATGGGATTCTCATTAAATATAGTGTATATGGGATTTAAAGTATGACAGTTGGCCTTAATTTAATCAAGTGCCATGAAAAGACAATGACGAACACATATTTGATGAGCAAACTTTCTCCCATTACATGACGTAAAATGATGTGCAGTAAATGCCGTTTTGTTTACAATGGTCATCTCCATGACCGACGCATTAAGAGCAAACGCTAAACCTTGTTTAAATCTGGGCTTATGTTTGTAACAATGTCTGACTGTTTCCAGTACTATCATAAATCTACTGTATACAGTTTGAAACTTGCTTATATTATGAGTTTTGAATGTGCGTTTACGCACCTGGACCTAAAAACAGACAAATAAACAGACCTGTGAAATCCGTGACTTCCGACTCTAGCCTGGCCGTTTTGGGGCTGAGGTTGTAAACACATGTAAATAAAGTTCTTCCAGTATATACCAAGTCTGAACAGATGGCTTTCCATGTGCCTACAATATTTCTGCTTTGAGTTAAACAGACAGGAAACCACATGTCTGAGAGCCTCAGCCACTCAACTCATATAACATAAGCGTTAATATAGCGATCTGCCTTGAACGACTGCAGAGCTAATGTAGAATTCTGCCTCACATGAGTAAAGCCACTGCTACAATAAAACAGCTTCAGATACTCAGTAACTAGTCTTATACACTCTGAGCATGACACGCAGGTGTCTGATTCATAAAACCTAAATCTAATATACATTCACCAGGAGGTTTCTATGGGAGGGACCTTAGTGGGTCTGGGCCCATCCTCATGGAATCCTGACTCATAAAATCAGCAGGTTCAATTTCCTGTATATTAATATAAAAATCCAACACAATTTAGTGCAAGATGAAATTGAAATAATTCAGTATTAAGTATTGATCAAACATTTTAAAATGTTGCTATGAGTGATAAAACAAGAAGCGAACAAATCAAAGCTATGAATGGACTATGTCAGTGAGTGTATCTGAGACGGAAATTCTGCTAACCAGGCATGTAAAACAAGCCCTGCGGGCTATCCAATAACAAAGTTGCTCATTTGCATTTTTTTTCCCTTTGTTTTGTAATTTTTGGAAAGGAGAAAGAACATCTGGAGAAGCCAACAGCTGGACGACCGGAATGCTCCTCATAACATTTCTCAAAAATGATCTGAACCTAATACTCATAATTGTCCTCTATGCGCTTATCTCTAATAAGCATAGTTTGCGTGTTTGAGAACCAAACATGCAATCTATGCTAAGACTTGTCCCTCAGCTGTATATTAGGCAAATCCAGTGATTTTTCATCCTCGTCACGCAACGCATATAGGTGGTCAGAACAGAACGTACGTAGGACAGGTGCTATGTTTTGAGCATGCTGTCAAAAAAAGACATTCTAAAACGGCCAACGTGATTTCAGACTGAATATTAGGCAAGGTATGGACTGTGGGATGAACTTAACCAGTTGGAGTCATACAGTCATGGCTGTAGCTAGGCTACTACTGGTTACGCATGACAACGAATGGGTGGAGCTAAAGAACAATTCAGTTTTACTCTGTGATATTCACCGCTGAAAAACAAGCTGTCTAAATACTCTAGATAAGACCTAAACCATCGAATGGGGACACTCCTATAATCTGAAGTGCTGTTATGATCGAAATTGTTCAACCTGATTTGAGGACGTCAATTAATGGAAGGCACACTGTTGTTGCCCAAGTTTAGTAGGTGAACTTCAGTAGGTGAACTCTAAAGGTTCACCTACTGAGTACTACTAAAGGTAAGGTAAATGATTTTTGTCTCTTACTTGAGGCAAGACTGCCTAAAGAACCATAAATGGGGTCATTTAGACATGCTTACTGAAAATATAACATGATGTTGTGTAGTTTTATGTTGTGTGAATATGCTGTTCAAATGTACAGTTTTATGTTGGTTTAGATGGAACCACCTCTCCCACAATTCCACATTAACACAAATAGTTTTTACCTGTTTCTTATATATAATGCTGTAGATATATAAGCTGTATAAATAAACCGTATCCAAAGCAACTAAAGCAACTTGCGCATGCTGTTCTCAATTCAGTTGGCTTTATATGAAAACTAGTCAAACATTGCTGCACTTATATGCATGTTTACATAATTTTTTAAAATATCCATAATAGTTTTCAATTATGGCCTTTGGTCTGAGGTTTGGGTTTTGGGTCAGGCATTTGGACTTAGATTCAGGACTAGGGTGAAGTCAAACCATATAGAGGGAACAAATGTTCACTGGCCTGTATGTTTCAAGCCCAGGTTAACTTGGTTTTGATTAAAAAAAGTACCCTATGTTCTTTTCTTGTTTGCTGGTGCCGCTCTTACCTATAGACACTGAGAGCATTATGAACTATATGGACTGCAGAGGAGCATTGTTCGTCACGTGCAGTTATGACTCATGTGATAAACAAAGCACAAGACCATGCAGGTAAATTTGAAGCTGAAAGGCTCATTGTGGCAAGGGAAAGTGTTATAGAGATAACAGTGCGCAGCTTAAAAAAAACATGCTGTAATAATACATTATATGAGCAATCAATACCACAAACGCCTTGTCGAATATGATACTACTGTTTACTGTGGTAATGATCTGCCAATCAAGTGAGATCTGATCCCTGTTATTATTTAAACCAAGCTACTGACATGAGTATTGCTCAATACTGCATTTTCTCTTCTTTTTCGCCTCTTCTTTCGCTTCCATACACCTGTGTGCTTTTTTTTGTCGCAGTGATTCCTGTTTGCACCTTTTGCGGTTAATTGTGCACTTGTGGAGCGCTAAAAATAAGAGCATCTGCTACAGATATCAATGTAAATGTAGACCACTGCCTAATACAACTTAAGCCAATCCTACTATATCAGCCACTCCCTGAGAGAAGCAGTGCTAATGTAGCCTACTTCAGACAACCTGAGTATTTCAACCTCAGCATAAAGCAAGCCAACTTCATACTGAACCAACACCAATATATCAGTGTCAGACAAGCAGAACCTGTGGTGATATAGTTCTCTGTCTCCTGTAACATAAACCAGTGTTGATATAGCAGTTACACAAATACACCCTTCAGAGCCTCTACTATAGTAGTCTACGTCATGCAATCTACACCAATGCTAATCTTAAAAAGGTTTATCAGTGTGTTTCATATCAGTACACATTATATAACTATGCATATACACTGATGCTGTATGTATGTCATGTCACATATTCAGCTCACTACCATACAAGCAAATGCTGCCTCAGTTCAGCTGTGTGGCCATCATGCTGCTGCACTTTATTTTGCAGCATGCATGTAAACTTGGCAACACCTATCACATGGTTACCACTTACAATGCTCTGTGTAGCCACATGTTCCTACAACCGAGATGTATACAATCATCTGTGGTTTCAGACCAGTCCTGATGTTCCGTGCAGTTCAATAAACTAGTCATGCAACTGCACGAGCCTGGTGTCACAATATCTTGTGATGGTTTTGGGGCTCATAGAGATCTGCATTGGTCACTACACCATAGTGGGTCTTCTCTGAACACTTTAGTGTTCTCCTGTTAAATGCCAACTAACTGGAGCCCGGGGCAGCTTAATCTAAATAACTAATCCCAAACCCACTGTAAGACTAAAACAGGTCTACAGGTCTGTAAAAACAGGTTAAACAAGTGGAATGGATGGACATGCAGTAGGATTGAGCAAAAAATTGAGTGAAACAAAAGATGAGTGAAAAGAATAAGCAATGGAGCAGACCCTCACTCTGAGAGAAGACTAGGTTGTCGTTGCATTCTTCATTGGAACAGGAGCAGATATAGAGGGGGCCCTCTGCGGTCTTCTTCTCCTTCATTGTGCAAGTTGTACTGTTGTAGTCGTCCAGCATAATGCCGTGGATAGGCAGCAATGGGTCGTGACACAGTGTTTCAATAGTGTTGTTACCATCACTCTTCCTCCTAGAGAAGAGAAATACATGTACACGCACATGGGTATTCACACATTCATTCAACAAACGTGTACATGAACAAAGATGTACGAAGTTTGCAAGACTGCACAGGGAAAGGAAGGAGTGTAACTTTAACTTACCACACTGCCACACAAATTTCTTCAGCACTCTGGCAAATCGCTGTGATGGTACAATTGGACACACAAGAGCCTGTGCCATTGCAGGTGGAGAGCTGAACGTCACAAAACTTACACAGCTTGGAGAGCTTGAATTCAGGAAACACAGCATCTAAAAATTGACACAAAAAACACCACCACAGTTAAACCCAGCTATTATACACTTTCTTTAAGACTAGCTTTTCTTCATACAGACACTTTACATACACCTTTTATATGTGTGTGTGTGTGTGTGTGTGTGTATATACACAGCGCTATATACAGCTATATATACACACATATATATAGAGCTCTAGAAAAAATTAAGAGACCACAGCAAAATGATCAGTTTCTCTGCAGGAGACCACTACAAAATTATTAGTTTTACAATTTATATGTTTGTGTTTGAGTACAATGAACATTTTTGTTTTACTCTATAAACTACTGACAACATTTCTCCCAAATTCCAAATAAAAAATATTGTCATTTAGAGCATTTATTTGCAGAAAATGACAACTGGTCAAAATAACAAAAAAGATGCAATGTTTTCAGACCTCAAATAATCATCACTAATCCTCCACCAAATTTCACAGTGGGTGTGAGACACTGTGGCTTGTAGGTCTCTCCAGGTCTCCGTCTAACCATTAGACAACCAGGTGTTGGGCAAAGCTGAAAAGTGGACTCATCAGAGAAGATGACCTGACTCCAGTCAACTCTTTTGGCACGGTCAATAGCTATTTTTTTTTTTATGCCATTTGCTTTTGAGGTAGTACTAGTACTGTTTTTGCTGGCCCTATTGCAAGAGGACAGTGATGACCACAGCAGTGGTTTTTATACTTTTCCTTGTTAAATAAGATTTTGTGCAGGTGATCACCTAATCAGTACCTTATTAAGTGAGATTAGGTGTGCTTGTGTTGGAATTCAACAGACACTGGAATGTAATGGCTGCCATACATGTAGAGATGCTGATTTAAGAAGAAATTTGGACTGGTCTCAATTTTTTCCAGGGCTGTGTGTGTGTTTGTGGGTGTGTGTGTGTGTATGTATGTACACTCACTATATACACTTACTATACACACTCACAGTTTCATAAAGGTTGGTGGGTATTGTTGCCTAACCTCAAATCTGAAGAACATTAAAAGTTACAAATAAACAAGCAGACAACCGTAGTCTGACAAAAACAGGAAAACACTGCACCAGACTCTCAAGTCACTCTTTCCAGCAGTTAAACACTGTCACCACAGCCTTGTGGTGACTTGGCAATGAATTGCTGCATTCATTCTGCCCTCAAGGTGGTAACAATGGGTAGTTTTCATTGGTGGTGGTGAAAATAGCTGGCCAATTAGCAACCACTGGCCCCTTTAGTTCATTACGGCCATAATAGCCTAGCAGTATGCTATGACCACAGCTTCCCTCTACTGGGTGCGGGCACACCAGAGTGATGAGTAAAATCAGAGGGAGGGCAGGGCGCTGGGTCACATACTCATGGCGTAATCAGTGAAGATCTCGCGTTCCGTTCTTTTGAACCCTTTTCTCTCTCTTTCTCTTTGACATGTTCAGACCTGCTTTATGCATCCGCACTCCTGACAGACACTCCAGAGATTGTACAGAGTGCTCTGATGTCATATACGTACATGCCAAAGCAAGGAGAAAAAGGGAGACAATATTGGAAACTAATGGACTTGTTTGACAGACAAAAAATGCCAAAGACATTAGATACATCTCTGTTGCTCAGCGGCTTGGTGGAGTTTACAGTAATTTTGCACTGGGTGATGTACTAGAATTCTACAGACAGAATGTCAGCTTCATTGCGTTAATTCTGAGAAATGATGTTCATTTAAAAATCCAACAGTCGTCGAGGAACCAGCATAATGAAACGTGGTACTGGACACAGATAATATGTTTTGCAAAATGGACACAACTGGCGTTCAGAATTAGAGACCTTTTTATAGACATAAAGGCTGCAATGACATTTGGGAGTTACGTTGCAACAATTGATGGGTGTATGCGTGTGTGTGGGTGTGTGTATGTGTGTGCGCGCGCGTGCGCGCGTGTGTGGGTGCGCAAATGAAGTCATCAGAGTGTAATACTGTTGTTGTGGCTGCTCCCTGCAGTGTGCATGCTTGCCCTGATAATAGCTCTCTGCCGCTTGACTGAGGGGAGCAGGAGTTTGGCAAAAGTTCAAAAGAAACAAACCAATTTACTACAGCCACTGAATATAAAATAAATGTCACTGAACTTTGACACTGTGGACTGAGCAATCAGACGAGATCAGCTCATAAAATGAAGCTTAATTAGTAAGGCGAGTAAACAACTGAGAAGATTACTCCAGGGCTTTGAGAGCTGGGCCTAGAGTAAAGTTTTCGTATTCTAGTGGAGAACTGAAGAGTCAGATCGTTAGGTCTTACATTTTACCCATCTAAAACTCTCTCTCCTCTGTCCTCTACTCTTTCACACTCCGCTTCCATAAAGGATGGAGCAGGTGACCTAACAGGGGAAGGAAGCAAGGACAGGACGGATGCGTGGCTTCCCTTCCATGGTTAGAATAACACTCCAGGATAACTTTTACTGTAACACACAGAAATATTGGAGAAAAGTGCGGTGACAGCAGTCACGCATTGTAAGGACACGACGAAGTAGCAAATAGAGTCTGTAACTGACCAACCTTATAGCTGAGATTTGAGACTTCGATCACTTAAATCACTTCAAATCCTAACATTACCCTCCTCCACAGTACAGTGTTAACATTCAAACTGGAGCCTCATTGATGCGTCCTCTTCCACAAGAAAACAAATCCACAAAAAGAGGCACGCAAAAATCTCAGCAGTAAATAACAACAAATTTCGGTCTCAAAGCTCACATAATGACAAATCATCTTCAGTTTCACCACATTACACGAACACCACATCACAGTTGTGCGTAGCGAACGGAACCACACTTTGAACCCGGGGGCTACACGGCGGCCAGCGAAAGCCGAGCAAGCATAGCTTCCTTAAACTCATCAAAGACATCTTTCCCCTCCATTTCCAATCCCCCCCCCATTCCCCTCTTTGGGCTTCAATAAGTGTTTGGCTCAGTCAAGCAGGCCAAGAAGGGATTGCGTCCGCCACGAGGAGAAGAAGACTAATATGGTCATATAAAACCTCTGCACTCTGAGGTTACATGACCCCTCTCCTCATCCCTAAATAGACATTTCTGAGCTTTCTGCACAGAGGCCCAGAAAGGCTAGTGTAAACACAGGCTCATATTCACATGCGGATCCTCAGGCCTAGGCCTTCCAGCCAGGACCTACAAAAGAGCCTTTTTTTTCTTTGCAAGCACTGCACTTCTCTATCTGCTGCTTGGACTGAGGCGTCTTTCATTAAGGGTTCTCAATCCATCCTAATCTCATGTCTGGAGTACACAGTGTGATAAAGCGACTCAAACTCCTTCCATTAAGATTACACATCCACACAAACACACACACAGACGCATGCATGCATACACACATACACGCACACACACACATCTATAGGCACATTAAATAGGATTGGTCTTGTGCTCTTTTGACTGCTCTTGCCTTCAAAGATTTCCATGCAAACTTTGCAAACAAGAAAATCTGCACCACTTGTTTTGAGCAGATCATCCAGACGTAACCTAAATGATTTCATACGATAATATATGAAAACAGTTGCAAGACTGCTTCACCGACAACTATGAAGACATACTGATTTCATGTTGATTTCTTCTGTGATGGTTTTTTTTGTGGAAGGAGAGATACTCTGGTTCCTGGTAAACTGGATAAGAGTGAACACTGGTTTGTTGTCTCAAAGGTCAAACCAGTAAACAGGAAAAACAAAGTATTTTATCTCAACAGAGTCGGACGCTTATTCTATGCCAATGCATTAAGAGCAAAAACAACACATACTAATTTCAAAAACAAAAAAAAAAAACCTCCCGCAATGTTTTAATCGGACAATGTCAAAATAATCTTGTATTGTGTGTGGGTGGCAAACTTTTTCCGGTTAAAAACAAGGCCCCCTGTGGGGTGGGGGATTGAACAGTGACCTCGTAAACAGGAGGACAGCATCTACTGGACAGTGGGATGTCAATATTCCAAAAGCCAGCGTAGGAGTGATCGGAAGAGGAAGAAACATCCTGGAATAAAGAGTACAAACTTACAAATACTTCTGAGGAAGTCAGTTTTTTTTTTTTTTGACCAATACCGCAAACAGGGGTTTTGTGCTTGTACGTGCTATTTGTGATGTATAAAAATAAATAAACAAGGACATAGCTACAACACAGGCAGGATACATCACAAATGTTTCCAGTGTGCTGAAGCAATGAAGTGTGCAAAGCCAGCTGCTGAATTGGAAAAAGTAGTAGGCTGCAGGAAGAGTGACATCTGGAAAAGCAAAAATGTCTTTAACTTATGAATGGCTAAACTTTGGTCCATTCAGCAAAAAGGAGTTTTTACTGCTAAGTAAATAATAATAATAATAAATTAATGCCTTTGGTGTCAGTCAACTTCTGTGAGAGAGAAGAAGGCAGCACTATAAGAGGGCAAGAAGGCAACGAACAAACGTGTGCGCGCGCGCGTGTGCACGCAATATACCATTCACAAACTCCAAAAGATTCTTCGAGATACAAAATATTTGCCAAAACATCAAGATGCCAAAGACCCCTCAGCCTCAACACATCATTCAAGGAGTTTTTAAGGGTGCTGTGTATGATATTTCAGTGAGAAACTGAGACAGGGAGGGACTGTGTTTATCTAATTAGTGCTTAACTCACCTGTGATCACAGGGTACGAGAAACGGGGAAATGACAGGGCAGAAGAAGATAATAAACAAAATGTTTTACTTCAGCAAAACTAAATGATGGCGGACTAAATGACTTAAGAAACCGTCTTCCTCTGCACAATGCCATAAATCTAAAAACTGAATAAAACTTTAGGTGACAATGAGGACGATGAACAATTAAACAGGATGACAGCAAACACTGGTTTGTTCAAGGCGCAGTACCTTTCTGCCAATATTTTCGAAATATTTTAGTGCAAGAACAGGCAATGTAACTCAGCTGTTACTCTCCTATTTCTCTTGATGACAACAAATGCACTTGGAAACTGGACCAAACGCTAGTAAATTTATTGAATGAAGAACTATTCGACTACAAGGCACTGACGATTCAGCAATGGGCAGCCACATAAAGGGAGTCACTAATGCAAGTGTTTACTAAAACATGCATGACAGCGCATAAAAGCGAAATTTACATTTTATACCGACCTTTTAGATGTTAAAATATTATGGAGCGCATAAAAACATTCGTTACGCCAATTCGTTTAAGAATGTTACAGGGTAAATGTAGGGATTGTCAGTTGCGTGCGTTAGCAGGGATGCACATGCACGGACCCATACATTGCAATTGTATTGTAATGCTCCTGAAACATACAGTTAACGGCACTACAGTAGCTGTCGTTACCATAGAACACCTGAACAAATATGTTAGCTATTATAAGAGTTACGTAATTATTGAAAAGTAGCCAATTTGACATGTTATGTTCTTCTATTGGATCACCTGTTGCTCTTGAGTAATAAAACAAGAGTACGCTTGTAGTTCAAAGAGTTGCAGCATGTCTTTGTTAACATAAGAGAAACGCATATTCACTAAATTTTACCTACCCTGCTAAAAACAGAACATACGCAGTGTGTGTGTGTATTCTTGTACAGAGTATTTGATGTGTTGTCGAGATATAGACTCACCAACTCCGCTGCGGTTTAGGACGATCATAGACATGAGGTAAAACGCGCTGCACCACAGCCCAGCACACCGAAATTGCTCCATGTTAAAAGTTATTCTTTCCCACGACTTACATTAATTTACCGACAACAATTTAACTTTGGCTCAGAGAACTTTCTAGTTATCTTGACGCGTAGAGTTTACTTTCTCACCCTTGCGTAGGTAGAACAGTGCCTCTCGTCCCCCGGATTAACTGAAGACTCACGGCAGAAAAATCTATGAGTGAGTGCGCTGTGGGTTGAGTCACTGAATTCTGCTCTGTCGTGAAACAGGAAATCTTTCAGAAAGGGCAGGACTTTCCTCCCTCTCACTAGCAACACATTTCACTCGAGCCTGTAATTATACGCCTTAAATTCAAATTTAGAGTGTGCTTCTTCAAATGACAAGTTTGGGAAGACAGTTTTTTATTTTTGCATATCGAGAGACAATATAATCTTACACCGCCGTAGGGTACCCATATCACAGTACTCAGACTACAGCAATTTATTTAATCTAGTTAGACTCATAAAGTTGATATTTTTATTTTTTTATAAGAAACATAGTTAATGAGAGGGAGAGAGACAGACAGAGAGAGAGAGAGAGAGAGAGAGAGAGAGAGAGAGAGAGCCTCTGTGCACATGTGTATTTCAAGCTGCCTGGAAGAAAATGATAGTGAGGATCTGGATAGAGTCTCTGACTCCACTACAACTGTTGCTGCCTGCCTGACTAATGGATCATGACAGTTGTTAAAGTGTGTAATTAACAGGCTTATCAAGTATTGTTGGGTATTGATAAACAGTTATTGTATACGACTATGCAGTAAGGACAAGACTGACAATATGGCTCTGGGTATTCACAACACATGTAGCATCTGAATTCTTTCTTTCTTTCTTTCTTTCTTTCTTTCTTTCTTTCTTTCTTTCTTTCTTTCTTTCTTTCTTTCTTTCTTTCTTTCTTTCTCCATCTCTGTCTCTCTCACACACTCTCTCTCTCTCTTGTTCCCTGTGTTTCTCACCCACCCTCTGTCTCCTGCCCAGCCCAGCTCAGCAGACCTGAGGTGCCTCTTTCATGGGTCTTAGAGGACAGACAGGCCTGAACATGCTCATAGTGTATAAGGTTGGCACTCAGCCACAGGACCTCCCTTACTTCCCACCCGCACAAAAGACAGAGTGAGAGGTCACTGAGTCTCTGCCTGAAGGACTTTTGCATATGTGATCTAGAGGACCTTAAGTGTTAAAATGGAAAAATACTACAGTAAAACTCGTCATTTAAAGACGCTTATCTCCTGTAGAAATTGTAAAGGTTGTGTTATGAATGATTGTTGTTTGTATGTAATTGTGATTAAGGAGTTTTTCTTGGGGGGGGGGGGGGGGGGGGTCTTACGTAACAGCGTTGAAAGAACAGCCAGCAGAACTCTCAGAGAGCAAACACGTACTCCCATCCTTCATCATTCCTGTCAGCATCCTCCTCATCATGTTAGCTCTGTGTTGTGTTTACATAGAGTCTCACAGTAACAGCCTTTAACCAGCATGCTAGCTGAAATGTAGTGGTTTAACTCATGTTTTTGTTTGTTTTTGTTAAGATCATACAAGCACAACCAATTCTCTTCGTTATTCATTATTGATCTTTGTATACTTTTGTGGGATTTGTATTCTCTGGTATTTTCTGCTTCCAGTCAAATCAGTGTAACTCACAGGAGATTCTTTGTTATTCTAAGTATGATTTTGCAACAGAGACAGCTGATCCATTCTGGAACATAAGTGTGCTGTTTTCTCTAAAGCGGGAAAATGTCCAGAGGACCTTTGGGAATGTTGATGCCACCGTAACGGATGAACAGAGAGAGGCAGAGGCACTCCCAGGACTCTCTCCTTATCATGCTCCAATTACACTCCACTGCACCCCCCACTGGTATAGTGGGTGAATGACATCCAATACTCATTGGCCACCCATGATCTTTTGTCATGTCACACAGAAATGTTGTCAAGAAGAGCCGTTGACCTTTGCTGACTGAGACTAGCAGCCTTCCCTGGCTCCATAATTAAGCAATATAAAATGAGAGGGAGTGCTGTTATACTGTATATCAGCATATCTGTGATTCGAATGTAGACATGAGGCTGCAGGTCACGTGCCAAAGATAATTACAGCCGTGCTGATATACAGTATAACAGCACGACCTCGGGTGTGATATTGCTTTTATACAACAGTTGTACAAACAAGGCTGTTTATCAAGTAACGATAATTTGAGACAACAAATTTTGTTTTTTTTGTCGTTGATCTGGCTCCACCGACAAAAATAGTTCCTTCAGGATTACATTTACATGAGTTGTTAAGCAACAAATAGTTTCTTGACCACAGGTTAGATAGCTAGCTATCTAGCTACCTGCTTTTTATCATATGTGAAAAGGCTAGCTAGCTACTTTCTTTCATACCCAAACGCAGGCTCGTCAGCTACTTTTTGTTAGCTAGCTATTATTTATCATACCAACTGCAGGCAAGCTAGGTCCTTTTTTTTCATACACGGAAATGTACCCACATTTGCACTATCAGTAAATGCGAATTAAGTTCGCTTTGGTGTAATCAACAATTGCATTGGAACATCTGCAAAGTGATATATAGTGGTAAAACGTCCCAGTGCTGTTATACTCTATATTAGCACTCTTTGGAATGCTCTTGTCCAATCAAATTAATCGACCGGAACTAACTATTATGTAACATTCATTATCCCTTATTAAATGATCTCATATTACTTTCAGATGGAAATTTTAGATTTACTACTCAACAATGTACAGACCGAAGTAGAAATGGAGCAGATACTCCGGAAAAAAAATGAGAATAAAAATACATTTCAGACATACCTTTTTTTGGAATTAAACAGCAGTCATCTTATTTGGAGTCTCAGTTTTTAGATGTCAGCTTAAATGTAGTCTAAAAGGATTAAATCATCTCATTCCAACTCAGTTTTTAGATGTCAACTTGAACGTGGCCATAAAGGCTTACAGTATTTTTCAAGCACTTTTGTTTGAAATGAGAAGCGAACTAACAGTAAACTGACTGTGTGCATGGAGTGAACTGCATGACTACCAGTTGGAAAAAACAACAACAGATCAACAAAAAATGATTCCCCAGAGCTAAAACATTAGAAGAAGAAGAAGAAGAAGAAGAAGAAGAAGAAAAAGAAAAAGAAGAGGAAGAAGAAGAAGAAGAGTAAAATATATCCTCTATATGAAGCCTGTCAAGCAAGTGAAATCCTTGCCCTCTGTCTCTGAAGCATCAAGCATAAGACAGAGTGCTGTGGCTTTCCTACATCCTCTTAATGTTTGATCTAGTAGAGCTAATAGACATGTGGTCACGATAATACCACAGTGAACACATTTATCATCACCTCTTCCAAAACACAGACCGTGTCTTTAGAAATGATGCAGTGAAAAAATAATGACAGCCTTGATGTTTTGATTTGTCTTTTCTCTTTTTATCGGTTTACGAAGAGAACTTTGATGTGAACTGTGATCTCAAGATAGACAAAAGAAAATTGGTGGTGTTGAGTTTCTGTTGGTGTGCCTGCTATGACAGTTGCATTGTACATGTCTTACTCTTGGCATCTGATATGCACAGCAGTGCTGAGTCACTTTGAGAAACAACTTGCGGCTGAGTATAATATGTCCTCTCCAGGCACTATAAGTAGCCAGAACCAGCTGTTAACAGAGAGACAAGTTTGAGTGACATGACTGAGTGTGTGAGCAGACACAAGTGACATTTACTTGATAGCTGATCATTCTAAGTAATCCTAATGTAATGTTCACATCATTATGTCAAGGTGATAGTACAGAACATTCATTTCTCAAACGTGAGCCTCTAAAAGAAGAGCGTTAGTTTAGAAGTGCGTTAGTGGAAGAGCAAGGGGTCAACACGTCAGACAGGCCTTTTAGTGTAGGTGTTTGTTTGTTTAAGTTGCTTAACTTAAACTCAGCTTGTTTAAGTGACCTCACTGAATCTCTTTAAATATTTTAAAAAAATGAACATTTTTGCAGGGCTGTATGCAATTTCAGAGGCATGCTGTGTTTACTCCTTAAATTTTTAGAGCGCCAGACTGATGCAATAAAACCATAAATCATACAGTCACTTTACTTTTCAGAGATTTCAACACTGACAAACACCCTCACAATGTGAAACTATCATTTTGTAGTCCTAGTCTTCTCACACTCCCTTCTACCTCTCTCTTTCTCTTGCCCTCTCTCTGGCTCTCTGTTTTTTTTTTTCTCTGTTCCTTGCTGTCTTGCCGCTCACGTTCATACATGATAAAATACTCCATAGTACAAAATGCTGATGTGGAATGTGAGTAACGTATTGTTCTCATTGCCTCTTACATTAAAATGTAGGGGGAAAAAAAAGTAGAGTGAATTTTTGTACTGTTAGAGGGAGGACAACACTGCATTTGAAACAGAGTTTCATGAAATGTGGCAAGTATAACAATGCTTTTTCAAAAGAATAACAAAAATTAAACAAAGATAAGGATGCACTTTGGCTGCGTTTTGTGTTCCTGTTCTAGTCTAACAAGAGACAAGACACTTATTGGGTGACAGAGTGGGTACAATACTGTGATTGTTTTTCGCTGCATTTGTTTTGTGCGGCTCACTTCTTTGGCTCAAGAACAGAGGATGGATGAGTGCTGAGGTGCAAGGCTGTCGAGGAGCTCATGGGAGTGGAGCAGATGGCTCTGAAGAATTCTAGAAACAGCTGCCCATTCCAGGTCTGCTCGGTTAAAACAGCGTATCAGACTCAGACTGCAGATCATATCTGTCTCAGCCATACTGGAACACTTAGAGAGGTAATGTACACTGAGACACACACACACACACACACACACACACACACAGTCTGCTCTAAAAACATGTATACAAAAACACACACACACACACACACTCAATCGTAAATGTACTGGAACTTTTTTTTTTCTACTTTCACCAGTCTTGCCTAAACATGTTTGGTACATGATAATCTGCTGTTCAAATCCAACCTCTAACAAACAGGAAATGGATCCTTAACAAGAATCAGCAACAAATGACAAATCAACCAAGACAAGAAAAAGATCCATTAAAAAATCTGTGTTAGAAAAAAATTAGATAAAAATTGAAAAATAGTCAAAATTAATAAACCGGTCCTGACTGCGAATGATCAACAGTCACCTCAATGAGTCATCCTCAGGCCTCTGGGCTCGATGTGTCATGGAATTTCCTGCTATATTAATCCTTTCACATGTTGACAAAAGGAACCCGGTGCCCACTCAGTCATGCTCTTTTGCAGTCTTTAATCTGCACCTCCTGGGCTCATTGCTGTGACACCATGGAGTTTGCATGAAAAGACTGTGTGTTTGCTTAATTTGAACCAGAGTCATACATTAGAACAAGCTTGCACACTGACACTTACACTTACATTTACAGACACACACACACACACACACACACACAAACATACACACACACACACACACACACACACATTTGTAAAAGTTACATACGAGCACTTTGATATTACTTGAGAAGAGCATTGGTACTATTAGTAATTCGGGAAGAAAGTCTGTAGTCATTTATTTTTTGATTGATCTAAAGAAAAAAGTCAAAGACATTCTTTGAAGGTCTTTCTGGCCAGAGAAAAGCTTGGCTTTATTTGTGCCCCACTAATCTGAGACCAGCACTTTGCTGTTGAAAATGTGTCTGAGCATCTTCGTACTAATCTGACACAGCACCATTTCCCCTTGTGGTTCCAGCTCCATTAATGTGTTCCAGTGCTCTATCTTTTGAGTTCATTGAGAAAAATGTCTGCATATAAACAATGAGTATGAAGAGGAGGATGGAACTGATAAAACTGTATTAGGTTCAGACATCCTTTTTTTGCTAATCAGAAGAAAACTTAAGTGCTTCAAAAATTATTTATGTGGGTTTACATCTTTTTTGGGCCGACGCCTGATCAAAAACAAATTAATGCAATAATTCTAAATGTCAAACGAGAGAAGACCATATCATTCCAATAAATCTAATGAAATGAATAACAGGAAAGAATCAGTCTTACATGTACTGGTACATATCCTAGCTAACAATCACCAAAACAAATGATAAGTTCTTAGGTTTTAAACTACTAAACAGGGCCTTCTGGTATTGGTTAACCTATAAAATGAGCTATTCATTTAGGTAACTGCACTTCACTGTAAATGTATTATCTTCCGGCAGTTATGAACAATTACAAAGGTAACCAGCCAACCAGTCACCCCAGAAAACGTCATTACTAAGTGAATGTGCTTAATCAATACAAATGACTGTGTGTATGTGTGTGTGTGTGTGTGTGTGTGTGTGTGTGAGAGAGAGAGAGAGAGAGAGAGAGAGAGAGAGGCATTTGAGCAGAGATTAGCCCTTAGTATGCAGGGCCTCATTTTGACCTGCGAACCATAGATTAATACAGATGTGATCCAGCTGAAAGCAGACAGGGAGGGGATTGAGGCAAACCCCATGAGAACAGAGTCGGCAGATATTCACACTGTCACACACAGGAGATGTATTGCCTGAAAAGCCAAGGGAAGTAGGAAAGGGAAATCTAGTGTGTATGGTAAACAACTATATCGCAAAGACCTCCTTTGCCTCTGCATATTTTAGCTATTGTCCTCCCTACGACTCCTTGGTCCAAGAGTGGAGCAAGGCCAACCTGGCCAGTGTCCTCTGATAGCATATGTGTTATGTGACAAGTTAAGCGCTGACAAAAAGAGAAAGTGTGAGAAAGAGGGCTGTCAGTGATGAATAGTGTAGAGACCCCCCCCTCTTCTCTCTCTCTCTCTCTGTGTCTCTCTGTCTTTTTCTTGCTCTCTTAACAAAGGCAGGAAGGCAGATGGTTGTTCTAGGAGTTTGCCTGTAGTTCGTGCCTTACAAATGCTCTGGCCAATGCTCTGGGTTTTGCACAACAAAATCCCCCCAAAACCCACACACAGGTCAGTCGTGGTCTGCTTTTAAATCCTTGATTTTTGTACAAAGAGGTGAAGGGGAAAGAAAGGTCACTCAGCACTAGTGTTTTAGTGCCACCCTCAAGTGCAGCACTTCCTATAGCCATTAGGAAGGAGTCAATTACAAGTGGAGTTCTTTTAATGACAAATTACCATACAGCACAGGGGTGGCACAGAGCCTCTATTCAACTATGTACTTAATTACAAGTCAGTCTCTTTGAGAGACCATCACTTTGAGAGAGCTTTGAGATTAAGAGAATATACAGGGTTGTGTAAATAGCTCTTCAGATATGGCTAAGATCATAAAGGGTTTGGTGGTTTGGAGTGAATATTATTTGCTGGGCTGATTTGTTTGTAACAGAGTCCTTTCAGTGATCAGGGTGGGGTGATAGTCATGTGTATGTGTACAGTAAGTTAGAAGGGAAAACCCATAAGGCCGAGATGGGATCCCTGACAGGGGCAGGGGGATGCAGCAGTTTGAGGAGGATCTGGCACGGGCTAAAAACCCATAATGAGACATCAGATCTGTCATTAGACGATGAAAGCGAGGGGAGCAAGGAGTAAACTTTAGCCATCCTATAAACAGAAAACGACTGATTACAGAGACCGTCGATGCTGCAGATACGAGGCATTTGGTGTATTCTCCTCTGGGCAGCTCAACTGAACATACTGTACTCTGCTTTATGTCCCATATATTTTATGAGAGAGGCCTAGAGAACAGAAATGCCTTTATTTATTGACTGAATAAATGAACGCCCATGAAGACGGATTAATGAAAGTTGCCAGAAGATCAAAAAGGATTCATTTTATGCGTATGAGGAATTCAGTTATTAAGCATTTAACAAACTGTGTCATTTGAAAGAAAATGTTGTTTCTGGCAGGCCTTTTCATTCCTTACTGGAGATGATGGAACAGCTGAGGCTGGACTCTACTCCACTAACACGTACAGTATAGTGGTGTAATTGATCCCTGCCACAGAGGGGACAGGAAATCCAGACAGGAATCTGGAGATTGAATAACCCTGAGCCCTGACCAGCCCCTGGCAGCTATTAGCCAATAATGATTTACTGCAGCTGAACTGTGTCAGGCTGAGAGAACCATTATTGTACCTCTAAAAGAACAGCTGATAAGTCTTTTAGTTGTGGTGAGTGTGTGTGTGTGTGTGTGTGTGTATGCACACACATAAATGCCTGGAGAGGAGTGAACACATATAGACACAACCTATACGGTTCAGCTGCTGAGAAGCCTTTTAGTCTCTGTATGACTATGTGCCTCACATGTTGAAAGACTGGCCCAGGCACATATACCATAAAGAGTGATGGGATAGCCAACAAGAGGTTGTGACACCATACGTCTTTAAAGAGAGAATTAAGCTTTTTTTTTGGGGGGGGGGGGGGGGGGGTGTCACAAAAGGAAAGACCAGAAAAGGAGTTTATGGATTGTTGCCCAGAGGGAATAATTAAACGGCTGCAGCATTCCTTTTCCACCTCAGTGTTTACAATGGCAGAGTACCAGGAGAAAATACAACCAGCTAACCGGATTTCAGGGCCACGCTACGCTCAACTTCAGCTTCAGCAATTGATAAAATTCATAAAGCATAAATGATCAGGATCCGAATCACATTTGAACAGTGATTTCCTGTCAGGGATTTATTAGCCAGGCCTTTCTGCCAGCTGACACTTTTAATGTTCATCACAACAACATCCCATTAGAAAGGCTTGCAGTTAGGGTGTTACCTTCATGTTGCAAGAATAAGCCCAAAGAAAGAAATTCGCAGCCAAGAACATTATGTTTATTTATTCTCTCTTGCACCAGTGCACTGACATCACTAATTTCTCTCTCTCTCTCTCTCTCTCTCTCTCTCTCTCTCTCTCTCTCTCTCTCTCTCGCTCTCCCTGTGACTCAAAGTCACATCAGTGTGAATGTATTTCTTGACCTATATCCATTTTAAATTCAAGTTAAGTGTACTTGAAATGATAGCCATGTCAGTGTGTGTACTTGAAATGATAGCCATGTCAAGTGAACATGCTTTTTTCACTCTTACGTTTGACAACAACAATACTCACCCATTTGTATACATAGTTTCACTATGAGTCAAAGAGATGATTCAGGGGCTTTCACTCAAGCATAAAATGTTGACTTCTTTGTCCTTGTAACGACCATGTGAGTGACCTTACAACCTTGAGGTCATATATCTCTAGGGAGAGAATTAAAAGTAGCCAGTGAGTGTGTGAGCATATGAACATGCATACACTCATATAGATTAAGCGTTGAAGTGGACAGTTTATCCACAATACAATGTCTATTCTTGTACCAAACACAGCGGAACTGATACCGACAGTTATCTGTAAAACTTCCCATTCAGGGACGCTGCCATCTCAGTTAACTTATCCTAAATCTCTTACTGTCTATTCTCAAAAAAAAAAAAAAGATTTTTTTCCTACCTCAACGCAAATGGGAAGTCGTTACTCAGCCTGACCAAAATCCCACCTTTCTCACTGTCTTTAAAAGGTTGTCTGCCTTGTTTACTAAGCTTAACATGATTGGAAACAGTGATTCAGACTGAAGAGAATGTTTGCTTTGGCTGAGCTCCCAACTGGGGTATGTCACACACCAGAGAGAGAATTGTCAATACGCACAAGTCATTGTTCACTGCACTCTCAAACCACCGGACTGAAAACTCCCTGCATTGTTTCGAGCTCTCTTAAGGCATGGCCGTGGGTCAGGGAGTGGTGACAGGGTGGGGAACACGTGGCTCTCTGACAGACAAGATTAAGCTGCAGTCATGTCCCAGCGTTTCCCTGCTAATGTTATGCTGTTAACAGTGGCTCTTTTTCACCCGAGTGCTTTTACCACATCTCTGGCCTAGACTGACTGAGACTCAGTGGTTCAAAAATGTGTGTGTGTGTGTGTGTGTGTGTGTGTGTGCGTGTGTGTGGTGTGTGGTGTGTGTGTGTGTGTGTGTGTGTGTGGGCGCGCGCATGTTTGTGACTATTCAAATCACTAAATAAAAATACTTTAAGTTACATGCTTCTATGACAAAGGAAGTCTTGTGATTCTTGTGGTTTTGGTATGGTCTATTCATCTTGCAAAAACAACCAAGTCAAAACAAAAGAGCGCACAGTTACTGTCATGTGTGAAGAGGTACACTAAAGATTTCCAGTACGCACAGGTGACATACTTTGTATTGCTCAAGTCAGACATACAAGCACATCTTTTGGCAATGGAATGCTTTAGTCACACATGGATACACTTTGTGAGCAAAAATTTAATGATTTACTGGAAGTTAAAGCAATACTAAAATGGCCTACCGTGGTTGTGTTTTGTCTTCATGCATTTAAGAGCATTAAACCCAATAAGCCCATTAAAAAAAAAAAAAACATTATTAAGCCCAGTTTACCAATACACATGTTCCCTTTCACTTCAGAAACACTGTTATGCACTTAGAGTCTACAGGATTACACATTTTCATTCTCAGCAAGCTTCACACAAGATAATACAGACAATGCTTGGCCTAACCACTAGCTGATTTGGTGCGCTGGCATTTGGATAGGGCAACAGTTCACTGCTCTCTTATGGAAACATTGCTGATGATCATATGAATCTTGGAGAGGGGGAAAGGACCTCTGTGTTCAACTAACTTAATCTCAGAGGGCCGGAATTTTTCTCTCATAAGCATCACTCATAAGTAAACATGTAAACATTCCCCAGGAGATAGCGACATCAACGATTGCCTCACTGACCTCCACCCTCAGCTGGCAGGCTCAACGCTTCCCCTTCCGCCCCTGTGTTGGGAATTAGCATCAGAATTGTGTGTGTGTGTGTGTGTGTGTCTGTGTGTGTATGATTATTCTGAATCATGTGAAAAAGCCCAGATTCTCCATTAATTTTCTTGGATAAAATGACTTTGGATCTTTGGATCACATTATCATTGGAAAGTGAAATTCTTGAGAAAGCGATTTTGTCCTTTTTCTTGATTTTTCCAAAATTAAGGTCCTCTACAGTAATTGAGCATTCATTCGCAATCTTTCAGTCAGAATATTGGCATATATTAAAGGAATCGTATTTTGATCCAAACCTGTTGTGCTTTGGCTCTGTTTGTATTGTGCTTGCATAATGCTCTTAAATAAGCCTACATGAAAACATTTTTTATTTGTCTGCCAGTTTAAATAAGTTAATCAAAACCAGCTGTGATCACCAAGGGACCAGTAAGGCATAGTTTATTCACTCGTTCAATTTGAAATTTCCACCATGTTTTCTTAAATCATTAAGTCTTGTAGTCAAAACATCTCAGTCACTGCTTTTGACTCCATAATAAGTTCTAGCTTGAGAATAGGTAATACACAATTATGTTTGGAGTCTTTTGGACATATAGAAATCAGTTTACCATGGTGAGTGTTTTCCATCCAATAATCCTGATTCTGACCACGATGCCTATTATTCTGTTTTGACTGTTAAGATGTATTTTTTAAAATGTACCACGTCTCACGGTCAATGACGTCTAAAAGAGCTTTCTCAGAGACACTGTGTGAAGGTGAATAATCTACCTCTATTCATGCAAAAGAAAAAAAAGAGCATAAAGAATGTGAATGTGTCCAACACAACCTTCTCAGCTCTTATGAAACATACCCTTTCATCTCCATGACTTCTGAGTTCAGCTGTTGAAACAATTAGAAAAAAAAAAAAAGAACAAAAAAGAGAACATCTGTTTAACTACTCAGCTCATACAGCACACTGAAAAACAAAGGGAAAATACGTCTTTTGATGAATATGACAGGTGAGAGGGGGGGGGGGGGGGGAGAGAGAGAGAGAGAGAGAGAGAGAGAGAGAGAGAGAGATGAGTGGTCAGAGCGTAAGGGACTAAATCATTCATGAGAATGAGTAAAAAAGAAAGAAAGAAAGAAAGAAATTGGAAGTACACAGTGTTTTTTTTTTATTAATCAGCATAACCTGATCTGTTGCAGTCACACCTACAATTTCCCATTTGCTAATCCATTTCCTCATGCCACAATATTATCCTGAGATAAACTTGTGCTTGGATTGGAAAAGTGCACCCCCCACCCCCCTCTGAACCATCCGCTTTCCACCCATCTGCTTGGGAAAATAACCCTACGAATTCAGTACCAACCCTTTGGCTAGTCTGAATATATCTAGTGAAATTTACATTTTTCAAGCCAACTTTTAATTACTTTGTATGGACAAGTCTCTCCCTCTCTCTTTCTTTCTTTCTTTCTTTCTTTCTTTCTTTCTTTCTTTCTTTCTTTCTTTCTTTCTCTCTCTAGTATTAAAAGTTGTAAAGTATATTATAACATGATGGTGCCCTGAGTTGTCTGTGCTATAGTGAGGAGGTGTTTAAATGTGAGGGAAGTGGGTGGCTGCTTAGTTTGGCATCTCTCTATGAAGTGTTTGGACAGCTGTACGGCTGTCTGCAAGCTCCAGTGTTTGAGAAGCTCAGACTCTCTAGGATAAGATGTTAGAGTTTATCTCATTCCTCAAGATTTTTAAGATTGAAAAGCCACGACCAGTAATCCAGGTTCCGTTTATTGTCCAGCTTTCTAGTCATGTACACTACAAAAAGTCACAATGAGGTACTGAGGCCTGTATGGGAAAGGTAACCCATACCAAAAAATGAATGTAATGTAAATTAGAAACAGCAATGCCTGCAATGTTGAAAAAACATACAAACATGCTGTGAACCTTAAAAATGCTGATACACACTAATTGTGTGTGTGTGTGTGTGTGTGTGTGTGTGCGTGTGTGTGTGTGTGTGCGTGCGTGTGTGTATATGTGTGTATATGTGTGTGTGTGCATTTGTAGAGAACAGTGGTATGTTTTTCTGAATGACCCCTGTCCACCCAGCAGGCTTTGTCTCACTGCTCTGGTATGTAGCGCTCACAGCCTCCTCCTTCGCTGTCTCCTTCACTTCACATGTTCATCTTTCCACCAGACAATAGGCTTTTTAAATCACTTTACTCCTCTTCCCCCTTTTATGACTGCGCAGAGAGCTCTAGTGGTACTGTAGACTGAGTGTTTTGTTAGCTGAGTGGCAGAAGGTGACTTGTGGTCAAGTGTTTAAAGTGGGAGTCATGCATGGCAACTTGTCTGTACAGCAACGTGTGTCTTTGTAAGACTGGACATGTGAATGAGATTGACAGACAGTGTGGCAGTTAAAGGAGAATTAGGCTACAATTAGACGACAAGAGAAACAGAGAGAGAGAGAGAGAGAGAGAGACGTAAAGACTGAGGGAGAGAAGCACGGCCAGAGCGTAAAGGACTCAATCATTTAAAGCTACTTATCTCCAAGTGTTTTTATGGGCTTTCCATTAACAAGCACTAGCACTGCAGTCTAGACTCCTTATGACTGGACTGTATGTGTCTGTATGTATAAAGACCAGAATGAATTTAAACAGCAGATGTCTGTCTTTAAGCTGAGGTCACAATACAACAGTGAAGGCCAATGTAAGAAAAAAAAAGAAGGCACAAAATCATCAAAACGACAAGACACAAGGATCTCTCTTGCGTCTATGAAATGCGACATTTAACCTTTAAATTCGGCAGGCTAAGCCAGAAAAAAAAAAAAGAAGGAGCGAGATCAAACCCTCTGTTTAACTCAAATAGACAAATCTGCTTCAACAAGCACCAGTTTTTAATGGTCAGGTGACTAATAGGATCAGCCAGGAGAGCAAAACTGCTAATTGAGGTGAGGTTTTTTTGTTTTTTTTTTTTCCCTCTCAGTGCTTTTAGAGGGAGCAGATAAACTGTGACCAAATCACGTTAGCAGCCTTGGAATATGAGGAGAGCTGCGTGTATTCAGCTATGTCAATACCCTCTGAAAAGGCTAAACAGCACAGCACGACACCTCTGTTACCGCACTGTCAGTAACAGAGAACATTTTGAGAACATGCAGCGGCAATCTATTCACTATACTGTGGCACGTCTGCCGTCTGACATGAAACCAAGAACAAATCGACAGTTTGGCTTTGGGTTCTCTGGAGTATAATGAAATATGTTCCAACGTAGAGTTTTCATTGGCGTACGTAGCGTCTGCTTTCTTTTTCAATGTTCATTCTTTGTTAAAAAAGAAAGATAACAAATATATCACATACGTGTACTTCACTCTTCCAGGCTCACGTTTGACAACTTACCATTAAGAGTTCAGGTCAAATCTGCATTTGGTTCACACAGCTGTTCACTTTTAAAAATTCAGGAGTTTCTTTCTTTCTTTCTTTCTTTCTTTCTTTTTTTTTTTTTTAAATTTTAGTTTAACAACCTGGAACGTAAACACAGTGTAATATTCGTGCAAAGCCTTAACTTGTCTGTTAAAATGTTCCTCTATTTTTATGGAAAAATAGATTAAACATGCATTTCAAATTTGTTATGATTCATAATTTTAAGCAAAGAGTGAAGTGACGAAGTGGTCACTCTCAACACTGTCACACCATCACATGTTTTCAAAGCTAATTACTGTAGTCTAATATTATAATATCTAATTACTCCCCTTTAATTACTACCTGGGTATATAAAGCAGGCTCCTCTGTGTTGGGAGGTGATCAAACTAATGATCTCTTATTATGCCACTAAACCCACTGACAAGAAGAACCATGAACCGTGCTGGGACATAGCTCTTACTGTCACAGATAAGAGCTATTTCAAACCCTTTACAACCCCAGGTAAAAACTTTGACATTCAAAACAGGAAGCATGCTTATCAAGAACAAAAGGTGTCAGTATCTTTTTTCAGAGAAAACACTGCACTGTAGAGGTGGAGGAGAAAGTTAAATAGGGAGAGAGAGAGAGAGAGGGAAGGGAGGGAGGTAAACGGGTGATGTTATTGATCTCTGAGGGTGTAGAGGACAGAGGGAGGGGTGATCTTACTGCTGGGAAGAGACAGACACTTGATCTGTGAGACATTTCCGTCTTAACAGGTTGCAGATGTCCATGACACTGGCTCATTCATGACTAAAAAACATTGTGTCTGAGAAAAGAAAAAGTAAAGCATCAAGAGGCTCATCTTTTCTAATGTATGGAAATATTGATCTCTCTCTGAGGTTGCTATGGCCTCTATACAGTTGAACCTGAAAACACCATAAACATCGGATTCATGACTAAATGCTTCTGAAATCTATGGATAATAGTCCTCTTGTCTCTCCATACATGCTTCAACATGTGATAAATATGAATGGCTAATGGTTAGCCATTAGCAAGAACATGAACTCGCCTAAACCCTCGACTGATTTATATCTAAGTCTGTTTAACCTCTTCTCTGCATTCTATGAAAGTTTTATGGAGATTTATTAGATATTCAAAAATAATAGGTTGTTTATAGCAGATTTCCCTCTATTCCACACAGAAGACTTATTGGTAAGTTAAGGATGAAATGGCTCTAATCAGAGACTGAGTAGAAACTACGCCACTGATTGGTCCTAAATTAGCTCTCATTTATCTCTGGGCTCTGACTTATGCCCAGCTTATCATTCAGCTCATTAATGGGCTGGACAAACTGTTTAACTTTTTTTTTCTTCTTCTGGATCTACAGTCTCTAAAGAGGTAATGAATGCTCAAACCGCTTAACTATTCATGAAAACACACTGAGCACACTGCCATAAGTGCAAATATGCACACACACACACACACACACACACACACACACACACACACACACACATATAAAGAGATGCATGCATGCACGCACGCATGCGCGCGCACACACACACACACACACACACACACACACACACACACACACACACATACACACACACACACACATACGCGCGCGTGCACACACATGCACACACACACACACACACACACACACACACACACACACACACACACACACACACACACACACACATTTCTGCTTGCAAACACTGTAGCTGTGGCCTGTGAGTACAGAAAACCATTATGATTGTTTCATCCTCTCTCTCTCTGTCTCTCTCTCTCTCTCTCTCTCTCTCTCTCTCTCTCTATCTCTTTTTTTCTCTCTCTCTCTCTCTCTCTCTTTCCCCCTCTCCCTCATGACCTGACTAGACCTACAACTATTGAGTTTCTATATGGGAAATATCTATTCCCTCATCTTCGCAAACAATTGGAAATAGGAACTGCTGAGCCACAAATCAGGAGCCTTCATATCTACTTTTAAACTGTCACTTAAATGTTTTTTTCCATGTGACAGCAGTAAAATCCCCCTGTTTTACTCAGAGGAATTCAGCAGTATGCCCCTCGCTGCTGGACATGTTAACAGGCCCCTGTACTTCTTCACCACACTACACACTGCCACTGTTTACCTCTGTTGTCAGGGTTGAAACCATAGCAACCAGTCTTGCCATATGAGGAGCTTTTAAGCCTCCCATATCTGGAGAGAGAGAGAGAGAGAAAGAGAGAGAGAGACAGAGAGAGAGACAGTGGAAACAGGAGAGAGGGGGAAAAAAGACGTCTGTGCAAAATTCCACATTCCACATCCAGGAAAACAACAGAGGGAAAAGTCAGAGGGAATGACAGGAAAAGAGAGAGAAAAGGAGAGCGAGAGAGAGAGAGAGAGAGAGAGAGAGAGAGAGAGAGAGAGAGAAAGAGTTATGTCAGTATTTGGGAGAGCAGTGTTGTGAGAAGTCTTACATGAACCCGAAATGTGGATCTTTACACACATGATGTATTTCAGGCTTAATAGTATTGAACTGCTGGTCCCAACATTCTCTCTCCGTGCTGAGCAGAGTGTGTTTTGGCTAAAGATTTCAAACTGGGACTGGACTGTGGTGGGTCCACGTCACTTCTTACCTCATTCAAAATCCAAATGAGAACTCAGAAATTATACTTGCCTTGGACAAAGTTTAATAAATTTGCAGCGTTTCAACACAGAGAGTAAAACACACACACACACACACACACACACACACACATAACTGACAGGTACCAGTTAACTCTTGGAATGTCTTTGCTGGAGTGTCATGTTTTATTCTTTTCAATATGAATGACTCCAAGAAGTTTCTATTATTTATTACAATAACCATTCTTTAAACTGCAACATTTTGGTGAAGGGATGTTTTAGTACTATTATCTGCTAGCAGATGGAGACATTGTTGTAGATGACTTCTAAACTGGCCTTACAGACTGACCTGCTCTTCTTTAGCCTATTATGCCTTCATAGTAATGGCTACAATGACTGATGACTACATCAGTTTTCCAGGGTCAGCCGGCTCACGGATATTTGCTCTATATGTATGTATGTATGTATTTATTTATTTTTTCATGAATGTTATTAAACTCTCCTCTCCTCCTCTCTTCTCCTCCGAGAAATCGGGCTTCAGTGCTTGCAGTTTGTTGTGACAGATTAAGCTTTTTTAAACGGTTGCCATAACGTTGACACAGTTATTCTGCCTCTCAGTGATAGTAACAGGGAGTTCTAATAACAGGACAGAGAGCAGGGAGCCAGAGCTGTGTCATCCGTTCTTCCTAGCCTGGAAAGGAGAAGTCATGTGACAGTCAGTGTGCGTTAAGGAAGGGGTGGGGGGTGGGGGGTGGGGGTTAATGAGGATAAGTCCGCGTTACCAACGAAAACAGAGAGACGCACTGAATGTCCTCTACCAGGAGAAATAGAGTACACATCATGTTTAAAAGAGTAGTGTACTGAAACAGTTTGAGACACTGGACAAATAATAGACGCTCTCTGCATTTCCTGTTTGAAAGTACAACCACAGTTTTTTTAGAAACCATTGAGAAGGTTAATGTCTGACAAGTGAATGTCTACTCATATAAAATGAAGAGGTTTCGACCACTGAGTATTCACCCGTGTTACCATAGAAACGTTTTGTGGTAGGTGTCGAGGTTTTTTTTTTTTTGGTTTTTTTTTTTTGTGAATCTCTGGGTTTTGCAGGTAACCTTAGAAATGCGTGGGCCAACTGGCAGACTCTACTGCGAGGGCCAGCCAGTTTCTCTCTCACACTCCCATGCTCTCCAGATGTGCTGCTTTTGGCTGGCTCTAAGCCTTCGGAAAAGGAGCACAGCGCTGCCTGCCAGAGCAGCTCCCAGTGGTATGGGCCTTCTCGTAAATTGTCTTGGCCGCCACCTTCCTGGCCTGTTGGTGTTTTCTACCTCAGGGTACTGTTAAATCTGAGGAATCTGCTTATATTTTTCGTGTGTTGCACTGTACTAATGGAATCATTTTATCTCTGCTGTTGAAATTCTGCTTATTATTCTTTTCTTTTTCACGGTAATATTTATGAAGTGGAAAAAAAAAGAAACAGAAAAAAAATTTCAAGAGATTTACAAAAGCTGTTTTCTGGTATTTAGAGGTCAATGACCCCTTGAGGACTGTGATAAAAGAGCCAAAATATTAGGTCGCATATTCATTTATAATGTTGATTTTGCAAAACAACATTGCAGATTTATTTTTAAACCAGCACTGCTTTAAAGGTACAGCAACAAGTTAGGCTGAGGGATAATGAAGGCTAATAGGACACAAGTACTTTATTTAAAGCTTCTAAATGGTCATTTGTTTCCAACTGTGTAACTCTCTATGAATTTTATATCATTCCATAAGTGAGCATACCTTAAGAGAAACATGGCCATGCACATGTAACCCCATCCTTCCTCGCCCTCCCAAGAAAAGCTTGATATGCATGTCAAAACCTGCAGACACAACTGGCTTTAACATAAATCACTGCTCTCTGACAAACACAAGTGTGTTAGCTTTCAAATCTGTTCACCCTGTAAAAACACAGGCTGAGGAGTTCACGACCACAATCAATCTCTAAAGCCGAGTTGCACAATATCCATCCTCTGTTATTTTTTTTTTTTTTAAAATTTTTTTTTGTTTTAATGAAACACTGCATATAACAACTTAATCTGTGGAAGATTATTCCAAACCAAGAGTAGTGCAGATCAAATCTTGATCTTTCCAAGTGATAATGGAAGCTCAATGCATTTACATATTTCTTAACATCTCCCTGAGGTGATTGTACTCGTCTGCACTGAACTTTTGCGTCTGTTCCTTTTTTTTTTTTTTTTTTGTTCGAGATAGGATTTCAAAGTGGAAACGTCAAAGTGAAGTGACAGACTGAGAAATCCCTTCTGAGTGGTGTCCAGTGCTTTTTGACTTTGAGGCTCTACAGGCTGTAGAAGGCTCATTCCCACAGTCAGTCCGTGTTGAATAGCAACATATTGAGAGAAACAGAGAGATCAAGAAGACTCATCCTTGCTGGATCCATATCGTTGTTTCTCATTACACAATGTTTCCCAGGACCTTTGTCTGGAACGATAGCCAAAATGGCATGATACAGCTCTTCCAATCATATGATACGCCAAGAGACAAAGCGGAGCGAAGAAGTGAGAAAAAGCAGAGGGAAAAAAGGATAAAGACGAAAAAAAAAGGTGTGGAGAGAAGGAAGAAAGCAGGAGGAAAAAGAAGAAGGAGAGAATGACATAGGGAGGACAAGACTAATAGGAGTTAAAATGACAGGTCACCTCTGGAGCGTAGTACATGTGTGTTTGTGCATTAGTGTGTTGGGAAAGAGTTGATTTACGTGGGGTAAACACACATGAGGATGGTTGTCTTGACTCTTTACTGTTACGCTGAATGTCCCTCGTCATTCTGATCAAGCCAAAATACGGACGCCTCAGGACAAACTTCCATAAAACCGGTTTTGTTTCAGCGACTATAACCACTGCTCTAACTAATTTACTGCTCATAACCAGTAAGTCAAAGAGAAAACCGTTGATTAGAAAAGACAAAATTGATTCATTTCATAGGGAGAAGAACAAGAATGTCCTCAGTGTGTAGAATGGAAGAATCTTTCTCGTCCTCTCCTTCTAAATGTCAGATATGAACTTGCCTATTGTTTGGGCTGAATGGGGTGGGTAGAAGAAGGTCAACGCTGGGGCAGTGGAGTGGAAAGGTCTCCTCTAACCTCTCAAACGAACACTTGTGTGGTGGAACAATTCGCCTATCGATCAGGCTGGAGTTTGTGGGAGGAGGGTGGGTGCCACTGGTTATATTAAGAGAAGGCCAGAGATCACAGGCCTCTCATTCCTTCCACTGAAGTGCTCTCTCATGCATTCAGTCTGTCTCTCACAATAAACATAAAACTGCATGGATTTGGCCTTGCTCTAAATACTTGCCCTATTGAGCAAGAATCTTAAGCTTCTCACCGTTAACAGTAAGAACGTCTACACAAGCGATGATATGTGTAGTGAACGTGTTTGTGTGTAAATGTTTGAATACATACAAAAGAAGTAAAGACAGTTCTGCTTGGTTTGTCCCCTTTTTTTTTCAGCAGACTGATTTCTGCCTCGGACAAACAACTACCATATAGTGATTACTAGAAACAAATACCAGTAGTACTTTGGTCCTCCAGTAACCATCGCTGGATAATGTCTTTTGGTTGTGAAACCTCAGTCCCCTCTGCTGGTTTGCTTTTGAAATTACATTGGTAATATTTCTGGTATTTAATAAAAAGCTGCTACTTTCCCAACAGTCATTTCTAGATGGTTTTTGTATTGTTTTTTTCCTATCACACCATTATTATTCTTTTGTGAGCATATTTCATGGTTTTGAATATTTTTGCGCATTTCCTCTAAACCTTCTATTTGTGAATTCAGAGAGGATGGACAAATTACAAGAATACAGAGCTTAATTTAATTGAGTTCAAAGATTTTTTTTTTTATTGAAAGCTTCATCAAAAGAAAACAAAAGTAATAAACCAAAGTTTAAACCTAACATCCACTGATCTACAGAAACTCTCATGAGCACAACTTGAAGACACGGGAGGCAATGAATGTGTAGCAACATAACATTTTAAAAAAGAAAAATAGAAACAAAACCAAAACAAAAAAAATAGCATCATAGAACTGTTCCGTTTCATCATCTTTTAAACACCTGTACAAAAAAAAAAACTCCATAAATATTTTTCTTTTTCTATTTCCTCTGTCAATAAGTTACTTTGTAATAGAGGTCTTGCAGTTTTCATGGATTTGGTTGAACTTAGTTTAACTGTATTTCCTAGCTTTCACTCTAATATCCTCCCATTTCTGTAGCCAGAGGGCTTGGTAGGACAACATGTGAAGTGAGAGAACTACCACCAAACTGTTAAAGCTCAACAGGCATCTAAAATGGGGGGATGTCCAAACAACACAAAGGACATGTTCATCTGTGTGACCCATTTGGGCATTTCCATTTTCTTAGAATTGGCCTTTATTTATGCCAGTAAAATGTGCTGAAACACCATCCTACCACACTGAAAACCTTTACAAGCCTTGTCTGTACCTTGAGGTAAACTGTTTAAATACTGATTTTGACAGATTGAGAGCCTTCTGTTCTGTGTAGTATTATAATAATATCATTTCAGTTAGAGGATTTACTGGATCAGTCAGGCAATTACTCGCCTTGCCTCTCTTGATGGTGAGGCAACGCAGACGTTTTATGTATGAACCTCTATGGAATGTCAGAAACCTACCAAATGTCCCTACCCCGTGTTTTGGACAAATGCAAAGCGAATCTTGGTGTAAAAATGAGTTTCTGATCTAATAATACACAAATTTAAATATTTATTTTATGTGAATCCTCTAAAAGCCACGAAGAATTAAGGCATGACTTATTGATGAAAGTGGCGTTATATGCTACAGCAAACCCCTCAAAACTGCGCATTATTTCCAAAAGGTTTAATTTGAAGTGGCTCCAACCCGATCCATCTTCTCTAAAAATTTCATCACTCATCACTTTTACATCATGTGTCCTACCACAACCCTAGCCATGGTGGCCCATCACATTGTCAATTATAATACATTTTGAGATTTTTAATCCAGTGAATCAGTGTCGCAAAGAGGGCGGGAGATTCATAGCCAATTAAAATTACGGCTCGGTAGTTGGGGCACAGCCTGCAACAATGCAGATTCAGCAACTGCTAGTATAAACTTGCTGTCTGTTCAACATTTGTACCTTCTAATTCTATCTTATTATGTTAGCATTAAAATAACCAGGGAGAAATTAGAAACATTACTACACAACTGCAAGAACGCTGATCAGGCTAGACCTCTCCCTCTTGAACACTGATGTTCTAGCTCTCAAATACTGAACACTGGATAGCAGCAAATGCATGTTAAAGGAGAAGTTTCCTTAGACATATGGGCTTATTATAACCTTTACAATGTTTTTCGACGAAACGGATTAATTTTTAGTTTCTAGAACTTTTCACCAAAATGTTAATTTAGTATTGACCGAAAGTAATGAGTACACTGATTAATATGCTACTGACAGTCAAGGTAATGATGACCGTGAATTTCATAATAATCTTTTTTTTTTTTAAACTGGCAAACGGGTTTTAAAAATAAATTCCTATGATTTGCCAGTGGGGATTGTTTGCATTCAGTCCAAAGGACACGGGATGAGGCAGCATTTTAGGCCTACTATTTGTCTTTAAGACAGCATGTAGAACAATTTCGCTCAGTCATCCGTGCATTAATTTACTTATTGAATTTCAAAATGTAAACAGGCATCACTGGTCGCATACAATAAGCTTGCTGACAACTTAATTATAAGGTCAAAATGGGCCCATATGTTAGCAAAGTTGGACTTCTCCTTTAAAAGTTGACTCTGGAGAAAGGCAGCAGATGAAAGAAACAAAAATAGAGACAGTCATTTTTTTTCTTACTAAAACAAGTTTCTGTGTAGATGAAAGAGATGAAAATGAGTAAGACGTTAGCTTGTTTCTTCCTTGTTGTAGCAGCGTTGTCCTTTGCTGTGAAAGAGTCTTGTCTAGCCATAACATGTCGCCGTACTTAGCTTTACAAAGTCCTGCCATCACTGTAATAGAGGGGCGTGCCTACAGGTGAAACTTGGAGAATAGATGGTGGATGAATGACTACTCTCCAGTCTCTCTGGCATTGCTGGATCACAGTTCAGTCTCACGATTCTATTTTATCAGCTAGCAGGGATGCTGCTGGTGGCTGAAACAGTGGGAATCAGAAGAATCTGCTGCAATGACATTATGACATTTACAATCTTTCTGTCATTACTGCCCCCTGGTGGCTCCCAGTATCATTAATCAAACATAACGGTTCACGCCATTATGTCATTATAATAATAACTCGTTGCAAATTGCACCCAAAGTCCTCTCAGCTGGGTCAGAGAGTTAAGGGGTTTAAAAGAGAATCTAGCCTGCTTTGACAACATACATGGATCTTTTGTGCATTCTGTGAAGTTCTCTGAGTTGGTCTCCATTTTTCAGAGGAGTCCAGGATGTTTTAGGGAAGATCTTAAGTTGTTGTACACGAAGATAACAACATGAGAGCTTGGACACATTAATGAGAATATCAAGAATATTATCCCAGAGAACATCAGATGATACATAAGCTAGTTTAGTGGGAAAACAAAATGAAAAAATACAGGAAAAAAAGAGAGACAAACAAAAAGGAATTCATGTGACGGAACAAAACAAGAAGCACTCGTTGTACATATTTAAACTCTTTGTGCATATACCACTTATAATAAACAAACAGGCAGCAATAGAGGTTGATGTTTGTAGAAATGATTAGTGGTCAGTGTTTTTTTTTTTTCGTGGTGTTGATTTGAGGTCTTCTTGAAGGCTTTTCATTTAAATTTAGAGTTGCCCTCTCTGGTTTCTTTACTCGTAAAACAAACTCTCTGACACTCTATTTTAGCTTATTATAGACAAACAAAGGTAGCTCTGATTCTCCGAACCTTGTCTGGATATCAGTTACCTGTGCTTTGGCCATTCAGAGCTTCACAACTTTGTGACAAGGCACTCAAGTGACAGTTTGATCCCATGTTTCATGTTTACAGTTACTCAGAATGCCTACAGCTTCTCATTTCATGGATATGCAATGAATTGAATCGATTATTTTGAAGTATGTTTTTTTATGTATATGAATGTACATATATCTTCAAAAAGGGGAAGACTAAACATAGAAATGTCATTGAAGTGCAGGCCTTAGGCACATACTACAAAATACAGTCCTCATAGATATAGCTCTTATTTCATTGGCCTCTGTAAGCAACACCTTTGCCCTTGACTGAGCTGCCTGACATTAAGGTACAACGTTTAGCATCATTTCCTGCATCTCCTCACGGCAGACGTGAAATAAATGAGGTAGTGAGCTATACACAGAGTTTAAATACATACAACAGAGAGCATGTTACAGCTTGACTCCTTACACAGACCTTTGAAGAAAAGGATAAAAAAAAAGGAGAGAAAAGGATGAATGATTCCCCTGAAACAGCCATGTCTCACATAATGAGCTGAGACCAAAGAAGAGTTGATAGCACTGATTGATCCTGGCGGTTAAATTTAAAACACTGAGTTAGAGGGAGTCCTCTTGATGCCCTCTTGTGTGAATATGATGACCTAGAAATGCACGACATTTTCTTTTTTTTTTCTTTTTCTTTTCTTTTTTTTTTTAATGATAGATTGAATTAAAGCTGTACCAGCGGAAGCAAGGTTAAACATACAACAAAAAAAAAATGCAGGTGATGTACTGGTTTGACCATCTAGGTCAAACAAATACGTCTGTAAGACAACAGCCAGAGGAATGAGGACAACCAGGCAAAATTATCAAATATAAAATAAAAAAAATAAAAAAAATCGGTCTACTCCACTGTCTCTAGACGGGTTTCTTCAT
Source organism: Chanos chanos (assembly GCF_902362185.1). Lineage (NCBI taxonomy): Eukaryota > Metazoa > Chordata > Actinopteri > Gonorynchiformes > Chanidae > Chanos > Chanos chanos. The sequence goes on from NC_044502.1 coordinate 34,961,849, forward strand.
CTTTGGTATAAAATATGCCATCTGGCTGCATTTGATCAACAGCTATGAAAGACTAAAGAAATTGTCAACAATTTCCTATTACTATTGCTTTTTGCACACATTTGCTTTTTTTTTTTTTTTTTTTTTTTAATCCATAAGCTCCTATCTATAGTTTGCACTGCCAATATTTTTTTTTCTCCATTGTTTTAATTTTTAATTTTTTTTTTTCGTTTGTTTGTTTGCAATGAGACAAGCAAAGCAGGCTAAAAACACCTTAAAGCTCATAAAAAATATTGCAGATAAAAACATTAATGCCATTTAAAAAAAAAGAAGAGAAACACCACACAATAAACTGCATTTCCCACAATGCAGTGGTTCAACACTTTTCTCTGGTTCTGAAAATGCCACTCTCACTTGTAATCGTCAAGATACTATTTTATTTTCGTTTTCTGTTCTCTCTTTGAAACCCAAAGTTGCCACTGATAATTTAAAATGTCTTCAAAGATCCCTTCACAACACACTGTACAGCTGAAATCATAGATCTCCATTCTGTGCATTGTTTTTGCACTGTTCAATCAGTTCATTTAATAAGTTCTCTCTTTTCGACATGATGTTTGACTGGGAAAAGTCTTTGACGTTCTTGAAATTAAGGCAACAAAGATTAATGAAAAAACATTTAAATCCTCTAGAAAACTAAAATTTAACTCATAGAAAGAATGAAAATAAAAGTAGCTTAGAATCTGAGGAAGACTTGTATATTTTTTTTTTCTTTCACTCTAGAGCTTGCTTCCTCATCTAATAGAAAACTTGCCACAGCTGAAAACCTACCTGCACATTCAAAAAAAAAAAAGAATTTGAAAACTTTGTACTTGTTTAAATTCGTCATTTCACGAAGGAAAAAATCCAGCTTCTTGCTGACAGCAATTTGACCCAAGAGTGAAGCTCCCAGACTGCATCGCTTTCCATTTTGAACTCGATGTATCCAGGAACCATCTCGCTTGAGCCAGGTAGGAAATAAATTCTCTGTGTTTTTTGGTGCCTGTGCAAAGTGAAAACCTCTCCTCTTCCCCCCCGGCTTAACATCATACCCTCTCTGTCATCTGAGTGCAGTCCCCCCCGTCTCAAGGCAATGCAGTCGCGCCAACAATCTCTCGCTCTCGTCCTCCTCTTGTTATCTGAGTAAAAAAAAAGAAAAAACATAAATAAACACTGTTAAGGGTTTACATGGCATGTGAATAAATATGCAGTGGATAGTTATGAAAGTATTTGATTGAATGTTTGAATGTGTTCACAACTAAATACTCACTGCATTAATGAGGAGTAACAGCGTGGAAGAACATGTATAATATTAGATGCATGTAGCAGTTCATATATTTGTGTGTAACGCTGACATTAATACTACCCTAAGACATGTGCTTCTGTAGAGATGTAAACAGTCAAATATATGTCTGATTGAAAGCCTGCTCATATATTTGTGCTTTCAGATACATACTTAGTGGGTTGGTAGGAGTAGGTGGGCGCATGATCGCTGGTGCTCTCCACAGCAAGAGGCTGCTGCTGTCCGCTTGCATCTTGTGAAGAGGGGGCAACCGTCTGCGGTGAGGCCTCTGTCACCACTCCCTGAAAGACAGAAAGAAAGAAAGAAAGAAAAGAAAGTGTAAGCGTACTTCTCACAGACGTGAGGACTAAGTTGGTTTGGAGGCATGGAGCCAAGTGCCGATATGTGAGCGACACGGTTCTTACCTCCACAGAGACAGCTGACGCAGGCACAGCAGTGTACTGGGGAATGTAAGTTCCTTGCATAGGAGCAGCAGCTGCAGCGGCTGTCATGTACTGCAACAGAAGAGACCCAGAGAGATCACAAACACAAAGCAAAGCCTTAGAGTAGAGGCACTCCAAGTCCTGTAACAAAGTCCTATGACCCAAACCCCTTGACTGTAGACTTGTGTTAAAGGTTCAGTTTGTATGAGTCCCTGTTACTGGTCCAGAGCTAGTAGGATGGATATTTTTAGAGGATGAGGGGAACCGGGACGAGGACTCACGGTTCCAGTGGTGCCCAAGGACAGATGATTCATCTGTTGGGTGAGGGGACCCATCATGTTGGCTGGCTGCATGGAGATGGTGTGGTCCATGGCTGGCGTGATCACAGCACCCTGGGGCACAAACGCGGACCAAGCAACAATGTGGGACAAATCTCACAGAAATCAATAGCCATTCAATATCATGTCCAGATGAACTGCGTAACGTTAATGAAGTGGTAGTACAAGAAAGACCTCATTACACATGCGCATACATTACATACACTCACACTCTTTCTTCCCTCTCTCTCTCTCTTCTCCCTCTCTCTCTCACTCACTCAGTCACTCAGTTTCTTTTACCTTCTTTCTCTCTGTCTCTCATGTTTGCCCAGCTGGACTATAGTAGACGCAGTTTACACATGAACACATTAAATAATATGATCCGGATGCCTGTCATCAATACTTTTTATGGGAGGAAATGCATCATTCGTTCTGCAGCACAGACACATTGCCTGCATGCTTATTTATTCTTTTTTTACAGGCTTGCCAGCATGTTCAGAGCATTAACATGTGTGAGTTAAGAGCAACTAATTTGTTACTGCTGACCCCAGCTATTGACAGCTATGTCTGGTGTGAGCAGACACACACACACACACACACACACACACACACACACACACACATCCTCATGTCTTTTGCTGATTAGGATTAATAGAACCACTGGGACTTGCCGTCAGGTAATTTGTTAGAAAGGCAAAGTAAGTCACTGATGTTTTTATATAACAAGGTCATGCTTTCAGAAAGTCCAACTCAGCCTTTGGCACGTCATAAGGTGTCTGAGAGATGCTGCCCTATGTAATGTCCAATCTAAAACTCACTTTCTCTTGGTTTATGTGTTCGAAAGATGTGCTATTCCTGCTTTTTGTCAGCAGAGGTAATGAATCTTTGTAATGTTTTGTATGTGTACGTAGTTTTGATTTATGATTCCTAATTACAAACCAATCCACTCATACATCACTTTAATCTAGATTCACAGAGCAGAAACATGACAAAAACCATGTATGTAAAAAACTTGGTTTTTAAGAGAGATTTGGAGAATCTCATCTGTCAATGACACCTTTCCTACATTAATCTAAAGCACCCTGTCACTAAGGGGGATTTTTCCCATTGCTGTGTAAAATTTAAGTCTTGCTCAGAGGTTTGGCAGAAAAAGCTGGGTGTTTTGTTTCAAACACACTTAGAAAGTCTTTGCTTTCAGCTCTTAGATCAAAGTGCTTATCTGATCTCCACTACTGGGCTCATGCCACACGGCGCAGCACAGAGATGCTAATTTATAATATTTCATGTGTTGTACTGTAGTGTTATGGGCAGATGTGGTGGCTCACTGCCACACTTTTGTAAACGTCTGTAAAGAGTGGGGACCTTTACTGGTATGTATGAACTTTCACACGCGCACAACCATGTACACATACATGAGCACACACACACGAGTACACACACTGAATGTACACGTACACACACACACACACACACACACACATGCACAGTGCACACTCACTCACACTCACACACACACACACAGTGTACACTCATGAGCACACACACACACACACGGTGTACACTCATGAGCACACACACACACACACACACACACATACACACACATAGACACATACACACCAAAACACATGCTCAAACAGATACAGCTGAGAAGCTCGTGTTGTGCTTGTCTGTAAGCGTAGCTCCATCGTGCTGGTGCCCTCAGTGAGGGTTTGTTTGAAGAATAAACTACACAGACACTTGCCGTCAGAAACATTCTGTCTCTATTCCCGACATCAGAAATAAACTGTTCTAACTCTTGCCTACTGCGCTGTGAATCCTTAGTCTCATCTCACAAGCACAGAGCCTCCAGCTAACAACTCCCCCACCCCCCGACAAGCTTTCATAATGAGAAAAGGAAAAAAGAAATCCACACTGAATAATTCTCCTCTCTAATTTACAGCCATATCAGTGTGAGAGTTAGACAGATGATTAAGGGCTGTGTGTGTGCGTGTGTGCGTGCATGTGTGTGTGTGTGTGGTGTGAAAGAGAGAGAGAGAGAGAGAGAGAGAGAGAGAGAGAGGGAGAGAGAGAGAGAGAATGTGTGTTTGTGTCTGTGTGTTAATATACATCCCTCCAGGGGATGTATGCGGAAGCTGTTGAGTGACACTTTGCAAGGATTTTCTGCAGAACACACAGAGGAGACAGACTGTAATTCTTCTATCTTTAAGTCTCTGATTCTCTCCTTTTCTCTCTCACTTTTAGTCCCTCTACCTTTCCCGGGGGGTCTTGAGTTCAGCCTGAACATCCCTGTTCAAACTCAAACAACACACACATCACCATGTGGCCTACAAACTGCAGTTTTTGCTGCCTATTTTTCAGGGTTATCAAACTTCAGACTTAACTAGTCAACACAAACCTCTGTTGACATCTGAGGAAGGGAAAGCTATGCCAGGGGAGCAGGAAGAGAGGGGAAGGAAGGGGAAACTGTTGTGTTTGTCCCTCACAGGTACTGTACTTAAGAAAACAGGGTCCACTGGGAGGATGTTTGATGTAAATCAAAAATGTGCTTGCCACACACAGACTCCCAGATGTGTACACTCACATAGCCATACACACAGACACACGGACACACACGTACACACATGTACACACTCTCCCCCCCCCCCTTCTCTCTGTCTCGCTCTCTCACACACACACACACACACACACACACACACACACACACACACACACACACACACACACACACACACACACACACACACACACACAGGCACAAAGATATCCCATTCCACCACTGAATTCAAGCAAGCAGAATGTGCTGTAAAATGACTTCTGATGGACTCATGATAAACACAATAAATCTTAATTCAAACATTTCACCCCTTTGTCTTGGCAAATGGATTTCGCTCGCAGCGATTTAGGAAGTGCCTAATTTCTTTTTTTTTCTCTCTCTCTCTCTCTCTCTTTCAAATTTTGCGCCTCTTGCGCACTAAGCGGCTTTGCTGCAACGCACTGGAGCCCAGATTTGTTAATGTTCGTTTCCTGAGAGGGATTTGCCCAAGCTTCGCACAAGCATTCTTCCCTCTCTCTTCAAAAAAAAAAAAAAAGAAAAAAAAAGAAAAAGAAAAAGAAAAAGAAAAGAAAGAAAAAAAAAACGGATCTGTAGAAGAGGTTCTGGCAATGAGCATGTGAACAAACAGGCCTCGGTTCGGTCCAGGACTTCTCTGGCTCCCTATAGGCCGACATCTGATCAGGTCAGTCTTTCCCTTGGCTCAGCACGGATGAGCTCAACGTCCCCGCTCTGCTCTCATACTGAACATTGTGTGCTCAGATACACTCTGCCCTGTCAACGCCCTCCACTCACTCTTCCAGCCGCAGCCCACTTTCACTACTTACACTCTGCGCTAGCCAAAACACACTGCTTCTGCCACTCTTTGGGTGAGGTTATTTGTTTTTTTTGTTTTTTTTTACGTTATGTGGGAGCGCATTTATATGCGTGTTTGAATAAGCGATGTCTCTTCATGCTGATGCTGCTGACTTATTCATATAGTTAAACGCTCATATAGGATTCTGTCTGTTTTAGCGTTAGTCTGAGTGTGTCTCTAAGGGTTAGTCGTGTGGGTGAGAGACTGATGCATTCATGCCCTTCTTATATCAATTGCTATCCTTTCAAATTTGCTCTGTTAAAATGGAGCGTAGATTTACATTGGAAATGCGGACTAAAGAGTCTAGGAGCGCGCAAAGTTCTACATTTCTCCCTCATGCGTGGTTGGCTGACAGATCTGCTGGTGGCCAGAGTTCAGGCTCATGGAGAAAAAGTGAGCGAAGACCGCAGCCAGAGCACTGGAGCTTCTGGCTCAAACCTGCCACATCAAAAAAACCAAAGATACAAGATAAGAGCCACAAACAGAGAGGAGAGTACAAAAAATTTAAAAAAAAAATTAGAGTTCAAAAGGCTCTCGTTGTCTGAAGATCTGTTCAAATCCTCATTTACAGCTATGGTCGCCGTAGTCACGTGTCACCACGGTAACTAGCTGCCAAATGCAATGCTGCCTCATGATCACAAAGCTTTTCTTTCTCAGGCAGTTTAATTACCTGCTCTATCTCTTCCCAGGAATAACAACGAAAGAAAAAAAAAATCCCCAGCCTTTGTTTTCTTTCCAGGATTTTCAAATGAGACAGAGATGAGCAAGAGGCTCAGATTGGCTTTTGCAGGAAGTTTCTGTCTTTTTCCATTCCTGGTGGCTGAGATTTTATCTAGCGGCTGCCAAATAATCAGACAGGAGATTTAGTTACCAACACATTTAGAGAATATCATCATTCCACTCATACAAATGCCTCACACACAACTACAGATTATCATTATTCACTTATACAAAGAGAGACAACCATCTGTTTCTCTCAGTCTCTCTTTCTCCCTCGCTTCTCTCTCTCTCTCTCTCTCTCTCTCTCCAGATCATATCCAGATCGCGTAATGCTTTAGTCTGATTTCTCTGTACTCTCATGATTTCCAATACAGCTGACAGAGCTCTTTTTAAAGCTGCTCTCACATGCTGTCAAACAATAGCCCTCACTTACAGACTGACTTTTGGCCAATTAGAGGAAGAAATCTTGGCTTGAGTTCCAGCAAAGCTGAGTTAAGGTCAGCACCAGACTCAATTCCAGTCCCTTAGAACACATCCAGAGGCAGGTCAGGGGTTACCTTTTCATTAAAATCACTAAGGACGGAGAAAAAAAAAATAGGAAAGACTGTTTGTGTGTTTGTGAGAGCGGTGAGTTTTCCAGTGGCCTCCGGTTGCATGTGCCCTTCCTGTCTCTGTGGGAAAGACCGTGAGATAGGGCTGGTCTCTCTGGATCTGAGGAAAATTCTAGAGACAGGGATCAGACAAAGGCTCTGTGGATCTAATCCAGGAGCTCAGACTCTGAGACATGGCAAGCTAACACAGAGCACCGAAAGACAAGAGAAAGAGGACCTAAGGCGTTTCTGAACACAGTAGTGCCCCCATCCAAGCCCTTCCTCTGTCCCCTAATTAATGCTGCTGTTAGGATTTTACCCACTAGGGGGCAGTGAGAGAGTTGGTTTAGATTGATGTATTTGAAGGTAACAACGTTGCTACACAACCATACACTCAGCCACTCATTCACTCACTCACTCACTCACTCACTCACTCTCGCTCGCTCACTCACGCACTCACTCACAAGCACACACATAGTCTTTCACTCCCTCACCTTCTGCTCACTCCCATACCTTTTCCACCACATTTACATTCACTCCATCCACACCTTCCATCTCCATCTAACATTCACTGAAAATGATGGTGTAACAGCTGGGCTGGACTTACAGTAGGTTGCATAACGTACTGTTGGTGAGGCATCCATGATGTACTCTGGACCTGTGTGAGTGAGGAAAGGAGGAACGTCTGTCATTAATTTATCTGCACTAAAGTCCACTTCTCTCTCCGCCTTAAGTTCTCCAGGAAAAAAAAAAACAAAAAAACAAAACAAAACAGGGGTAGCAGAAAGTAATACGGGCTGATAATTACAGAGGGATATGAATGCGGCAGAGAGCGATATTGTCTGATAATTACAGCACTGCTGCTGCAGTTTCATCATCAAAGCCTGTTCTGCTTAAAAATTCACCTCTTTCATCTGCTTTACTTTAGAGCTCATTTCCTTACCTTAACGGAGTCATCTCCTGTAGCCATGTTGATTTTATTTCAAACAAAAAGCTCACACAGAGCGAGATATTGAGTGATTTGACATTCTGCGAGGGGCGTTTGTGCTATAAAAATGTGAGCAGGAGAGAAATATATGTTCATGTTTTACTTTTTTTTTTTTTTGGTGTTTAATCGTGGGCGTGATTGTTTGTACGTCAAGTGAGGACGGTTGAATTGCCTATTCTGCCGACGGAGAAAAGTAGAAGAACTTTCTGGATCTTTCCTCAGTAGCCTGACCTTTTTGAAACCCTCCTTTCAGAGAACAAAAAAAAAACTCTAGTGCCAGTACAGAATGTAAGCAAACACCTCATCTCTCTCTGACTGCTTAAAGATTCATGTTCTCTTTCCCTTAACCAGAGGCTGAAATAGCGGGTCAAACACTACTCTTATTCCATTTTTCTTACTTTTCAGAGATGAATAGAGGTGGTGCAATATTGATTTCCTGTCTGCTTAGATTTGAGTAATTTTTTTAGTGTTTACTGCAGTTTGGGATTCAATATTAATTTTGCTTGTTTGTGATAATAACATGGTGTATCACTATTTGCAGCAAGTTAAGGTTGGAGTCAATTCTGGATTTAAATGAGAATTAATCACTTATTCTAATTCAGTTCTTGGAATCTCAATCGGAGCTGGAATTGACACTAGTGTTTTTGCAATGTAGTGTAGGAATTTCAGGACACATCTCAAACTGATGATATTTCATGGAATTCCAGAACCAAGAGAGGTACTGTCTGCAATTACTAAAAATAAATTAAATTACAGGCAATCAAATGAAGTAAAATACGTTGAATTTCATGTTAAAGACTAGCTTCTCTGATCGAAATATCACTTGATAAGTTAGTAAGAGTAAAACTTTAAGTTTTACAGACTTTTATTCATATTAATTTTTCAGTTTGTAATTTATAGGTATGTTTCTAGAAACTGAGCAATTTTTAATCGAAAATAAATTTGTACAGTACTTTTTTCAGATATCTTTGAACCGTTCTGTTTCAAATTTCACACAAACATTCAAAATATCCAAGCCATGTCCAAACTGTGGCGTCTCATCACCAATAATGATTTAAATTGGATTTCATGGAATTTGGTTCAATTCAACCTCCTGCAATACCAGGCCAATTCCACACCTATCTCCTCTTTGTTTTTTTACAGTCCGTAATTTGAACTGGGATTAATTAATTCATGAACTGACCCCAGCCCTGTGAATGTTAATTCAGTTCTGCCTAACAAGGGAGGTGGTGGATGGTGTTAATGGTGGTGGTGGTGGTGGTGTGTGTGTGTGTGTGTGTGTGTGTGTGTGTATACCTCCTTGTGTGTGAAAGCCAGGTTCTCATGAGGGCAGGAGGAGACATGAGACCTGGCAGGCTGAGTCTACCTCCAGTCTAACATTGTTTTGTTTACTTTAGTTAAAACCTAATCAATTGGGGCTGTTAGCATTGACTGTTTACTCGCTCTCCGTAAATGCAGCTCTGGATCTGTGTGTTAATAGGCTTTGCCGACAACAGAGCAAACAAAGGAAGAATATGAAAATAATGCCTTCTAACTCTTCTTTTATCTTTTGGACGCATCTGCGTCTGCGTTAGGGCAAAACTGTAAACGCTTGCTTGTAAAGTGTGAGTGTGTGATTGTACCTGATATGTGGAGACAGGAGAAGCTGCAATGAAGGGTGTGATTGACGTCTGAGCAATCATGCGGTTTGTGGAGATGCTGTATGGTGGAGAGTAGAACCTGGAGAGAAGGACAGACACAAACACACACACACACACACACATACACACACACACACACACACACACACACACACACACACACACACACACACACACACACACACACACAGAGACACACACACACATTCTTCATCAAGCCTGTCACACCATGTGCTGAACTGTAACCTTGTAAAAGGTAGCGTGTGCTTCTGTTTAAGAAAGTGACTAATCTTACATGTTCCACAGAGAAACACATAGGACACTTTCTCATTTGGTCTGTGAGCTCAGTTTAACGCGTTCTGCTGGTTTCATCCTTGAAACCCACTGAGTAAAGTAACATCACTAATGACAACGACACATAACCTTTCACTTTGATTCTAACTTTTCCAAATATTCTCACTCTGCTCTCTTTAAGTGATATGCTTATCAAAATCATGGATGTGTTTGGTCCTGTCAAAACTGCATGTGTGTGTGTGTGTGGGTGTGTGTTAATACATTTTGTAAAACCGTGTGAGTTCACAGATAAGCTGGAGTGCGGTAGAATGCCTGAGCAGAGCTTTATTTATCATTGTGTACCTAGAGCGGACATGTTTCATCTGCTAGCCCTGTTGCTATGCTGCTATCGATTGGCGTGTCTTGCCCGTGAGTAATGGAGCATAGGGAGTGAAACGCTGTCTGCTCGCTGAGCTTCCACTCCCCAACGCCTCAGCCCTGACACAAGACAACCACACACACACACACACACACATAAAAAAAAACCCTCGCGTGAGCATGCGACCAATTAAAAAGAGGAATACAAATCTGGAGGGATGGACGGAGGAAGCCTGTTCGATATCCATATCTAGACGTGTGGCATCTCATGGCATTTTTCATAGTGTTTAATTATGCAGCGTGCAGAAAATGGCGGGGAAGCCGCGGGGGTTATTTATGCTAGCCATTAGCTGCTACAGCCAGCTATCAATAAGACGACATGGCCCATTAAACAATTAGAAACGTCTAATTGGTAACAGAATATAAAACTCGCAAACCAAAATTGTGTCGCTATTATATGACTCCAGCTGAAGACAAAGACATAGAAACAGAGACGGGAGAGTAAAAAAAGAGGGGGAGAAAAAAAAAAAAGGTGAGGGCTCCCTCTCTCTCCTTTACTCTTATTTGTTCCTTCATACTGATTCACAGCCTTCTTTATATGCTGCTGTAGTATGTTTCTATAAGGGGTCTCTCTCTCTCTCTCTCTCTCTCTCTGTGTCTGTGAGCATTAGTGCTGCGTCAGGGGCTTGGGGTGAGAGTAAACACCTGACGGAGGTGACTGCTGTGACAGTCCTCCAGAGGCCGGATCAGAGGCAGGGCTACGGGCGGAGCGGCCGGAAGAGCCGGGCTGGGAAAAGGGCTCCGATTTCCCTTAACACAGCAGCCAGCACCCAATGCTGTAACCGATACCTGACGAAAGACTTACACCGCCACTGCAACACTGGCACAAATACAAATCCCACACCACAATGTGGGTGTATCTGTACATGTGTGCGTGAGCGTGTGTGAGAGCGTGTGAGAGCGCGCGCGCGTGCGTGTGCGTTTGTGTGTGTGACTCCTACACGACATTCCAATTCTCTTCTAAACTGTTTGTCACAGCCTCACCAAGAGAGTGAGTTGTCAAAACAGCGGGAAGAAGATATAAAGGAGACTTACCCGTTCTGCATTGCAGTGGGATCATAGGTTAACGCCATGCCGCTCTGAAAACGTAAAGGACAAACAGATAAAAAAAAAAAAAGAAAAGAAAAGAGAAAAAAACTGAGCAAAAGATTATTTTTTTTTCCATACAGAGAAAAGCTAAATATCAGGGAGACAGTGGTTGTAAAATGCACTGAGTAATGTCAGTGGCAGAGCGGGGTTGTCTGATAGAGTCGGGCCAAATGCTCTTTATATCTTTAAAAGCGCAGCCAAGCTCATAGCGCTAGATCTATTACCCTTAGAGAGGTTCGTTTAGAGTGAGAGCAGGGCACCGAGGCTGGCCGGGCCCTCCTCTGATACAGCACACCAAAGTTATTTAGTATTTACAAGGCTGCGGGAGGCATTGCTCATATTGACACTGCCACAGCGGCTAAGTGAATGAGAGCAGAGACTCGGCTATGGGCTCTGGATTGAATTTGTGAACGTCTCTTTGCCTTTACACAGATCAGCTTCTATGTACTGTAACCTGCAGGAGGCCAAATGCCTCTCAGCAGGGGTAAAAAAAAATGCCCAAAAAAACCCAAAAAACGCTACAGTGTTGTAGAACGACCACTAGCGATGGGCCCAGACCACAGTTCTTCGGTTCGATTCCCTGTTTGTCATGACTCAAATGGTTTGCTTTGCACCAGCGGTACTGATGTTTTGGTGGGAAAATGGAGACAAAGGCACCTGTATGAACATTTTGAGCCAAAGTTCTGTCTGCAGCCAGCTATTCATAACAGACCCTCAGTGCTGGTATCTGGGCACGCTTCCCGAAAAGCTGCGTCATGCCAACCGGCAACTGCGGCTCACCGTGGAATGGCTGCTGCCAGCCTGCCGTTCTCTGACCCCCCCTTTCCCTCCCCTTTGCACGTCTCTCGGCCGGGCTCAATTTTCGGGAAAAGGAGAGGAGAGATTAAACGGCTGACTGAGAAGCAGGGGACTTAAACATGGCCAGATGTCTCTGTCAGTCAAAAACCTACCCACCTCCCCTACCCTCCTTTCCCTCCCCTGGTCTTTCCCTCTCCTCTCCTCTCCTCTCCTCTCCTCTCCTCTCCTCTCCTCTCCTCTCCTCTCCTCTCCTCTCCTCTCCTCTCCTCTCCTCTCCTCTCAGTCCCCCCCTTTTTTTGCCCTCCAGCCTACACAGAGGGCAAACGCTTTGGCTGAGTCTCTTCATCTCACCACTGCTATTGCTGCTGTTGTCGATGCCTTTGTCTGTAGTTGTTACTGTCTCATCTTCTTTGAGGCTGTAGGCTTTTGTAAACTCATGTGTTTTCTTTCTTTCTTTCTTTCTTTCTTTCTTTCTTTCTTTCTTTCTTTCTCTCTTTCTTTCTTTCTTCCTTTTTTTTTTTTTGGCATGGCAGGTCAATGGTTGACTTGAAAGGAAAGGACGGTGAAAGTGCTGAGAGTGTAGGATGTGAGGACTCTGAGCCTCAGTTCTCACCTCGCCTTCCCGAGGCCACGGTCGACCGTTCTGAGGGTATTTGCTGGGATTCTGACGCTTTTTCTGTCCGCCATCTGCAAACTTACACAGAAGAGGCTCCGTAGGGGCTGTAGAAGTGAAGAGAGAAAGAGAGAGAAGAAAAGAGAGAGTGTGAGAAACATCAGTCATCCAGTCTGGAGAGAGTGGGAGAGAGAGAGAGAAAGTGATCCCTAAAGGTCAAATGCAGCAAGTCTGAGGAAGAGGTCATGACCTCAACAGCTTCAGTCATCAGCGGTTCTAACGAAAAAGGGAAATGTTACACCTGAGATATCTTAGCCATCCCTGCAGAGTCTCTGGAGGAGTAGGGGAAAAAAAAAAAAACCCTGTGGTCTTTTGAAGTCCAGTGCTTGCACCCCCCCCCCCCCCCCCCCAACCCCTTCCCCATTCCCATTATTCTGTCCTCTCCCCACATCCCCTCTCTCTGCAGAGGTTCTCAGACGATCGCCTCCACATTTGGCCAGCGTTCCCTACGCAACCCCGACATCAAAAACAACTCCACTGGCAGCCCTTCAAAGAGCATAGCTTGATATTGTTGAAATAATAAACGGCATAATCGTGATGGTAAATACCTTAAACATCGTAATGATTGGAATCACGACAGCCAAGAGCGATATCTTGAAAGCATAACAAAGTTATTTTATTTTTCTTTATTTGTGGCAATGCATATCTCACAAGGAAAAAAGGAGTGAAAATGGCAGGGTGGGGGGTGGGGGGGGTGCTGAAGTTTACTTAAGCACTTATAGTACAAGTCATGAGTCTTAATGTGGGTGCAAAGCATTTCACACAGTTACGCTCCAAAAGAGCAAAGCAGGACAGCAATTTCTCCATCCAACCATGTCTGTCTTTCTCTTTCTCTCTCTCTCACACAAACACACACAAACATACACACACATACACACACATGCACGCACGCACGCACGCATGCCCGCACGCACGCACGCACGCACGCACACACGCACACACACACATACACACACACAACTAAACAAATAATCACACAGCAATTAGTATAATGTGAAGAGCATGCTGAAGCACATTCATTTTTAAGGGCCTGAAAGAGTTTAAACATAAAAAAAAAATGTGTTTTCCGCTGAAACAATCCAGACACACTGCTGCTGAACTGGCTGTTTTTTTTTGTTTTTTTTTTTTATTTCCCTCAGCAACCAGAAAAACTCATTTTAGAAGAGCCAAACTTCTGCAATGATATAATCTGGCAGAAGAATACAACATGGGTCCTGAGTTCTACCTTGTGTGGTCCAGACAGCCAGGATGACTAATCCAGCCTGCAAGCACAATGACTTTACTCTCACCTCTGAAAGTATGTTAGTGAATTGCTGAAAAGATTCCCTGTTTTCAACGCCACAACAACAGTTTTCCCCAACACCCTTCCTTTACGAAAACATCACATAAACAAACTTTTACACAAATATTTCTCTACTCTGCATCTGCTTTTACTTAGATATAGCTCAGGTATACGGTTTATTATATTAAATAATGCACTTACGACACACCGACAAACAAAAATGGCATTACAAAATCAAATATTTAAGAGAGTCTTGTTTTTCTATATACTTCTTGTGTGTGTGTGTGTGTGTGTGTGTGTGTGTGTGTGTGTGTGTGTGTGTGTTTGAGTGCGTGTGTGCGTGTGTGTGTGTGTGTGTGTGTGGGGGGGGGGGGGCAGGGGTTGATATTCCTGTAAGACCGAATTATTGAAAAGAAGAGCAAAAAACAGATCAAAGGTCTGTTTTTTTTTTTAAATGCACAGGTGCATATTACAAAACAATGAGACAAATGTTTGTGATTAACATCCTTTCAGGTTTCTTTCTGGTTTGGATGGCTAGCTTGGAGGGACAGTAACAGGGGATAAAAACACGCACATACACACACGCACACACACACACACACACACACGCACACACACACACACACAGATACAGATGCACCAGCATATGGGCACGTTGACACAAACAGCAACACTCACACACGTCTGTGTGTGTGTGTGGGTATGTTAGTGTGATAGACATTAGTAGAGGGTTTCTGATGAGTGAACCTCAGTCTCTGAGCTCCACCTGCGTGGCTCATGTCAATCTTCACCTGAGGTCCTATCATCACGTTCACATTACATCCCTGCTGTCTTGTTAAGATAAGACTAGCGTACAAGGAGAGCCCTTGTGTTGATCAGACTGAACAGGGAGTCTACAGACCACATCACAGCATAACAGAACACACACCGAATGTTAGCGCAAGCCTTTCTCCCTCCAGCCGCAACTGCATCATCCCATAGTCTGCATCTCAAATAATACGACTTTGTTTCAACTGAGTCTGGGAAAAACAACAGAAAAAAAAAGAAAAAAAAAAAGAGTCTTGTTCACTAAACGTCCACCCAGCAGTGTGGGAAAAAGCATAGTTTAAAATAACAACCAGGGCCACTGTAAAGGGGCAGAAGATCTTACAGAGGGCAGTACGCTTTTTGGAGCCATGAAAAATAACAGGGGTGTTTTTACACATAGTTTCTGCTTTTGCTTTGTTTTGGCTTTTTGCTGCGGTCACTTAGGTTTCGTTGATCCAGAAGTGGTTACCCGAGGGCATACGAAGGGATGAGAACGGCATCGAACCAAACCTGCATGTTGAAGCATCTCTGTCTAATGCAATCTCTCATATCCCCAAGACATGGAACGCATCGGGGGAAATCAGGCATAATACAAAAGACAACAAAAGCTCCCAACATCCCTTCACCCCAGAACTTCTAATTGAATCATCTCTTCCCAGGTTATGAGAAGAAGCCGAAAACTAGCTGATGCTACATCTATTTCTTCGTGCTGACAAACCAAACCATGCTTTGCCAGGGGCGGAGCTTAGCTTGTTATGCCTAGTGGGTAAGAAGTTACGATAGTCAGGAGGGTGGCTTACACTAACGAGAAAATGTTTATTAAATCTCTGGCTTTTATTCATCTATTCCCAGAGTATCACGCTTTTTAAATTATGTTATGACGTGATCTTTGTGACCTCCTCAGGGGAAACCACACACACACATCTGGACTGTTATGAGGTTATGCCAAAACGCTCCGCAAACCCTTTCTGACCGACTAATGAACCGGCAGCCAATAGCAAGGCATCACAATAGAGATAGCTAGAATACTGAATTTAACCTGAAGAAAATGAGTCAGACCTTGCAGCGTATGGACGAAAACCTCTTTTCTATAACTCAAGCGCAAGCCTGTTCTTTCCTACTCTGTATCTTTCTCTCTTTTGCTCAAACACATGCATACACAGACACACACAGACGCACACAGACACACACAGACGCACACAGACACACACAGACACACACAGACACACACAGATGCACACAGACGCACATACACATATATACATGCATGTGTGTGTGTGTATATGTGTGCGTGTGCGTGTGCGTGTGTGATTTCATAAGTGTTTCCATAACATTTACCCAAGCAGACAGCTCTGACCACATGTATTTCCAAGCTGTTTATTAACTCTGGGTCACGGCACTGCAGATATTCTGTTAGGGAGGGAGACAGTAGAGAGGAGGGGCTTGGGGGACGGGGTGGGGTGGTGTGGGGGCAAAGACATGTGTTTCTAATCCAGGGCCAGGCGTCCGGCCTGCCAGTTCCCGCTGGGCTCCCACACACCTCCAGCTCTCTCCGTGGGCGGCAGACATTCCTGCCGCCACACCACGCCTTTGCTTCAGCCTCTCCCAAAAGTTTTTTAACCGGGCTGCCCCGATCCCTAACCCCCCTCACCCTGGCCTGGTGCTGAGTATTGGCCTCCTCCACCACCTTTCATCTGTTCTCCATCTCTTCACTGCCCCAACCCCACAAGTCAGCCTAGCCTCAGTCCACTGTAATCCAGCCCTCTCCACAGCAAAAAAAACAGTTCTGGGAGAAAGCTATTACTTGAGGGATGAGACTCGTTAACCGCCACTGCATTAATCTGAGATCTGTAACACAGAGGGGAGTTTGGTGGCAAAACATCTCGTTTTTCTCTGTCTGGTTTTGCAGTTTTTCCAAAATCACCACTGGGGTCAACTGAAGGGCACTACTGAGTGATGTTCACGGTGGGATCACATAGAGTGTTGTGGTGGTCAAACTGACAAGCTGACAAGTTGACATCTAACCCTGGAAGAATGGAGGTCTTTTGGGGGGCTGAGGTCAGTGGAGATCCCCTCTCTAAGGTATGTAAGCTTGGTGCCAGACTCAGACACTGGAGCCGTGGTTTTGTTTACTAGTAGGGGGAGCACTGTTTTCCCTGGCACTGTGTGCTCTCTGTTTGAGGCGTGGGTGGGCGGAGTGTAAGACCCTGACAACGCTGGTGTCTGCATGCCGCCCACACACTAATAGCAGTCGACGCACGTCTGTTGTTTTCCTGCCAGTACTTCACTAGACTTTACTAAACAGGCTACAACAATTAGGTATGTAGAAGACGCACGAATGCAAAAATACAATTTTTAGAGGTGCCGCAGTACATTACAGAACAATAAACTTGACAATTCTCAGTGAATACTGTAACCTTGAACATTAAACTCAACTTCATTAGGTATACAGTTTGTAGGAAAGTACTAGGTACCACGATAAGGGTGTGTAGGTGTTCTGAGAATATGTGTGCGTGTGTGTGTGTGTGTGTGTGTGTGTGCGTGTGTACGTGTGTGTGTGCGCGTGTGTGTCTAAATTGCTCTAAATGTAAAGTGGAAGCTTGCCTTTAGACCACTCTGCTTGGACTCCCTGTGGAGTTCTGGGCTTGGACGTTTTCCACACAGCTGCAAGAGTGGAGCCGAGCTGGATGTTTCACACTGCAAAACTCCTACATTATAGAACATAGTTGTGGCTTTGAATTATATATTTGGTCCATTTTCGTTTGTTTCCGTCCTCTCTATTTGAATGATATGCTACCTCTGGCATAGCAAAAGTGTTCTGGGGAATATTTGGAGAGGAAAGGTTGTTGTGCACCTGAGAGGCAGAAGAGTACAGAGCATGAAGCAAGAAGTGACAGTGTAGAACGGTCAAGAAAGAGGGACCAAAGAAAGACAGAGCGTTCCCAGCTCATCCCCTCTAGCAGAACACAACGTGCCAGCGCGGTGACGAGACAGGGTCTGGAAATCCGATCCGCGGAAAACATACTGCTGCTACAAGCAAGTTTAAGATGAAAGACCAAGTCCGTGGATGTATTTGAGTATGGTGTAGAATATTCAACGATACGTCGGAGAAAAGAATGCCCAAAACACCCCCAAAAATAAGATGATACTCGAAACGCTTCGAGTGAACAGCTCCGGCGCCATTTAGAAACTGAGCCGTCCCCAATTTTTTCAACGGTTTAGAAGTATGATACAGTTTGGAAGAAAAGTCGATCGGGGGAAAGACAAAAACAAAAAAAAAAAAAAAAGAGAGAGGTTCAAAAATATAGTGACCCCATTTAACTCTGAAAAAAGAAAAGAAAGAGGCTGTCCAGGATTAGAGATGGAAAAGCAGAGATTGCACTCCTCTCCAGTTTGTTTGTTTGGCAAAAAAAAAAAAAAAAAAAAGGGCAAATAAGAGTGGACTGTTTGACATCTCCTCTCCATGGAGACCAGAGCAGAGACAAGCAGGGAAGGATGCGGGAGACACCACATGGAATACAAACACTGCATAATCAGCTTAGGGCTCGCCACTTCCTGCTTTTTTAATGGGCTTGTCTCAATTTGTTTTCTCTTTCTTTCACTCTTGCTCGATGGGCGCTGGATGCCTGTGCCAGACCGTAAAAAACTGCATTGCCAAAAAACTTTAATAGTGGTCAACTGTAGTCCCTCCCCACCTAGTCCCAAAACCACAAAGCTGGTCCCAAAACCACAGAGAGAGAGAGAGAGAGAGAGAGAGAGAGACGGAGAGAGGGAGAGAGAGCAAGACAATGAGGGAACAGAAGAGAGAGAAACAGAGAATGAGAGACAGTATGAAATACTTTAATGCAGAGGTTTTTCAAGTCTATGTGTCCACCGTTAAAAGCCAGGGGTCAGAAATCACACTCTGCAGAATGACAAATTACTATTATCCACATAGCAGAGTAAAAGATATAACACATGAACTTATCTCTTAAAAGACTTCTAAAGCCATTTAAAAGGCACACTTAAAACCAGAATGTCTTTGGCAGGTCATTGAGCAGTGAGTCCGACTCCTGTTGTGTGGGGATCTCATCACTGATTTAGACACGCATGACTCATCCTCTCAAGCTACAATTAAAGCTTCATAAAAGAAGGCACATTATGATATTGCATCTTAATGGATGTTCCTCTCAAAGGCTGAATCCGTCTGTGGTCGTGTCGCTATCTCCTGCTAGCTCAAATGCACACAGGGGTTATTAAAGTACGTTGGATCAGATAGTTTTTTCTGAAAAAAAAAAAAAGGATCATTTTCCTGTGAACTCCTCCTCATTATAATTCTATCTCATATAAATGTGATAATCTCGGCTTGCTTCTGTTTGTGTCACCAAGGAGCTAAATCAATCACTCTAGTACTGAGCCATGGAAGAAATAAAGCAATAAAGTATTGCACTGGCACGAAAAAAAAAAAAAAAAGAAAAAAAAAAAAAAAAAGGAAGAAAATACTGCAGGCAAGATGTTTGCTTACAGTGAACCACCATAAAAGCTATTTTCTGTCTTTTGTTAGGAATTGCTATGGTTTGAATTACTCGCAACAAAACAAGCGCCAAAAATAATGATCGTTCGTAACGCACCTTTCACACACAAATTCAGTTATCGCTGTAAATGGGAGAGATGTCAAAAAATGAAGGTAGGCGAGGCAGGGGGATAATAAGCAAAATCAACACTAATCTTTACGTACAGTAAATCCGTTAGACAGGCTGATTTCACGTTTGGTTACAGGAATTCTGAATGTCTCCATTGCCTTGTACTAACTCAGGCACTGGGATGTAGTCTTGCTATCTGAGATATAGCTAATGGGTTTCATTGACAAGCTAACCGAACACGACCTTGTGTTCATACTTGAAATCAGTAGGCATATTACGAAAAAAAAAAAAACTCACTTCAAACAACCTGCCTTTGCCAAACACACCTGCTCCTACAGGGCTAAAGCACCAGGTGTGTGTGTATGTGTGTGTGTGTGTCTGTGTGTATGTGTGTGTTTTGATCACAGAGCATGGAGTACTGCACTGAAAATGCCTATTCCTGATCTAAAAGTTGATGTCGGTCAAACTCATTTGGGTGGAGACATCAATAAGGGGGGGGGGGGGGGGTGGTTCAAGTCCTCTATAGGGCTCTATTTGAAGTCTGTTTAAATGAGGGCCCACAGAAAACATCATAAAGATTTATACGCATGCTCTGGTATGACGAGATCGCTGTGGAATCGTGGCGTGTAGGAACATTCCCTGCTTTGAGGTTATGGGCATAATATTTGTCCTTTATGAGTTTTTCAAAAACCATCGATTTGACGCACGTTCCAGCTCTCGACACGGACCTCGGTACGGAACACAAGGTTATGTACCACAAGTGTGTTACATTAATGAGGTTCATATTCTCCCAGACACAAACATCAGCCAGTGATAAAACACAGCAAGATGATCTAATATATATGCCTTAAAGATGATTTAAAACATCCCTGTCATATACCGCTGTGGAGGCTGTGGTGACTTCAGCAATCACACGAAGAAGACAAGTGCATGTGTCCCCAATAAATAAAATCTAAGCTGCCCTAAAGTTTAGCATCCAAGGCCATCATCTACAAAAGGTTTGGAGAGGACTCAGAAACAAGACTTGTACTTGTCCTAGATGTAAATGCGTTCCTGCATTCTTTCCTGATCCCACATCCTGTTTTTTTGTGTTTTGGATTGGAAATGAAAGTGAAAGGGGGGAGAAGGGCGGTGGGGGGATGGGGAGGGGTGGGGGGGGTGGTAGTGGGGGCGAGAGAAAGAGAGGCGTGCCAGAGCCCATTACACTCCCATGTTAGGCCAGAAAAAATAAACAGCTTCATTAGTACATTCTCCATATAGCAGCTCTCTCCCATCGCATGTGACTCTCATAAACACAAGGGGACCATGCACAAGAGGGGCCAAGCCGGTACTGACACCTGAGGACAAAGCTCAGTGCTCATTAACACTCCAAAATCTGTCACGCTTCATCCGAAATAGCACATGCCCGTTTTTACGTGCACACCCCTTAGAAGATCGTCCAACAAGACCTCATAATTGGCCAGTCACACAGGAAGTGACTTCAGAGGAGCAGACAGCCACAATGACTGAAACAAAACACTCAAATTTCACTGCGTAACACATAACAGTGGTTCGCTGTTCGTTTTCCAAAGTTTCCCTGCACTGTAAAAAATTCGTTCGTTTTTTTTTGCTCTGTCCTTCTGTTGACACACCTGATTCAACTCATCAATGTTTTTAAATGAGCTGATGTGTTGAATAAGGTTGTTCACTTATTTCACCTAATGGACTGACTCAGGTAAAACAACCATTGGTGGATTAGAACAAAAAATACACCGGGCCGGGGAGGGGGGCTTACAAAGGAGACTGAAAAACAATGCCATGTAATCACTGGCAAGGAATTACAAAAGGCAGCAGTCACTTTGAAATGACCAGAAATGGATTTGGAACCTTAGGCTCCATTTCAGCAGAAAAAAAGGGGGCTCAAGCGTGTGCAAACAGAGCATTTGAACAAACAGTATCTGTTAGATTAAGAAATGAAATGAAATGAAACGAGACCCTGGCTCTGGGATATGTAACCCCCCCCCCCCCCCATCCCCCACCCCCTTCACCCTTCCCTCCCTCCCCACCACCAGCTCTACAAGCAAACAAATCCTCTGAGAGCAAGACTTTCTGGCGGCTTGATTTCCCAATCTCACAGGCATTAGTGGGTATGGCGCTAAACTATTTGACGGGTCACCCCACCACCACTCTGGCCTTTCACAGTGTGACAGGTCCTGTAATTCACACTGGCCCTGCCGACAGAGCCAAACAGCGCGGCTGGAATGGCTCTTTCTCACTTGGGGGGATGCAAGCATATCTGCTCAGCCATAATTTGGCAAGGCTAACTCAAGGCTAAGCAAAGGGACACGTCAGATTGGTTATCAGCCAGCAGGGAGAAGCCCACCCTCTAACCCCCTACCCCACCCCCTCCGCTCCACCCCTCCCCAACCCCTCAAGCTCCCAAGCTCCATTTCTCTTTCTCCATGCACAGATACCCTCTTAAGATGATGCTCAGCTGAACAGCTGTGATTTGGGGTGGAGGGGGGGGGGTGGGGGGTGGGGGGGGGACCCAATTCTCCACACAAATTTTATTAAGGGAGTGAGTGTTGTGGTGTGTTCTTCTGCCCACACCCAGGCACTCCCTGATGTCTGTAATCTAATGAGCACAGGCCATGAGAGTAAAAGATGGAGGGGCTGTACAGATTTGATTTACGGGCACTTCGTCTGTGGATAGGGCTAAAGATCTCAGTCAGGGAATACAGAGGAGCTCTTGGAGATTTCTGGCGATACCCCAGTCATTGGAGTTCAGTGGGTGCCCAGCGCCTGGAGGTGAGCCAAGACACCAGTGTTATATAGTCTCTATCATTATCTCACACGACATCAGCATTTTGCCTAAGTGCATGCGTAATTATGAGAGCTTGAAGAAGCTCTAGATGGCTCCAGTGTGGCCCATTATCTGCTTGTGTAAGTTGGAAAACAATAGCAACCCCAAAAAACCTCCAAAACCAAGCAAAAATAAAAGCTACCTCACATCCACTCAATAGCCCATATGAGAAGGACAGAGAGAGAGAGCGAGAGAGAGAGAGAGAGAGCGAGAGAGAGAGAGAGAGAGAGAGAGAGAGTACAGGAAGGAGAGAGTGAGAGAGAAGGGAGTGCAGTATAAAAAAGACAGCAGAGCTGAAATAGCTTTCACCACCTTGCATCTGGACGATGACACACAGTATTCAAAACAGTGTCCAGCAGGGAAAGCAGTACACAGCTCTCTTGAGCAGCTGGTTGAGATGAGTTGAACCATACAGCCAGCACTTCAACTCAGGGAGGGAGATTTTTTTTTTTCTTCTTCTTCTTCTTCTTCTTCTTCTTTTTTTTTTTGCATTCATGGGACAGAGGGCTCTTTTGTGCACATTGGGGAAGGGTGACCTTTTCCATCCCTGTGCTCCATGACTCCCATTTCTCTCTCAGCCAGGCGGGCTAAAGGCAGACTGGAATGAATGTAGCCTTGGGCAGGAACTGAGAACTCTCTAGGCTGCTGACAATCAAATGCCATAGACAGAGGTAGCTGGAAGCACAGGGGCCTTAAGCAGTGCAGCTGTAGTGTGTGTGTGTGTGTGTGTGTGTGTGTGTGTGTCTGTGTGTGTCTGTGTGTGTCTGTGTGTGTCTGTGTGTGTCTGTGTGCATGCATATGCTGCACAGATCCTGTGAAAATTATGGAAGTTCTTAGATTAAGTGTGACAGGGGACAATTGACCATGACCAAAGCCAATAAATATCACTGTAAAGTAAAGGCAGGAAATACATTCTTGGGTGAAGACTTCTCAGGTCAGGTTTA